>NC_142479.1:65877878-66180909 GCF_049115385.1 Moschus berezovskii
CAAGCCCACTCCTAAACAATGACCGACCAGGAGCGAATGCTGTCAGCTTTGAGAGTTTCCAGAGCCCTGAGCAGGGCAGCCTGCAGGCCTGGTCTTCCTATCCAGCCCCCGGGACGCAGACAGTCCTCACGTCTGCAGGATGACTCAACAGCTGACAACAAGATGGGAAGAGGGCTGTCCTTCAGGGCCTGGTGTTGGCAAATACCGGCCACTAAGCCCTGGCTTCCTTCCAGGCTGGGGAAGACCCCAAGACGGCCCCAGGTTGAGCTGAACTCACCTACCATGTAAATGGGCTTCCCTGGTGACTCAGATGGTAAAGAATCTGCCCGCAATGCGGGAGATCTGGGTTCAGTCCCTGGGTTGGGAAGATCCCCTGGAGAAGGGAATGGCAACCACTCCAGTACTCTTGTCTGAAGAATCCCTTGGACGGAAGAGCCTGGTGGCTACAGTCCATGGGGTGGCAGAGAGTCGGACACGACTGAATGACTCACACAGACACACACACACGCACCCCATGTAGACAACACTGCAAGAGACGCACTTGACTTGCGGTTCCCAAGGGCGGTGAGCGCTGGGAGCTGGGGCGACTGGCAAGGCTTTGAGGAGATGAGGACTGGAGTGTCCCTGAGGAGGGCCAGGTGGACACTGGGCTCCCACAGCCACTTCCAGCGCCGAAGCTCCGTGACAACCACGGGCTTGAGGTCCATTCTCCTCACTCAGTGTGACAGGCCCATGAGGCAGGTGCCACCACCCCCATTTCACAGATGAAGGAAGTGAGGGTCAAAAGCCCCGAAGCTGTCAAAACTCCTACAAAGCCCCTGGCCCCACCCCAGCCATAAAAGAGACCGCGATGGTTGATTGTATGTGTCATTTTTAACCGATCACAGGGTGCCCAGATATTTGGCTAAACACTATTTCTGGCCTTTTCTGTGAGGGTGCTTCTGGATGAGATGCACATGTGACTGGTGGTCTGGGAGAAGCAGATCACCTCCCCAGTGCAGGCAAGTATCCTCCAGTCCCATGAGGGCCTGAACAGTACAAAAGGCAGAGAAGAATTCTCTCTCTGCCCAACTGTCTGAGCTGCAGCCCCCGCTCTCCTCCTGCCCCACGACTAAGCATCGCCTCCCCTGGGTTCTCAGTCCTCAGACTTGGACTGAATCCACCAGTGGCTTCCCTGGGTGTCCAACTTGCAGACGGCAGATGGTAACTGCATGAGCCAATTCCTCATCACTCCCTCCCTCTCTCCTACTAGAACCGTTGTTCTGAGGAACTCTTGACTATCGCTGGCCTCACACAGCAGAGATGGGAGCATCCTTCCCTGGGCGCCCACGTGACGCTGATGAAAAGTAATAAAGGTGAATCACCCTGCTGAGTGATAAAGGTGAATGGTGATTCCAGGCTGGCCCCGCCAGACAGGCTGGATAGAGCACAGGCTCCAACCTGTGGGGGCATCCGGTTCCCAGAATGAATGGTCCCTTAAAACCAGGAGGGCAAACCTGGAGTGGCTCTGATTCAAGAGCTGAGGGGAGAGGGAGGTGGAGGCAGGCGCTGCTCCCAGGGCTGCTGAGAGGACAGAAGAGTGAGCACCCCTGGTGCCAGCTCCAGCCTCGTCGCCATGATGGCTGTGACCTCCCTCCACACCCTAATAGGGAGCTGCACTGCATTCAATGACACAGGAGAATTCTCAACATCCGTCCCACCACCACCCACCCCTCCGCCCCCCACACACACAATGAGCTGCTTAGAGGTCAGCTGTCTGCGCTGAAAGTGACACCAGTGAGCGACAGCTGAGCCCACGAACCCAGTGAATCCTCGATATGGAACAGCATGGTGAGGAAAGGGGAAAGACCAGACCCCACATTCCTGTGGACTGAGTCACTTCCGGTTGCACCTCCCCCCAGGCCAGCTGGACGCCCACCGTCCTGGACAAAGATTAAAAAAAAGAGAGAGAGAAAAGGGTCCATTCAGGTTAAACCCCAACCCCAGGCATCTGACCCCCAAGAACCAAACCCACGGTGGGGGTGGAGTCATGTTAATAAGGAAAACAGCCCATGTCTCAGATTTCTTGGGTGGAGTTACGGTTTTATTTACACTGTTTATTTTTCAGATTTCCCGAAATGTACGGCTGGTGCCAGGCAGCCCCTGGCACAGAGAAGATGCCAGGCCTGCTCCCTTAAAAAAGAAAGGGAGGCAGCTACCCGAGGTTCCCGAGCCCGGGGCTGCCTCCACCAGAGCCCTGGAAGAAACCCCAAACCTACAGCAGCTGAAATTCAGTTCCTCAGACCTAACTCCTCAGGACTGTGTCCGAGACGGGCGAACAGGTAGCCGGAAAAGCCTCCAAGACATCGAATGGCTCTCTCCAGGGGAGAACAGAGTTGTTTTTATGTGATTTTAAAATAAAACATACTCGGAAAGAGGGGAGATGATTTGAAGTTCAGCTTTCTGGCATCATCCCAAACCAAATTATTTGAGTTCTCAAAGGCCAGGGAGGCAGGAAAGCCTGCAGTCAGATGAACAGGGCTTGAATCCAGACCTCGCCAGGCACTCACTGCGGGTCCCAGAAATGACCTCCCCTTTCCAAGCCTCAGCTTTCCCATCTGCAAAATGGGGACAGAGATGGGGATTACTCACAGGCGACTAAGATTAAATGAGGCCATACATTGTAGGCACTTAGCCCAGTGCCTGGCACAAAATCAACACTCAATAGATAATATCATTTTTAGGATATCAATGATATACGAATATAAATTATTATTATAATAATTATTGGGACCCCTCTGGTGGTCCAGTGGTTAAGGAGCTAGATCCCATACGAAGATCTCAAGTGCTACAACTAAGACACAAAGCAGCCAAACAAATATTTTTTTAAAAAGAAAAGAAGCTTGGTTGCAGCCCTGTTTAAAAATATATTTAATATGACTAGAGAAAGAAATGGCAACCCACTCCAGTATTCTTGCCTGGAGAATCCCATGCACAGAGCAGCTGGAGGGCTACAGTCCACAGGGTCGCAAAGAGTCGGACACAACTTAGGGGCTAAACCACCAAATTATATGACAGCCACATACATACACCAGCCTGGACCCAGGGATTTACAGTTGGACATTAACAACCGTTGGCTGCCCTGTGCTTATGCATTTAAACAAAATGTAAGTTTCAACCATGGAGAAGGGAATGGCTACCCACTCCAGTATTCTGGCCTGGAGAATTCCATGGACTGTGTAGTCCATGGGTCGCAAAGAGTCGAATACGACTGAGTGACTTTCACTTTCAAGTTATAACCAAGGCACCTTGCATGTTGCAGCCAGGGTGTTGCTACCCCAAGAAAGGCTACCAGAAGTCCTATTTGACTCCCTGCTCATTAAAGGAAGCCAGGCCAGGGTCTGTGATCCAGAGAAAACAGTGAGGATTTGGGGGCCGTGAATCCCAGTGTGCTCCCACACTTGCCCCTCTGACCCCAGAAACTCCCCATCTGGCATCTGTGCTCACCGAGGCAGGGCCAAGGCCATTTCCCAAGTGTTCATGAGCTACAGGCCAGCGATGAATACTAGTCAGGTTTCACACGTGGAGGCCACAAGATTAAAACACATTCCCTGGTGGTCTACTGGTTAAGAATCCGCGCCTCCCCTGCAGGGAGCATGGGTTCAGTTGCTGGCAGGGGAACTAAGATCCCACATGCCACACAGCACAGCCAAAAAATAAATTAATTAAAAAAAGAAACACTTCGGATCAGATGAGGCGAAAGACAGGAGGAAGCAGTGAGTTGGGACAGGACTCACTGCTGCTCCGTGTCCCAGAGAGAATAAAAACGCAGCATTTCAATAAGGAAAGAAGGTGGCCAGAAATGGAGATGGGGCTCCTTGGTCCTCGAGAGAAAGGGGGTAAGCCACTGTTCCACCCATGATTGGGGAGGCCAGGGGCAGGGGGAGGATAGCTGGGATGCTCTGGGGAGCACTGCTTTGTAAAAATACCATTGGGGTGGAGAGCCATTACTGCAGCCTGACGGCAGAGCCCACCCCCAGGTAAACAGCCCTGCATTCTCCCTGACCCTTCACCATAGATCAGCCAGGTGCCCTCAACTGGGCAGACCAGTGCTGGCCCCCGAGTCCCGGGGCCTGGATGCCTATCCCATGGGTGTTACCCATGCATATAATTTGGGGAGTCTGGAAAAGAGAGAGAAGGACACAGTTACTGTGAAGACCTCTTATATTTTTTCCTTTCAGCCAAATTTTTATGATACAATCTGGCAAAACAGAAGATTAAATGGGCACTGACAATCTAAATAGACTCTGGAGCTAGTGCATTATTGTTTAGTTGCTGAGTCGTGTCTGACTCTTTTGCGACCCCATGGACTGTAGCCCACCAGGCTCTTCTGTCCATGGAATTTTCCAGGCAAAAATACTGGAGTGAGTTCTCGTTTCCTTCTCCAGGGGATCTTGCTGACCCAGGGATCGAACCCACCTCTTCTGCACTGGCAGACGGGTTCTTTACCACTGAGCCATCACGAAAGCCCATTGTATTATTATTATGTTAGTGACAGGGGACTTCATGCACCATCATCTTCTCCTATTGGGGTCGCAGAGCCTCTGTCCCACCCATGATCGGGGTGGCCGTCCTCAACCCCTCTGGGGACTCGCACACCCCAGACATCTTAACCCAAGGAGGGGGCAGAGCAGGAACCAGGCCATCCCCAGGGGTCACACACACGCACACACATCCTTTGCTCTAGTGCCAACAATGCATGGGACTGGGCAGCCCTTCCTAGCCAGAAAGTCACCATTTTCTCAAAAGGGAGCTTTGCAGCAAGGGGCACCATGCAAACTCGAGCACAAACACCCATTTTCAATAATGACAGGAGATTATCAGTTTTTTCTTAAGAATCACGCGAGTCCCTCCGGAAAGGACAAAGTCATTCGGACCTTGGCCAGGAGCCTCCTGCTACTCAGTCTGCCCCCAGCACCACAGTCTTCCCCTTCCCCGAGGTTCGTGTGCTCACAGAGGCTGTGAAGAGCTGTCTGGATCAAAGCCACGGGCTTCAGCTGGCAGTGAAGAGTCCCATTCCAGGCTTATCTTCAGAGGAACCTGAGATAAGGAGATAAGCCCCCTTCCTCTTCTCCCTCCTCTGCCCTTGGCCTTTGCTGCCCACTGAGATGTGCACTCACCAGGTGAGCAGGGCAGCCTTCCTCCTCCCTCCAGGCTGGCAGCTGGGGCTGTGGATTAAAAGGAACCTCAAGGATTCGTCCACAAGGTGAGGAATCCTTCTGCCTTGCTGACCTGCTCTGGCATAAGACTAAATACTGCAGAAAGTTCCGTTTTCAGCAAAGCTTGGGGTCTCAAAGCCACAGGTTCTAGTCCCTTCTCTGACTTCCGCCCTGACCTGCCATTTCCCCTTGTCAAGTGGAGGGGGTGCTCCTGACCCACAGCCCACCCAGCTGCAAAGCCCCAGCCCAAAGGGGGCCTAGCCCCTGGTGCTGATGGCTAGGGTAGGGCCAGGGCAGAGCCACACCCAGGGGAGAGTAAGAGACAGCAGGGTGCAAATCCGCCTCCAGCTCTCACTGGATCTTCAGGTAAGGTTTTAGTCTTTCTAAGCCTCAGTTTCCGCACCTACAAAATGTAGACTCATGAAAATATTAGTGAGCATCTCCTCTGCACTGGGCGCTGCGTAAGGAGATGGGGACACAGCGGTGACCAACAGTGAGCTGGCAACTCTCTTGGTGGCACTCCCAGCCCAGGAGGGAGGCAACACCGATATCACAGGCCGAGGAAGTGCCCGCAGCTCCGGCACGTGGAGGGTCTGCGTCATCACCACCAGAGGCCAAGCTCATCATGTGACATCAGTGCTGACCAAGAATGCACGGGGCCCTTCCCTTGAGGGTTCGCCAGCCCTGGGCATCTGCACTCTGGGTCCCATTCACATAAAAGACGCTGCCATCCAAAATGCACGATACTTGGGAATTCCTTGGTGGTCCAGTAGTTAGAACTCCATGCTTTCACTGCCAAGGATACGGGTTCAATCCCTGGTCGGGAACTAAGATCTCGCAAGCTGAGCAGCACAGCCAAAACAAAACAAATAACAAAAAAACACGACAGCTAAGTCTGAATTTCAGCTAAACAACAGATAATTTAAAACAGAAATGTACCCCTATCCTTCTCCCTTCCCAGGCTCTCTTTAGTGGCAGAGGAGTTGACCTCTGCAGGCTGAGGTCTCTGGGTCCCCAGGTCTACAGTCTTTCGGCTGGATTCTACCTATAGAAGACTGGAAGGTGCGAGCCAGGGAGAACCAGGGTAGATCTTTCCCTGGCTCTCAGTCTTGGAAGGTTTCTCCAACAGCAGATTTTGTCTACTCTGCAGCTGCAGCTCTGGCCAGGCAGGTTCACCTTCGTCCAGCCTTCCATCAGGTAACCCTGATCCCTGGACTCTGATAACACGCCTTCCTCCCTCTGATCCTCTGATGGGGGGTGGATGGGGAGTAATGACCTCTCCCCTGCTGATCTCTGATTGTCTCCAAGAAGCTAAGAAACATCAAATACCAGGGTCCTTAGTTCAGGTACATCCCATTT
Source organism: Moschus berezovskii (assembly GCF_049115385.1). NCBI lineage: Eukaryota > Metazoa > Chordata > Mammalia > Artiodactyla > Moschidae > Moschus > Moschus berezovskii. The sequence continues at coordinate 65,884,436 of NC_142479.1, forward strand.
CAAGGTACTTGACAAGGGCCATAGAAATACGTTCACATAGTCAAGTGCTTTGGCAAAATTTGCAAAATGGAATAAATTTTAACCCCAATCAGTTACGATTGCTTTCTCCTTCTACTCTGAGTTCATGCCCACCATCCTTTCTCCTGTGTTCGGTACCAGTGGAGGGGTGGCTGGCCTTTGGGGGCTCCTGCTAATGAAAAGTTGAATTGGGAGAATAGTTTGAATTTCAGTGGGCTTTATTTACAAGGTTTACAGTTATTTCCACACATAGTTAAGTGACTGCTCGTCACCCCCACATTAAGGCCAGGAATACTCCTTCTACTTACTTTCCCAAATCTACTATGCAACATCTGAAGGAATAAGATAGGAATGTATCTGCTGTATTTAAAATGGATAACTAACAGGGACCTACAGTATAGCACATAGAACTCTGTTCAGTGTTATGTGGCAGTCTGGATGGGAGGGGAGTTTGGGGAGAATGGGTACAGGTACATGGTTGAGTCCTTTCGCTGTTCATCTAAAACTGTTACAACATTGTTAATCGGCTATACCCCAATACAAAATTAAAAGTTAAAAAAATAATAAAATAAAAAAAAGATATGAATGTGTCCTGCAGTACCTGTTGCCAGAAAAACGTGGGCAGTGTGGGAGAGCAAGACTTGAAGCATATGGAGCCAGAGGCTGCTGGTGGTATGGTCACTAAGTCGCGTTTGACTCTTGTGACTTCATGAACTATCGTTCGCCAGGCTCCCCTGTCCTTGGGATTTCCCAGACAAGAATCCTGGAGTGGGCTGCCATTTCCTTCTCTAGAGGATCTTTCCGATTCAGGGATTGAACCCTGGTCTCCTGCATTATAGGTGGATTCTTACTGATGGAGCCACCAGGGAAGACTTATCCAGAGGCTGATCTGTGGGAAATTATTCCAGTCACCAAATATAACGTTGTAAGCAGAGAATCCAATTCTCTTCAACTCAAAACAGAAAGTACCTCTGGTCAGAAAAAAATGCAATAATGTACCACATAAAATCGTGGCTTCCAAGTGGGAAGAGCCCGCCTGCCAGTGTGGGAGACATAAGAGACTCAGGTCTGATCCCTGGGTCTGATCCCCTGGAGGAGGGCACGGCAACCCACTCTAGTGTTCTTGCATGGAGTATCCCCATGGGCAGAGGAGCATGGCGGGCTACAGTCCATTGGGTCGCAAACAGTCGGAGACGACTGAAGCGACTCAGCACGCATGCGCACCACATACAGTTACAAATGCCCGTACTTGTCTCTTTCTTCCTGGATGGGAATCACATGAAAATGGAATTTATCAGAATTCTTGTGTTTATAGGATGAAAAATTGCAGCAGATGCCACAAGCTCGGAGTTAAGGTACACTTTTTCACACATCCCAACTACCAAAAGTAAAAATTAAATTAAAAAAAAAAAAAAAATTTGGCCATGCTGCACAGTATGCAGGATCTTAGTTCCCCAACCAGGTATCAAACCTGTGTCCCCTGTAATGGCAGGGCAGAGTGTTAATTACTGGACCCACCCCGCTCAACCAGGGAAGTTCCTAAATTTTGATTAAGAGATGCATTAACTATTCTCTCAATAAAAAACCATATTACACAGTCATCATATAAAGAAGTGATCAAGTAGTATTCAGCCAAAAAAATGTAGGGAAATAAATTACTTTGGAGACAGGACAAGTAGTTGATTGGTAAAAAATAAATAATGTTAGTTTTCTGAACTGGGGGGATGCTTATGAAATTTGCCCACTGTTTAAAATTTATAATATCAAATTTCTTTTCTCATTCTAAACAAATACTCCATGCATATCGTTAAAGAGCTGTATAAACCCCACACACAAACCTGGCTGCCTCTTTGTGCCCTAGATGGCGTCTCCATCTTCTGTACATTTAAGTCCTTCTGTTCTAAATCCTGGAGTGACTTTTGTTTCCTGGTTAGACCCCAGTTCACATGCCATGAGCAAACTGTTCATGTGATAAAGATGAGCAGACCGACAACGTAGGGCCAATGGACCAAGGGGGAAACCGCGGCCGCGGTGGAGGATGGGTAGTGATCAGAAACCAATGACAACAACAAGGGGAGCAGCAGGGGGCCCCCAGAATATAAGAAAGGCTGACCCATTCCTTGAGGCCTTCTGCTTAATGCGCAGCAGGTCACCAAAGAGGTGGGCGTGTCTCACTCAACCTGTCAATGCTCGTGAGATTAAATCCAAGGATACACATAGGGAGGTGCGTTCGGGGACTGAGGGGCAGAGGCCCTGGGAGGGGAGACGGGAGGTGAGAGAAACAAAAGAGCAGCTGCGGAGGGTCGGCCGGACAGGCAGCACTGGGGCCTGGCCTGAGGAGCCTGAAAGTTCCAGAAGAAACTGCAGCCCAGGTAACCCGGCAGCAGAATGAATGATCTCCAGGAGAGGTGGCTGCTTACCTGGGGGCAGGAGGCCCATCTCTAAGACTAGGGAATTCAGGCTGGCCCAAGGAAGCAAGGAAACCCCCTCCTACATCCTGTAGGGGTCAAAGAAGAAAGGGAAAGGAGAGGTGGGGGTGTGGGGGGAGCAGCTGGCATCATATGCCAGCCAGAGAGGAATCGCAGACTGTAGGCAACAGGGCAGATCGTTTAAAGGACAAGTAAACCCTGGGACTTCTCAGCGGCTATAAGCAGGCTGATAATTGGGGCAAATGGCAGTTTCTGTTCATTAAAACTCTTAATAACTGCTGGGTTGAGAACACTTGTTTGGGACTTCTCTGGCAGCTCAATAGTAAAGAATTCACCTGCCAGTGCAGGCTCGATCCCTGAACTGGGAAGATCCCACATGCCTCAGAGCAACTAAGTCTATGAACCACAACTGCTGAGTCTGTGCTCTTAGAGCCGGGGAGTTGCAACTACTGAGCCCACAGTAGTTGCAACTCTGGGCAACTACTGAGCGCCCCAGCCACTGAAGCCCCAAGCGCCCTAGAGCCTGTGCTTCGCAACAAGAGAAGCCACCACAGCGAGAAGCCTGCACTGCAAGAGAGAGCAGCCCCCACTCCCCACAACTAGAGAAAAGCCCGCGCAGCAACGAAAATCTAGCACAGCCAAAAATAAATAAATAAAGCTGTATAAAGAAAAGAACACTTGTTTGGTTTCTGGAGCCATCCCAGGAATGCTGGAAAAGGGAATCATCTGGGGCAGTATTTTATTAAATTAATTGCCTCCAAAAATTTCCAGTATCCATCCAGTCCATGTCTCACAGCTATAAGCACGGCTACTGTTAACATCTCCAGCTCAGCACAGCATTCTCGGTTGAGAGTCACGGACGCCCACCACCAGGGAAGAGCGCCAGCATCCGCAGACCGTTTAAGCGCTCTGGCGAGAGGATGGCTAAGTAAATTCGGCAGCATCCACTCTGAAGAGCCATTCAGACTGTAATTAGAGAATCCATGCATGGGATCTGATTTTATTGTGAAAAGAGCAGAATTAAAGATGATCTGTACAGAGAATATGCAACTCTCTGAAAAAACATTATATCCCTTTAATGATTAAATCAAACAATACAACCAGGGCGTGTGGAAACAAGTCCAAAGGGAACACAGAAAACAATGTTGTAACCGATGGGATTGGAGGATCTGTCCTTTTAATTTCCTGGTCACGTTGTTTGGTAACAAGTAACGAACAAGATTACCTGGGGCTTCCCGGGTGGCTCAGTGGTAAAGAATCCGCCTGCCAATGCAAGAGAAGCCAGAGACGTGGGTTCCATCCCTGGGTTGGGAAGATTCCCCCAGAGTAGGAAATGGTACCCCACTCCAGTGTTCTTGCCTGGAAAATCCTGTGGATAGAGGAGCCTGGCGGGCTACAGACCATGGGGTCGCAGAGAGTTGGATACAATTGAGTGACTGAGCATCACCACCATGAACAAAACGAACAACCAAATAAGCAGAAAAGGCGAGAGAGAAAGAAGAGATACATGGTGTCTTTTAGAAAGTTTTCCTTTTAAAAGTAAAGTAAGGCACAGGCTTGGCAGCTAGAGCATCAGTCCCCAGGGACCAGGAAAACACTGCCACCAGGAAGATCCGCTCCCCAAGGCTCAGAATTTGCTCACCACCCTTCAGGGGCCCTGACATGGACCGGAAGTCTACCTACCCCGCTCCACACCCCACGATGCTGCCACTAAGCGCACGCGGCTGTCATTCCACCACCTGGCGTTGTCCCCACGACATCTACACTGGGTAACCTCTGCACAAACCCCAACACCTGCGCCTGGGCTCTGCACCTAGAGTCCAAGTCACCTGTTCATTAGTGAGGTTTGCAAACCACCCCCCGACATCCCTCCGGGTTGATTAGCCCAGTCCTTTGGCTGGAAGATGACGGGGGGTGCGTGTAACCCACTTCCAAGTGGCCTTGGGTTACAGGAGCCTTATTCTCCCGCTGAGCCCCGATCCTGGTGGAAACAGGAGGCACAGTCCAGGGGAGGACTGTGAAAGCCCCAGGATGTGGATCAGATTGATCAGCAGGACAAGCCCAAAGCGGCCTGCCAGCTCTCCTCTGCCCAGGTCTGCCCAGCCCCTCCTGGTAACCACACTTGTGGGAGTGATCCCTGGCCAGGCTGCCCCAACACGCCTGGCCCAGCCGGGACAAGGGGTCCAGGCACACTCTCAGGGAAGTCTAGGGTGGACGTGGCCAGCTCCTGGTTCCTAGGTACAGCCTTGAGAGACCCAGCAGGGCCCAGTCACAGCCCAGGCTTCACGGTACACCTACCCTTTAAGAGTTCTGGGGAGAGCAACGCCTCCCCAGGAACCAAAAAGAAGGCAAGGTCACCTCCATCTCTCATGGGGATCCCTCCTGCCTCGGTCCAGCCTCTGAAACCCTGGGCCAGGGAAGGCACTACTTCCTGAGGAGGGGGGTGATCTGGCCCTTTTCACCCCACCCAGCACTTCCAGGGGCCCATGGGAAGCTGGAGGCCACACCCGCAGGCCGGAGCGGCCATCCAGGGTTTCTCTCCCCCATCACAAAGCCAGCATTGCTCAGAGGATGACCAGGACTCGAGCTCCGTCCAGAGAGGGCAGGCAGCCAGTTGCCCTGTGCTCTGGGATCATCTTCCTCTCCCGCTTCCTATCCCAGAGGCTTGCAGACTGCCAGCAGTCACGCTTCACAGAACCAGGTCAGATTAGGCCCGGAACAAAGCTCAGTTGTTGCAAGGCTTCCAAGAGGCCACTGACAGCAGGACGCCCGGAGCCGCCTCCCCCTACCCCAGGCAGCGCCTCAATGCCCCCCCTTCACGTGGGCTGCAAATGGACCCAGCCCCCAGGGTGGGGACAGGGAGATAAGGCAGGGAGAAACTGGGCTGGGAGCAGAAGGCCACACTCAACCCAGGAGACCCAAGGCCAGGACGCCCTTCCAGAGTGGTGCCGAAAGTCACCAGCCTGCAGGAAGGAGCCAGCCCTCAGCAACGCCCGGCAGACTCTTCTGGGAAAAACTGAACCTACAGGGAGGCTCGAAACAGGCCAGGAACTTGCAAAATGGGCACCCCCAGCTCAGCCCAGCTGCTCCAGCAAAACCAGGGGTACTTCGCCTCTCAACAGAGTTTCTGGGCCCAGTTACAGCTGCCCAACAGGGAAGGGGCAGGCTGACCAGCTATCAGCCTCAGGGATCCTTCAGTTCTGTCAAACTCAGGGATCCATGGTGCCAGGCCTGACCTCAGGACCCCCAGCCCCAGAGCCCTGTGATCAGCAGGACAGGTTCCTTTCCATCAGTGAGTCTGGACAAGCAATCTCTTGTAGCTGCCACTGGCACTCACTGGCCAAGGTCTCTGCTGGAGCACTGTGGGGGCTGTAACCTTGTGTGATACTCTTTGGGTCCCCAGGGGGCATCCCCAGACCCCTCATACCCACTGATCCCCTATAAATCACCTGGTGTTGCCTATGGCTGGGGTGTTCCAAAGTTACAGCTCCAGGGACTTCCCCGGTAATCTAGTGGTTAAGAATTCACCTTGCAATGCAGGGTATGCGGGTCTGAGCTGTGGTGGGGGAGCTAAGATCCCGCATGCCGCACAGCAACTAAGCCTGCAAGCCACAACTAGAGAAAGCCTGCATGCCACACAGAAGACCCAGCACAGTCAAAAAAAAAAAAAAATTATAAAAAAACAAAGCAATAGCTCCTGTAGGGGTGCAGGAACCCAGCATGTCACCTCCCTCCCCACCCACCACTTATCCTCCCACTTACCCCTCTGCCCCCCAAGGTCTGGGACCTCTCTCTCCAGCCTCCCTCCCCCTACAAGGCCACCAGCGGGATCCGTCCAGGAACTGGCGCTCAAGGCCCCGGGGGCCGGGCCCTGTGCCGCTGTGTGCTGAACCCTTCTTATCAAGTACATCTTAAGCAAACTGCAGAGCCCACACAACGCAGCTCATGGACAAACAGCAGTGCATGCAGAAACAGGGTCCCACCCCCAGGTCCCATCCCTGTGGGGCCTGGGATGGGCAGGGAGTCTCCGAGGATGGTGGCCCAGGAAGCCAGGCAGAGGATGGTAGGGGGTGCTTTTTCCGGCTCTTGGGGTCCCTGGTGAGATGCCCTCTGCTGACACTCACACATGGCAGCTCCGGGCACATGGCCGGCCCATCCTTCCACCTGGACATACACTCCAGACCGCCGCCCTTGAGAGGTCACCTCATGCCCTTTCTGCACCCGGGCTCATCCAGGGGGCTTCCAGGAGGAGGGTGGGTTGTCTCAAACTCAGGTGCATTGCCAGGTGCGTGGCACTCCATGTTTGGAACCCCTCAGGGCAGGCTGGGGAGTTGCTGACAGGCAGGTGACTTTGGCGGGGTGGGGGGGAGGTGAGCCCAAGGGGTGGGCAGATAACTGCCAACAGGCTGGGGAGGGGATGGGCCGCAGGATCAGGCTCCACCAGCTCCCCAAGGGCTGGGAGGGCCTCTGGGTCCAAAAGGGTCCAGGACCCTGGGCACCAGTCCAAGGGCAGCATGGACGAACCGCCTGAGGTGGCTCTTTCTCTCCACCCAGGTCCCCGCAGCAGCCGGAGCGAGCGAGCAGGCTGGGACCTGAGGAGGCAGAGGTGTGGCAGCCAGAGGGGGTGGAGGGGCAGGGCCAGAAGAGGAAGAAACCGGCCTTCCACCCGCGCTCCTCGCCCTCACCCCCGGCTCCCGCTCCAAGACTTGCTCCTCTCCTCTCCGCTTCCCAGAACTCAGCTCCCCGAGCGCTGGGCGTGGGGAAGGCTGCTCGCCTGGCTAATCTCTCTAACTGCAGCCTCCCGCCCTGACCAGGGCTCTGAGTAGCAAGTCCAAGAGCTTTTCAACCTTTGGTAGGCCAGTTACCGCTTCGGAGATCTCCTGAAAGTCACCAAGCATCTCCGAATAATTCCCCAAGTGCACACCGGCTGGATTTTATTCCCCATTTCTGTGGCTCTGGGCCTCAGCTAAGCCCCCTCAGCACTGAGAATTCCCAGGGGATCCGGGGCCACTGACAGGCACAGTGGCACAGTATGCAACCAGAAGTCCCGAATTCAGGACACTGGAGAGGTTCAGACAGCAGCCCGCTCTGACGCCAAGGGGCTGAGGGAGAAGCCTGGGCCACAATCCTGGCCTCCAAAGCAACAGAGGCCCAGGGAGGGTGCCAGCAGCCCCCTCGGGCATCCTGGCAAAGCTGGTGACACAGAGCCTCCTGTGTGTACTTCCTGCGGGTGATAAGGATAATGAAGCAAGTTAGGGATGGCGCAGGCATTTAAGCCTTTCACACATGAGCTCATTCCATCGTTACAACAAATAAGCATTGCCCCTGTCTACCAGATGAGGCAAATGAGACACACAACGAGATGGAGGAGGTGCCAGCCTAGGATTTAATTCCGGGAGCCCGTGCTGTGAACCACTGGGCCACACTGCTTGAGTGAGGTGCATCCAGGAAGTGCCTGGAGCAGAACTGGAACCGTCAGATACAGAGCCGTTCCCACGCAAGCCCCTGGCATCCTGCAGCCTCAGTGGGCACTCACTCTATTCCCCACCTAGAAGGATCCTCTTTATTCTCCACCTTCTCAAAGCCACTCATTCTTCAAGGCCCACTTAATCTCAGCTCCACCAGAAACCTCCCCTACCCAGGGCAATCCAGTAGCTTTTGGAGACTACCGCTCGGTGGGGGGGTGGGGAGAGCAGTATTAACTAGCCAGGTTAACACCCTGCATCCTGCCTCCCAAGAGAATGCAGCTTGCTTGCAAACAAAGACCACGTCTTTCCATCATCTTTGTACCCTCGAGGCCCTGGCTGTACAGGTGCCTAATGTGTGCCCAGTGAGTGTTTATCTAAAAGGCACTCAGGATCCCCTCAAACATATTTTTAAAATTCCTCCCTTTTCAGAGACTCGTGAGTGCTCAAGCCAGCTCTACTGAGAACATTATTTGATTTTTTTCTTTCTTTCTTTTTTAGCGTCAAAACAACATTTATTATTTACTTGGCTTCGATGGGTCTTAGCTGTAGCATGTGGAATCTAGTTCCCCAATCAGGGATCGAACCCAGGCAGGCCCCCTGCTCTGGGAGCGCAGAGTCTTAGCCACTGGACCACCAGGGAAGTCTCTTGATTTATTTCTGAGCCCACAAATAGGTCCCAAAGGAATAATCCCACTCAATCCAGGTGAAAAATAAAAGCACTCCTGGTTGACTGTCCTTGAATTTTTTGACACTGGGGATCCTTCACAGTTTGATGCTTTCCCTAATTTCAGGGCACTGATGCTACATGGGAGTCAGTCTGACTTTGCAACGAGAGAGGGCACCATCAGAACTGGATCCCCCTCAGAAGGGGACCAAGTGGCCACCCCACCCCTGGGCCAGCCCCCTCCAGCCCAACCCCACACAACAGCATCAGAGTGACCCAGCTCGCCTTGGACCATCGCCAGGAGGAAAAGCTGGAAGAAGTCCAAGCTCTCCCAGGCCCGTCCTCGAGGGCCCTGCCCCTTCAGGTAAACACCGGAGACAGGGAGGCCGCCTTTACAAGAGTTGGTTCCTACCCACCTGTGAACACTACTTTGAAACCTTCCTCCTTCTTTTTTTTTTAATTTGCCAGGGCAGGAGGGAGCAGGCACGGAGAAGACACATCCAGCCTGCCTGAGAGGCCCTCTGGCGTCTGTGTAGGAGGGTCTCAAAGTCCCCCCAGGAAAAGGCCAGCTCCCTGGGGGGACTCTGGTGGCCAGACTGATCAGCAGAAGGAGCCAAGGGCAAGAGCCAATGGGTGCCCCTGGGCCACACTGGGCTGCAGAACTCAGGGGAAGGGTGATGCCCACAGCCATCTCAAGTATTTGGAACACGTTGGGGAGGGAGGCCAAGCGCCAAACCCTCGCCTATGCCATCTGGAAGCCCCCTCCTTCCCCACCATTACATCAACGCCCCCACACTCCAGAGAGGAGCTGTGTTCAGGATGGGTGAGGGCCATGCTGTTTGCAACAGGGGGTGAAAGTTGAAATTCTAAGCTACTGACCCGGAAGGCCATTTTAGGGGAAGTTCTGAGTAATTCTCTTTGAGATGAGTTACTCTTTATTACTTGTTTTGTTTCTGGAAAAAATGGAAAGCAGGAGAAGACTGGGAAAAATGTCCCAAAAGACCTCTTCAGCTCCAACTAAGTACCATGGCTCTGTCCTCTTATCAAGAAAAATTAATTCATGAGTCCTTGGCAGAAAACTTGATGTCCAAGTAGATTAAGGGGAAGAACATGAGGAGAAATTTTGCAGGGTTAGCAGAAGAAGAGATGCCGTTTATAACTTTACCACTGAGGAAGACAAAGGATCCGGCCTGGATCCTTTGGGGAAAATCACAAATTAAAAAAAGGAAGGGAAAAAAGAACAGATCTAGATTCCCCTTAACCAGACCTTCAAGGCTTGTGACCTCAGTTTAGAAAAAAAAAAAAGTGAAGCTGCTCAGTCGTGCCCGACTCTTTGCGACCCCATGGACTGTAGCCTACCAGGCTCCTCCTTCCATGGGATTTTCCAGGCAAGAATACTGGAGTGGGTTGCCATTTCCTTGTAGCTCAAATGGTAAAGAATCTGCCTGTGATGCAGGAGATAGGGGTTCGATCCCTGGGTTGGGAAGTTCCTCTGGAGAAGGGAATAGCAATCCACTCCAGTATTCTTGCCTGGAGGATTCCATGGACAGAGAAACCTGGCAGTAACCTCAGTTTACCCATCCTCAAAATGGAACTTCAGAGTACCCAAGGGGAAAATGCTTATAAAGGATCCTGAGTGCATGGTGGGAACTGGCCAGGCCTCTTCACCTGTCAAGCCTGCTAGTGAAGCTAGGATCCCAGCAAACCAAAAGGCATCCTGACACCCTAAAGGTGAACCCGAGTGGGCTTCAGGTGTAGCTGGATGGTCCCATTTGGGGATTTCCGGTGCTCCACTGGGTAGAGGAATAACAGGAATTCACCTGAAGAAAGGATGCTAAGACTTGGACCACCAGTCCTAGAAGCGGACCCCAAGGAAATCCTCCACACAGCCCCCTCCCACGCACACATACGCACGGACGGGGACGCGCCCGGACTCTCGGCCCCTGGCAAGTCAGCGATTCTGGAGAAGGTACAAGGGGGAAGGAGGGGGAGCAGGAGGGAAGGCCAGCCCAGGGCAGCGGCTCCCACACTGGCCCCTCCAGACACCTGAGCGAGTAGTGGCCGACAGACGGGGGCAGGAGACTCTCCGCCAAGGTCAGAATCAGGGTCCAACCGTCTTGGGGGTCAGAGAGTTCGAGCACCCGGACTCCCCAGAGCACCAGTGGTCTCGTACTAGCGCGCGGGCCAAGACCCTGGAGCAGCGACGTAGAAGCAGAGGAGGAAAGTGTGGTTGGGGGGGCCAGCGTCTGGTCAGCGATCCCGATCAGGGGTGCAGCTGCGTCAGCTGGCCGGTGGGACGCCCCACTCCTCAAGCTGGCCCCGGGACCCCGACCTCCCGCCCGCTCCGGGCGCGGCGCCCACCTGTGTAAGACTTCTTCATGGTGCCGTCGCGGCCGCCGCTCCCAGCTGAGTGTGGCGGGGAGGCCGCGGGGCTCGGGCTCCCAGGTCGCTAATCCCGGGCCGGGAGTGGGAGGGGTGAGGGCCGGGAGGAGGGGTCGGGCCCGGCCCCGCCCCGCCCCGCCCCCGGAGGTGTGCGCCGAGCCCCGCCCCGCGCGCCCACACCTGGCGGAGCCCCGCGCGCCGCGCATCGCGACCCCCAGCCTGGAGCGCCAGCCCCGCGCCGGGTCCTGAGCTCGGCCCGGGCGCGGCCCGGGCGCGGCCCCTGCACTGCAGCCCGATGCAAGCTGTCCGAGGGTGGGGGTCGCCAGGGTGGCGACCGTCCCCAGCAGCCACACCCCCCACCCCCACCCCAGGCACGAACGGTTCCTTCCGGGGCGTCGCCGGCACTTTTCCCATCCGGAGTCTGGGCGGGGCGGGGCCTCGCCAGGTGGCAGCGGGAGGAGGGGCGCAGGGAGCGGCCTGGGGCCGGGCGGTGGTCCCTCCGCACAGCCCGGCGGGGATCGGAGTCCTCCGGCCGCCCAAGTGGACCGGGCAGGACCCGGCAGGCGAGGTCGCGACTGTATGTGCCCCGCTACTTTCCTGGTAATCCAGAGGGCAGACTGCCTTGACTGCTTGATGAACTGGGGCCTCAGTTACCTCATCTGTACAATGGGTACGTTGGACCAGCTAATAACTTCTGTTGCACCTGAGAAATATCGAACACCTTGCCGGCACCAAGTACTGTGCGCGGTCAAGGCCTCGACGTCGGTTCGCAAATACGAGGGCACGAGTCTTTATAACCTGGGTAATGCAGGAAGGAGAATGTGAGTTCCTGAGCAAAAATTGTACAGAGTTCTCTCTGCTTTGTATCCCTAAAGAAGTTTTCCATAAGAAAATTATTTTTTGTTTTAAATCAAAGGAAAAAGTGATGAATTTTGTCTAGCGGGTGTTGTCAGAGTTTTACTGAGGTAATTCCAAAACAGGGTTTTAAAGAATGAGCAGGAATTTGCCAGGCAGCCAAGGTGTTCCTGGAAGACGGAAGGGCGTGGCGGAACGGGAGGTGCGGGGCATCCCAGAACCTGCGGAGACAGATACGCAAGGGCCGCGCGCTCCAGGGATGAAAAAGGGAGCAGAGGAAGATTCCGGAAGCGCCCCCAAGCTCTCAACTGGGTCATAACGCTACCTTCTGCCCGACTATCCAAAGCCTGTACAGAAAACGGAGGTAGAATTAACATCACTGATACACCCTCTTCCCTTTTCCCTCTCCTCAAAGATCCAAAAGCATTTCCATTGCCTCCTAGAGAGTAGAAAGCCTGCCTAAGAATTGAGGCACACCTGCTCCCCTTCTTAAGAAATCTGTCCAGCCACAGGCCTGCTTGTCTGGCCATGTGACCCATCCCACACCCTCTGGCTAGGCTGGACCAGAGTAGACGCTGGACTCCACCTGGGTCAACCTCCGGCTCCTTTCCTTATCTGGGGACCTGGGGAGGAGGCGAGGGAGGGGAGAAGCCACAGGCCGGGGAACTGGAGATGAATTGTTAACATCTGTCCTTGGGTTCTGGGATAGTCACACACACTCCCCCAAGGGCCACTTACACAAGTTCCTGCAAATTTCACTCCGGCCAAGGCAGAAGGCTGAGCTCTGTCCTGTTTCTGGCCAATAGCCATGATGATTGCACCCCCATACTGATGCCTGACCTTCCCAAGGCCCAGCTGCCTATTACAAATCTGTCTAATGGGCACATTAGGGGCTGGTTGCTTCGCTTAGCTCAAGTCAGAGGTCCTCTGGTGCATACGCATCCTCAGAGCAGATAGATCCTGGAGTCATGGAGGACCCCTGGGTGTTCTCTGTGTGCGGTTGGCCCCTTCATGCTAGCATTTCTGCCTGTGGGTTGTAATTCACAAGTACCTGGGCACCTGGGAACGAAGACCCGTGTGCTGTACTGACACCGTGTGTGTGTGTGTGTGTGTGAACACTCAGTCGTGTCTGACTCTGTGCAACCCTGTGGACTGTAGCCCACCAGGCTCCTCTGTCCGTTGGGTTCCCCAGGCAAGAATACTGGCATGGGTTGCCATTTCCTACTCCAGCGGACCTTCCCAACTCATGAATCAAACTCACATCTCTGGCATCTCCTGCATTGGCAGGCATATTCTTTACCACTGAGCCACGGATGGGGAATTAGTGATACCGCACATACAAAAAAAAATGCCAAAAATCTGGAGGAAAGACAGGAGGAGGAATGAAAACATTTTCGGGATGCATGAAGGTTAATAGTTTAAGCATGAAATTTTAATTTTATGGACAACTCTCTTTAAAATGTATGATGTAATCACTTGCCTTCATGACCTGATTTTCGGTCACTAAGCCATGTCCGACTCTTTGCGACCCCATGGACTGCAGCACGCCAGGCTCCTCTGTCCTCCACTGTCTCCCGGAGTTTGTTCAAATTCGTGAGTAGAGTATACCAAACGTTAATCATTTTCTCGTGGCTCAAGGTCATCATAAATGACGCATTTAACTGTTACAGACTCACAGGTTGCTCCTTCAACATACACGCTTTCAGATAGACTTTTTGAGGATCTTCAGAGGCTGCCTTGCAGTAGGTATTGTACCTCTCAAGGGGAGTGCAGCCACTGCATCCTCACAGGAGGGTAGAGAGGGCTTACCTCAAGAAGCTTTGTGGTGCTGAATGAAAGAAGCCGATCTGAAAATGCTGCGGAGTGTATGATTCCAGCTATACGACATTCTGGAAGAGACAACACTACAGACAGTAGTTAGTGGTTGCCAAGAAACAGGGAGGAATGAAGAGGTGGAACTCAGGGATTTTTAGGGCTCTAGGGGAGACAGGGACGACAGAGGATGAGATGGCTGGATGGCATCACCGACTCGATGGACATGAGTTTGAGTGAACTCCGCGAGTTGGTGATGGACAGGGAGGCCTGGCGTGCTGTGATTCATGGGGTCGCGGAGAGTCAGACACGACTGAGCGACTGAACTGAACTGTACAACACTGTAGTGGTGGATACATGATAGGAAACATTGATCCAAACCCATAAGATGTATGACGCCTGTGTAACCCTGATGTAAACTGTGGGCTTAATTAGTTAATAATAATTGGGCTTCCCTGATAGCTCAGTTGGTAAAGAATCTGCTTGCAATGCAAGAGACCAGTTCGCTTCCTGGATGGGGTAGATCCGCTGGAGAAAGGAAACGCTACCCACTCCAGTATTCTGGCCTGGAGAATTCCATTAACTGTATAGTCCATGGGGTCGCAAAGAGTTGGACACAACCGAATAATTGATAATCAAATATCAATTTTGGCTCATCAGTTGTAACAAATGTACCACTCTAATGCAACGTGTATCATAGAAGGGAGACACCGAGGGGGTGGTGCATATGGGACCTCTCTGACTCATTACATTTTTCTGTAAATCTAAAACTTTTTTTTTTGGCTGCACCGTGATATACACAGAATTTTAGTTCCCCAAGCAGGGGAGCCTGCGCCCTGCAGTGAAAGTGATGAGTCCTAACCTTTGGACCACCAGGGAGTTCCCTAAAACTGCTTTTTGAAGAAAAAAAAAGTCTATTTTAAAAAAAGAAAAATGTTTGTGGGTAAGGTTTTTATCTCATGGAGTGGATTTTAAATTAACATGTAAGCTTTTAAGGAATTAAATTAGGTTCTTGGACTCAGAGGGATGAAAGCAGGACAAAATGAAAAAGAGGATTTTGGACTCAGTCTTTTAGAGGAAGGACGCAGGCTGAGAAAGTTATTTAGTTGCAAACTCAGTTTTCCAAAGAAAAAGGAAGTATGACTCAGAGGACTGAGCCCAGGCTGGGAGAACAACCCCCCAGGGCGAAGTCCTTGAAGAACCCTTGTGAGGGCCCATCTGCACTGATTTACAGGGTTAGAGCCTGCACCCCGAGTCTGAGCCTGCACCACGATGGCTGAGACTTTCAGGATCTTGGGGTCGGGTGAGGATATTTCCCACATGTGGGGGGGATGTGAGTTGTGTCCATGGGCAGCTGTGTCAGACTGTGTTTTCCCAAAACCATCACAACCGCATCTCCCAGCCCTCCTGCTCCTTCACCTGTGAGCTTGGCATCGTGTCCTCCTGTGTCCCCTCCCTTTGCAGCTGGGAAGGCTTGTTGTTTGATTGTAACCCTTGGTCTTGGAGCCCTGGGCCACTCAGTCAGGGTCTGTTCACCCAGAGACCTCTGTATGCAAGGAAGCCCAGAGCACTGGGGGTGTCTGAGGTGCTTGTGGCCACATAACAACTTAGCACAAACAGCGGCGTGAAATGACGCACGTTCATCATGGCACAGTTTCTGTGGTCAGAAACCCGGCCACCACTTCGCTGGGTTATCAGCTTCAGAAGCACCTCCAGACTGCAGCCAGGGCTATTGGCAGAGGCTGAGTCTCTGAAGGCTCAGCTGGGGATGTGTCCACATCCAGGCTCACATGGTTGTGGGCAGACTCAGCTCCTCAAACCTCTTAGATGGAAAACCTCAGGTTTTAGCTGACTAAATCTGAGTTTCTTGCCACGGGGGACTCCCAACTTAGCAAGTTGTCCATCAAAGCCAGTAAGAAAGATGGATCGCTCAGTCATGTCCAACCCTTTTTGACCCCATGGACTGAAGCACACCAGGGTTCCCTGTCCTTCACCATCTCCCTGAGTTTGTTCATGTCCGTGGAATCGGTGATGCCATTTAACTGTCTATCCTCTGCCACCCCCTTCTCCTTCTGCCCTCCTCCTGCCCTCAATCTTTCCCAGCATCGTCGCCTCTTCGCAAGAAAGATGGTCGGCTGGCAAAATGGGCATTACAATCCCGTGATCTGTTCATGGAAGCAGCCGCCCGTGAATACCAGGAGGACCGCCACGGTGGTCACAGCAGCCACTCAGGTGGGCAGTCTGGACTTTAAGTCTTCTCGGCCCAGCTGCAGAAACGTGAGCACAGACCCTTCCTGGGGTCCCCTTACCGTACCTTCTCCCATCTGCCTGCCCCAACCACACCCTCTGCTGTCTGCTTCCATTTCTGAGCTCTGTGGCTTCTGCTCACTTTTTCTTCTTTCTCCTGTCAGCTTCTTTCTGGTCCTTTCCCTGACCCATCCCCCCAGGATTCCAGGCCCGAATGGTCAAATTTTGTTTTGGCAGGCCACCTGGGGGTCATTGCTTTTGTCTCCTGACCCCAGAGGGGCTGGCTCACACTGGGCGGTATGGCCATCTTTGCCTGGCCTCAGCTCAGCCCAGCAGCATTCTCCTCTGCTTGGCTCAGCGTCTCTGCTGAGTCAGACTCTTTTCTGACTTGTGGCTGTCCCCGAGCTTGAACTTGTCAGATGACTGGGACCTTGCTGTGTGTGTACGATTTACGGTAAAGGTGTGGCTCTACTGACATTCTCCTGTGCAATGTGGGAGTGTATCTGCCCCCAGCTTTCCAGAAAGCACTTGGCAATGAAATCCAAATGACTTTAAAAAGTGCCCAGGTGCTTTGTCCCAGTGACTGTACTGTTTTCTTGTTGGTTGATTCAATATATATTTCTTCATGACTCATGACGGTCCCTGCCCTCTAAAGCTTATACTTTAGTAGGGGAAACAAACATTAACCAAGTAACCAAGTAAGAAGGTACAGTGAGGACTTTCCTGGTGATCCAGTGGATAAGACCCCATACCTCCAAGGCAGGGGGTACGGGTTCGATCCCTGGTCGGGGAACTAAGATACCGCATGCCACAGCTCAGCCAAAAAATAAAAATATAAATAAAATATGTTGTGTGCAGCTTAAGTTTTATGAAAAAGAAGGTACAGTGAGGGTGTACACTTAAAGGCTCACATCTGGGGTCTAGGGTCTGGGGGAGCTTCTTTGTAGAAGGGAGATTGGGCTGAGATCAGAAAGATGAACAAGAGTTAACCAGGAAGAACAAAGGGGAAAGGGTCTGCAGGCAGAGGACAGCCTTGCAAAGGCCTTGTGGTGGGAAGAAATATGGTCCATATACAGAACTCAGATATGAAGATAATAACCACTCTAATAGAAGAAAGAGAAGAGGAACTAAAGAGCCTCTTGATGAGGGTGAAAGAGCAGCGTGAAAAAGCTCGCTTAAAACTGAATATTCAAAAAACTAAGATCATGGTATCCAGTCCCATGACTTCATGGCAAATAGAAGGGGGAAAAAGCAGAAGCAGTGACTTATTTTCTTGGGTTCCAGAATCACTGCGAACGGTGACTGCAGCCATGAAATTAAAAGACGCTTGCTCCTTGGAAGGAGAGCTATGACAAACCTAGACAGCTTAATAAAAAACAGAGACCTTTGCCGACAAAGGTCCATATAATCAAAGCTATGGTTTTTCCAGTAGTCATGTACAGATGTGAGAGTTGAACCATGAAAGCTGAGCACTGAACTGGTGCTTTGGATTTATGGTGCTAGAGAAGACTCTTGAGAGTCCCTTGGACTGCAAGGAGATCAAACCAGTCAGTTCTCAAGGAAATCAGTCCTGAATGTTCATTGGAAGCAGTTATGCTGAAGCTGAAACTCCAATACTTTGGCCACCTGATGCAAAGAACCGACTCATTGGAAAAGACCCTGATGCTGGGAAAGACTGAAGGCAGAAGGAGAAGGGGCAACAGAGGATGAGACGGTTGGAAGGCATCACCGACTCAATGGACATACATTTGGGCAAACTCTGAGAGATAGTAGCTGACTGGAGCCTGGTGTGCTCCAGTCCACGGAACTGCAAAAAGTTCAACAGGACTTAGCGACTGAACAACAATATGGCAGTCATCAGATGGGGGCAGGGAGGGCCTACAGCAGCCAGGGCTGGACCTTTGAAGGACACACCTAGAAGGCGCCTCTGAACTTTGGCCCCTCGGGCTCGCCTTGCCTGCTCCTCTATCCCTCCACTGCCCTGCGGGAGGAGGAGCCAGGGTGAGCTTTCTGATGGGAAAACTGCAGCCCAGGAAAGAGGGAGGGGAGGGGCCGGCATCCTCGCTGACATTTCACCAGTGACTTCAGCTCAAGGGGAAGCTGGGAATCTCTGGGAAGCATCCGTAGGAAATCACAGGCCACCTCGTGTCTTGGGTCTTGTCTTCATCACGGCCTTTCTTTTTCACTCCACTGCAAGCCCATTTACAGCCGACCCCCACCCCCACCCCTCAACCCCCCTCCCCCCGCCACCTCCCCCAGCCCACCCGGGTGCCTTTGCTCCTGCTGTCTGCTCCGCTTGGAACACCCTTTCCAGGCAGTCAAATTGGGTCTTTGGAACCGGATGGAGTTTCTCCTCCCCCTCCTCCCCTCCCCCTTCTCCCCTCCCTCCTCCCCTCCCCCTCCTCCTTCTCGTTGGGGCTTCTCCTCCCACTGAGCTGTTTCCTCTGCCCTTATCTCCGTAGCCGGGTGAAGCTGGAGTTATCTGGGTCCTTTGGAATCTCACAGGGAGCGAACAGCCACCCCCACTCAGGCCCCGCCCCCGGCCCATTCACTCGGAATCTCCGGGCAAAGCTTTCTACCGGCTCCCTGGGCTGAGCCCGCCGGTCTGCTGGCGGGAAGCCAGAGGTCCGGGCTGAGGACCCTGTGCCACAGGCTCTCGGCATGCCTTCCAGCCCAAGCCCAAACTTTTGTGCCTCAGCTTCCTTGTCGGCTTCGAGGGGATAAAGATGCCTATCCTGAGCTGTCCTGGGGTTGGGTGGTGCCCCTGCATCCCCAAGTGGACGGTGAGCGAGAGGGCAGGAGCCACAGCTTCCTCAGTGCTGCGTGCAGAAGGGGAAGAAGGGCAGCCGGTGGGAACTGGGACCCAGGCGGAGAGGAAGGCCATGTGGCTCCACTTATCGTAAGAGTCTCCAGCGTACAGTTCTCGGTACAGTTCTCCAGAGTAAGTGAATGTTCATTGGCTTTCATTTAAATAAATACAGGGCCTGCCAGACAGGGCCAGTGGGAGTGTTGGGAAAGGGCTGGCAGCCCTCAGCGGCTGCAGGTGGGCGAGGTCACAGAGCAGCGTCGGGGAGACACACGGGTCCCCACCCCATGCTCTGGCTCTCCTTGGTCAGTCCTCATGTTCTAAAAGTGCCCCTCACGGGGACTTCATTGGCGCTCCACTGGTTAAGACTGCGCTTCTTCTGCAGGGGGTGTGGGTTCGAGCCCTCACAGGGAACTAAAATCCTGCATGCCACATGGTGCGGCCAAAAAAGTAAAAGTGTCCTTTGAGAAGTTGCCAGATAAAATACAAGCTGCCCAGTTAGGTTTGGGCTTCAGATAAGCAAAATATAATTTTTGTAGTATATCTCAGGTAGCATTGGGGATATACTGGTGCTAAAAAATGATTATTTATCTGAAATTAGAATTTAACCGCACATGCTGTCTGTCATTTTACTTGCTAAATCTGGAAACCCTGTGTTCTCTGTCCCCAAACCTAGACTTGTAGTCGTGGAAGGAAGGTTTGACCATCCCTGACTCAGTGTTCCCAAACGCCAGGCCGGGAACTGGGGCCAGCCTGTGACAAGCCCTCACCCGTCAGAGGCAAAATGAAACAAGTGAGGACCATACAAAGACGTGAGGTTCTGGGTTGTTTGTTTTTTTTTTTTAAGCAAAGTTGAAGATGTTCAAAGGACTGGTCTTTTTTTTTTTAAGATTTATTTTTTATTTATTCATTTATTTATTTTCGTTTTGGCTGTGCCGGGTCTTCGTTCTTGCCCACAGGCTTCCTCTGGTTGTGGCTGTCGGGAGTTGTTCTTCGTGGCGGAGGATGGGCTCTAGGCACTTGGGCTCTGTACTTGTGACACACGGGCTCAGCTGTCCCACGGCACGTGGGATCTTAGTTCCCGGACCGGGGATCGAAACCGTGTCCCTTACATTGGCAGGTGGACTCCCCACCACTGGAGTGCCAGGGAAGTCCCAGAGGGCTGGTCTTGATTCTGAAACTTTCCCTTCCTATGTGTACAGATGTCCTACATGAGAAAAAGTCCTTTAAAAAAATAAACAATGGTAATAGGAAGTAGCATGGTAATAGGAAGTAGCATGTGTCTTTCATTTGACATGTCTTTTTGTCAAAATTAAAACATAGTCACTCCATCTTAAAATCTCCAATTAACAGGACTTCCCTGGTGGTCCAGTGGCTAAGACCTTGTCCTCCCAAATGCAGGGGCCCGGGTTCAATTCCTGGTCGGGGAAGTAGATTCCGAATGCTGCAACTAAGAGTTCTCACCCTGCAACTAAAGATCCCGCGTGCCTCAACTAAAAAACATCCCACATGATGCAACTCCAATCCAGCACAGCCATATAAATAAATACGTAAACATTTTTTTAATGTCCAATTTGAAAAGCAAACAAAACTGGATTGTGAAATCTCAAAGCCAGGGGAGGTAAAATGATTGTCCGCACACCAGAGTCAGGTGGGTATGTGCCAGGGCCCCAGGCTCCAGGCTTACAGCCTCCCACTCTGAGCCCCTCCGTGAGTCCCTGTTCAGCCCCTGCTTTCCCTATTCCCAGCCAGCCTTCTGGCAACACCTGTTCCCCACCCCACACCTGCCTCTCAGAGCTGTTCTCCAACCGTGGGACCATGCAGCCTGGCTGTGACCTCCCTGCTGTGTTTCCTCCTAGGATCCTCGGGAAAAGCCCTAACCTCTCTGATCTTGCGTTTTCTTGCCCTTGGGATGGAGACGATGACCCCAGTGCTCAGGACCAGGTAAAAGCTGCACCGGTGTGTCCACCTGCTGTGTTCTTCACGTTGCACACTTAGAATCTGTGCAGTTTTCTAGTGTCAATGTTACAATTCAATAAAACCATTTATTAAAAATTAACAGCTAAGTTAAGCCTCCATTAGCAAAGAGGGTTCCCAATCGAGAAAAGCTGACATGCTTTATCTTGCTTGGAAATGTTGTTATTTGTTGTTGTCATTACCTCCAACTTTCAAAAGGGAACAGTAATTTATTATTTGTTGCCTGCATGCAGCTGGCGGAACCCACCACTAAGAAAAGATCTTCAGCTAAGCTCACACTTAGGGCAGTTTAATGAGGTCTTATTCTTCAAAATTAACCTTCAAACCCATTACATTCCAGGAAACTAAAAATTTACACTAGCTTTCCATTTTTAATGGCTTACAATAAAAGGAAATATTTACAGCTCGAAATAAAATAGATGGCACTTTAAGTTCATTTTTAAAGTCATCCCAAATAGACATAAAAGACAGAGAAAGACACATAAACCATGTAAAGAGAAACTTAAAAGACATAACCATAATAAAAAAAAACAAGATTCCATCTCCGTGTAACAGACTGTAAGCGAGGGAAGGGCTGGAGCCACACTCAGGCAGGGCTCTCAGCTATGCATGTGGACCAGGAGAAGGAAGCAACCATCGCTTCCAAGCCATGACACCCAGGGACTGAGCAACTGGGTCCCCAATATGCCCACCATCCCTCCAGGAGATGGGTTCTCTGAGCCAACAGGAAACGCCTTCATTGTTCTGGAGTGGGACCACCCGGTGGCCAAGTGGAAACAGCTGGAAAACCCGGGAAGGCGGTGGAATGGGGGAGGATTGAAGAGAAAGAAACATCTACTCAAGATGAGTCTAGGGACTTACACAGTGGTTCATTGATTAAGAATCCACCTTGCAATGCAGGAGATACGGGTTCAGTCCCTGGTCAGGGAACTAAGGTTCCACACGTTGCAGAGAAACTTGGCCCATGAGCCACGACTACTGAGCCTGCACACTCTAGAGCCTCTGCGCCACAATAAAAGATCCCACTAAGACCCAGTGCAGCCAAATAAATAAATACATGTTATAAGTAAGACGTCTGAAAACCTGAGCCCCAAATGCAGGCACAGCCAATGCCAGTAGAGACACTCAAGAAGAAACAGCCATGGAGATGTGAAGTCACACCATGGTCTCCATAGGAAGTGCAAATAATAGAAGAATCTGAAAATGATATGTTGGACTATCAAAGAAAGTTTTAAAATTATGAAACCCAAACTGGCTTCAATGAAACAAATATAGGTGATCATGAAAAAGAATCAGCTGGAAATCCCAGTGTTTTTGGAATCTTAATTCCCTGACCAGGGATGGAACCTGGGCCCTGGCAATGAGAGTGCTGAGTCCTAACCACGGGACTGCCAGGAATTCCCACCAAAATCTTTCGAACACAAAATTCAGCACAGGATAAATAAACATCAGTTCGTACACACATACTTAAGAGTGAAACTATAGCACATCCAAGGATAAAAAGAAAATCTGAAAAGCTGTCAGAGATGAAAAGACAGATTATCCACAAAGAAATGACTAGATTTTAGCAGATTTCTTGTAGTCCAAAGCAGTATCCAAAGCTAAAGGAACACAACTATCATTCTAGAATTCTATCGCAGTCAAACTGTCATTCAAGAGTGAGAACAGAGAACAGACATTTCAGACATGCAAAGTCTAAGAGTTCCCCTACCACAGACCTCCCCTGAGAGGACCATGGCAGGGTCAGGAAACAGAGCCGGGAATGGCTTCACCAAATGACAAAACAGGACAGAACGAGTACAGGATGTGGAGGTGGAAACGGGTGATACGGGTGACGGAGCTCGTGGCGATGGAGGAGGTGATGAGGATGGTGGAGGAGATGGAGATGGGGATGATGGAGGAGGAGGAGGGGACGGGGCTAGAGAAGACAGGAGGTGACGGAACGGAGGAGGTGCTAGAATGGAAGAGGTGATGGAGCCGGACGAGATGATAAAGGTGGAGGAATCCACGGGGCTAGGGTGACGAGGAAGTGCGGTAGAGGGAAAGCAGCTGATGGGGCCGCCGCTGTCGGCGGAGTCGCCGTCACGGGGAAGCTTTCTGAATGCGCGAAAACAGCTTTGTTTCCTTCGTCACCCTCATTGCCTCTTAGGCAGTTGGAGAAGCTTTTCCTTCATCTTCAGCACCCAGAACCACCTCATCTTTGCTCAGCTAGACCCGCCGGGGCATATTCAACAACCAGACTGATCCAACCTAAAACGTCAATGTCACACTCCATTCAAAGGCATAGGACCCATGACGGGACTACTCTTCACCTCCCGGCTCCGCTCCACCCCTCCACATCCCCTCTTCCATCACTCTGGCTTCTGACTCCTCCGCGGGGCTGGAGGGAGAAGGGAAAGGGGCAGAGCCGCTCAGGGGGTGCTGGCACGGTGTCTCCTGCCCGTCGAGTCCTGAGTCGGGGTGGGTGGGTGTTCAAGCACAGGCTCTGCTGTGGAGACGCCATGGGGACCCCTCCAGGCCCCACCGCAGCCCCGATCAGTGGTTCCGTGCACTCAGGCAGCCAGCCCTCCAAACACCCCCGACCTGGCCCACCCTGAGGTGCCACAGGGGGGACAGTAGAAATGAAGAGTGCGGCCACCCAGGTGACCTTCAGAGCCATCGCTGACCGTCTGCACACAGGCCAAGCCTCCCAAGGACACCCCACTTCTCATGTCCCCGGGCGCAGTTCTGAAGCTCAGTAAACGCCCAACTGAGGGTCTGGCCTCAAGGACGGCCTCAAGGACTGCCTCTGCTGGCTGGGGTGGGATGATGGTATGCCCTCCCCAACTCCCCACCTCTATTCCTAAAACCTTGCCTCCAGCCAAGCCCCTGTCGGCTTCTAGCATGTTCTGTGCTCTTGTGGCCTTGACTTGGGCACTCTCTGTGTGCTTTGAAAAGTGAGAGTGAAAGCCACTCAGTTGTGTCGGACTTTTTGTGACCCCACGGACTATACAGTCTGTGGAATTCTTCAGACCAGAATACCGGAGTGGGTAGCCATTCCCTTCTTCAGGGGATCTTCCCAACCGAGGGATCGAACCCAGGTCTCCCGCATTGCAGGTGAATACTTTACCAGCTGAGCCACCAGAGAAGGCCAAGAATACTGGAGTAGGGTAGCCCATCCCTTCTCCAGCGGATCTTCCCAACCCAGGGATCAAACCAGGGTCTCCCGCATTGCAGGCAGATTCTTTGCCAGCTGAGCCATGTGCTTTACAGGCACCGATTCACTGAAGCCTCATCCCAGTCCCATTTCACAGATGAGGAAACAGAAGTAGAGAGGTTAAGTCACCTGCTCAAGGTCACACCGCTGCCCACGGCGCAGCCTTAACCCAATCCGGGCAGCACTCCCTCCGGCGCTGTGCTCGGCACCGCTCTGCTGTCCTGCCTGGCCCTCCGCTGGACCGCTCTGCAATCTCTGGGCAAGCCCGGAATGGAGCGTCCAGCCCCCCATCTGACACGGACGTGCAGGCTCTGTCTTCTCTGCTTCCAGACTTCGCCCAGACCCCGGGCATGGGGGAAAAGTGGTTGGATGGGGGAGCCCAGGCATTCCTGGGGTGAGGAAATAAAGGAGTCGTTATTCTTAGCCTGGCCTCTTAGCATCCTATTCACAGGCAAGGCCTCCGGGGGACAGGCCTCCAGGCTCTAACCCTCTAACCGCAGGCACTGGACTCAGCGGATCATCATCGCAGCGCCTCAGCAAGGCGGTCTGCTGACCCAGCCCTGGGCAGCCAGCGGTGACTCAGCCCTGGGAAACTGCAGGCTTCCCGGGATCAGTGGGCCGAGAGGGGCCTAAATACAGGTTGGGGGCAGGAGGGCGGGGCAGAGCCAGGGTGGGGGCAGGGCCTCTGCTGCGCGTGACCTGGGTCACACCTTCCGAGGGCCACAGACGGACCCCAGCAAGGGCGGGAGAGGGGGACACAGACAGCCCCAGGAGGTGGGGGACCAGGAGACAGGCACCAGCAGGAGAGGGGGAGAGAGGCCAGGGCAGGCCTGGGAACTAGGCCCTGCCTCAGCTCCTCCTCGGGGATGCAGGACGAGCCCCCTCTCGAAGGCCACGTGCAGACAGAGAGAGATTGGCCCTGTCCATATGCTGGCATCTGGAACCTTCCAGTGCTCCGAATCATGACCATCCAGATCACACCTGTCCATCCCAAAGGAAATCAGCCCTGAATATTCAGTGGAAGGACTGATGCTAGAACTGAAGCTCCAGTACTTTGGCCTCCTGAGGCCAAGAGCTGACTCACTGGAAGAGACCCTGGTGCTGGGAAAGATTGAAGGCAGGCGGAGAAGGGGACGATGGAGGATGAGATGGTTGGATGGCTTCGCTGACTCAATGGACAGGAGTTTGAGTAAACTCTGGGAGACAGTGGAGGACAGGGGAGACTGGTATTGCAGTCCATGGGGTCGCAGAGAGTAGGCCAGACTTAGCGAATGAACACACGCAGGGCAGGCCTGGGAAGCGTTCTCACCTTATTGCATTCCTGAGCCCAGGGCTGGGCTGTGGGTTAGGATTTGTGAATTGGCAGGAAGAGCGTGGGCTGGGGCTGATTCTCCCCGGTGCCCCTCGCTCCCCATGCCCGGCCTTCCTCCCACCAGGGAGTTGGACACAGAAAGGGACTTTTCTGGCAGGAAATGGAAAAGAAGGAAGGACTGGCCTCCAGGCTTCGCTTACTTCCTGTCCTAATCCCCTCAAAGTGGCCCGCCTCCTCTCCTCGGCCTCCCTTGGGCCCCACCCGGCGGATGGGGGGTGTTTACACACTGACCTGGTGACCCAGATTCTAGGTGGTAAGGAGCTGGGAGGGAGGCTGGCAGGTTCTGAAAGGCCACAGCCATTCCTCTGGAAACAAAGGGTGGTGATGGAGCTCTGAGTGTTAGGCCCACGGAACTTTCTAGAGGTGTGTGCAGCCTCCAACCGTGTTTGCTGTGAGGTCACCGGGCTCAGGCACTGGGGCAGAAGGAGAGGAGCAGAGAAAGGAGATTTGGGCTCCAGCGGCCCCTGGGCTCAGTGGGGTCTGTGGGGCTTGCCCCCTAGCTTTTCCTTCTCCCAATCCAAAGGGCACAGCCACCCTCACTCACCACCCCCACTGCCAGAGTGACCATCATCCGGGGCAGAGGCCACCTTCTGGCTGGACCTCTCCCTTCCCTCCCTCCCTTGGCTCGGGAGCAGTCGGCTCTGCCTCCCCGGCCGGTGCCTCTCAGTGGAGGGCAGACGAGCAGCGTGTGCTCAGGACCACCTCGCAGCCTGGCCTCCTTGCCCGTCGCGGTCACTCCAGCATGGCACCCCTCCAGCTGGGGGGCACTGGGGGAAGCTGGCTAGACTGCGAGACTGGCCCTTGGCTTGTGGGTCCAGCAGGAGACAGTTACTCCAACTTTTCACAGAGGACCTGCCTGGGCCCATGTCCTATGTTCATCACTGTCCTTCAAACAGACACTCCATCATTCAGTCAAATAATTAGGGACATCCAGGCCAGGCGCCATAGTGGTAAACAATCCGCCTACCCATGCAGGAGATGCCAGAGACGCGGGTTCGATCCCTGGGTCGGGAAGATTCCCCTGGAGAAGGAAATGGCAACCCACTCCAGTATTCTTGCCTAAAAAATTCCACAGACAAGGGAACCTGGTGGGCTGCAGTCCATGGGGTCACAAAAGAATCAGACATGACTGAGCCACTGAGCATCCTCACCCTGGATAAGACGGTGTAGATAGGTCCCTTCCTGCTCCTGTCTGCAAAACACAGCTACAAACCCTGGGTTGATGCAGGAGGCAACCAAAGGGGGTTCTGACGTGTGGGAAGAGGAGGCGAGCTGATCGGGGATCCCAAGGCTGAGTCTGAATGGGAAACAGCTGGGCATCTGTGATCCCCCAGGCCCCCATCCCGACCCAATAGAAGCAGGTGACCCAGGTATGCCTTCCTCAAGCAGGCTCACTGCTCTCCTGGACTGACCCGAAGCCTCAGCAAACACAAGCTTTGACAGGCAGAACCAGCAAGGGGACCAACCCGGAGGCCCCAACGTTAAGTGGCCAGGCGTCAGGTGGTGGTATGATTTTTGTTTCAATCATCACATTTGGTTTACAGTCCTCGTCGAGGAGGAAAGTGTATTGTACCTACATTTTCTGCTCTTTCCACTGTCCTTTATGCCTTCCTGATGCTTTATGATTCCTTCTTTTATTATTTCCCTTCTGTCTTAAGAGTTTCCTTTCACCATTCTTTAGATCTGTTGGCTGACAGAGGAGGCCCTTCCTTGTGGAAGGGCGTATTCTGGAATTTAAAATTCACAGTAGAGGGACTTCCCTGGTGGTTCAGTGGCTGGGGACTCTGCACTTTTAATGCAGGGGACATGCATTCCATGCTTGGTCGGGGAACTGCACACCGCACAGAATAGCCAAAACAATTCACATGCAACAGTTCTTTCATTTCAGGCTGCCCTCAGACCTTGCTGGGGACAAGTGTCCTGGCGCCCATCTGTGAGCTCAGCCAACACGGATTCTGCCACACCGCTCAGAGCCCAGATCCAGGTCCTCCTTGGAGGCACACCCTGAGGTACCCCCCAGCCAAGCCCAGGAGGAGCTGGGCTTCTGCTG
This sequence comes from Moschus berezovskii, assembly GCF_049115385.1. Lineage (NCBI taxonomy): Eukaryota > Metazoa > Chordata > Mammalia > Artiodactyla > Moschidae > Moschus > Moschus berezovskii. Next base: position 65,911,712 of record NC_142479.1, read on the forward strand.
CATCCTCTGACCACCCCCCTCCTCCTTGGCTCCCCACTCCCTTGAAATTGACTTAAAATCGTGCAATTTAAAAGTTTGGTTCATTACAGCAGCTGCTGCTGCTGCTGCTAAGTCACTTCAGTCGTGTCCGACTCTGTGTGACCCCATAGACGGAAGCCCACCAGGCTCCCCCATCCCTGGGATTCTCCAGGCAAGAACACCGGAGTGGGTTGCCATTTCCTTCTCCAATGTGTGAAAGTGAAAAGTGAAAGTGAAGTCGCTCAGTCATGTCCGACCCTTAGCAATCCCACGGGCTGCAGCCCACCAGGCTCCTCCATCCATGGGATTTTCTAGGCAAGAGTACTGGAGTGCCTTCTCCCAGAGGGGTGAACAAAACACGAAGGTTACACCTTCAGGAGATCACAGACTGGGGTAAGGTGAACCCAGGACGGAAACAACGATGGTACAACCTGGTGAGAGCTCGGATGGGGAACAGCCTGCTAGGTGAGCACAGAGCAGGAGCACACATCCTAATGTGGAGGAGTCGGAAGGCTTCCTGGAGGAGGTGGCCTCCTCGAGGTAAAGTTCCTCAGGTTAGACAGAGGGAGGGAACATTCCCAGCAGAGGTGACCGTGGTCCCAACCAGCCTGGGTGGGAATCCCAGGCCAGCCCACCACAGGCTGTGACTTCTTTGGGCCTTAGTTTCCCCGTCTTTAAGACCGAGAAGGAACTCGGGGCGGGGGAGGGGGGAGGGCAGGGGAGTGCAGTGTCACCTGCCTTGCACTGAGGCTCAGTGAGGGCCAGGCCTGAGAAGCAGGGAGGCCCAGTCCCCACAGGCCCCAGGAGTGTCCACTGAAGGTCCCAAGGCCCAGCGCTGGGTATCAAACCCTGCCCCTCCTTGCGCAGTGTGCTGACCTCCGTGCTTCCTTCCAGGATCTTCTGACGGTGGGAAGGGCCAGGCAAGCCCCCAGCCTGCCCTTGTTCGAGGCTGGGGAATGGCCGGCTGCCCTCCACCCGCGCTCCAGCAGGCGGCGCTGTGGCCCGTTGGGCTTAGGCTGGGGCTGCCTCCCCTGCCCTCCACCTGCAGTCCAGCAGGCGGCGCTGTGGACTGAGGCTGGGGCTGCCTCCCCTGCCGTCCACCTGCGGTCCAGCAGGCGGCGCTGTGGACTGAGGCTGGGGGATGGCCGGCTGCCCTCCACCTGCGGTCCAGCAGGCGGCGCTGTGGACTGAGGCTGGGGCTGCCTCCCCGCGGGGACGCATGGAAAGCCCAACAGAGGCAGGGCAGGCGGTGTTTCCACTTGCAAAGTGGGGAGAGCATCCTTCGTGGTCCCTGTACCCCCCTCACTCCAGAGAAGAGTGGGGGCTGAAAATCCAAGCCCATTTTCAAGTGCTTCGTTTCTAAATTATCCTGGAACCACGGCGTTTGGAGTTGAGAAGAACCTTCGAGATGTCCTCCCAGACAGAAAAAACCGTGTGCATTCCCTGATCTCTGAATATAACCCCGACCCGGCGCTGAGGCGCTGGGGCTTTGGTTTCACTTTCAGAGGGCTCCTCCCTCTTCTGTTAGGTCTCCGTCAGGCAGGTGAGAAGGTCGGGTCTCAGAGAGGCTGAGAGACTCACACCAGGGCCTGCAGCCTGTGACTGGGAGGCAGGACCGGAAATCGTACCCCACACGCCCAAGCCAGGTGCTCTTGATGATGCAGCCCTGAGGCCCCTGGAGGGCTGGACACCCCAGCTCCCTGCCCTGCAGCCTTCTCCTGTAGTAAGGACCTTGACGATCCATCTTCATCCTCATTCAACCAGGCCCACCTGTCAGACTCCAGAGCTGCAGTCCTGAACAGGGCACACGGGCCCCTGCTCTCCTGGGGCCTGAGTCTGTGGTCCCATCAGAGCACAGCACTGGGGTGTCTGGGCAGCTGGTGCTGTTTAGATCAGGAGGTGAGAGATGCTGGCCAAGACCTGGCGGGGAGATGGCAGGTGCAAAGGCCCAGGGCAGAGACCAGCCTGACTTGCTGTGATCACATCTGAGAAATAAAGGGACTCATGGGTGTGACTGAAAGGTCCGCAGGTCACCGTGATCATCATCAATGGCCCCCTCACAGTAGCTAATGTTTATAGAACGCTTGCTCAACACAGGCTCAATGATAACAAAGTACACCATACACTTTATTTTTTAATTAATTAATTAATTAGTTTATTTATTTGGCTGTGCTGGCCCTAGTTATGGGATGCGAACTCTTACTATCAGGGCATGTGAGATCTAGTTCCCTGATCAAGAATCGAACCCAGGCCCCCTGAATTTGGAGCTCAGAGTCTTAGCCACTGGACACCAGGGAAGTTCCATCATGCCCTTAAAACCTTGAGATTGAAAGAGGTCCCACAGCTTCCCCAGCGCCAGGTAGGCAGCCTGTGGCAGAGCTGGCCCCCGGACTCCGGGGTGCCTGCAGCTTAGTCTACAGTTGTCCAGCCCGCAGGCGGGAGACGGAACACGAGCAGACCCCAAGACTGCGGGACTCGCCTGGAGGAAGATGAGAAACCCCCATCCAGCTCTGATGAGGCTGTTCCAAGGGAGCCGGAGGACAGGCTGAAAACAGAAGCAGCATTCTTCTCATTTGCAGGCAACTTCCGTCCAACATGCGTGTCATGTGCGGGGCAGCTGACCCCGGGGTGACAAAGTCAAATGCGTGACCAGATTCATGCACCCTGTTCTGGGCCAACTCGGGCCTCACACCTCACACACACACTTCTATCACTGTTTCCCGAGTAAATGTGTTTGTGATTTAGGAAATTCCACACCATGTCTAATTTCATTTATTAAACAAAATCAGGAAGTAATCACAAGGGAATCTGGCATTACTAGAGGATTCTGGCCGGGGGCTCCTGTCAGCAGCCTTTTCCCAGAGCATGTCTTCAAATCTGATCTGGCCGACTGGGAAGGTGTTTATTGAGGAGCCTGCGGTCATGTCTGGATCTTGCTGATGACAATGACAATGAAGACGGTCCATGAGGCGCAGCAAAACAGCTGGAACTTATCCGGGCATCATCCGGAGGTGAGCCCGTCACTTTCTGGTTCAGATGTCCAGGTCCGGATTTGCAAGGCTGTGTTCTCTGTGTGGGACCAGGCGGGTGAGAGTCTGTGTCAGGGCCTGGAATCCCAACGCACTTGGCTCTTTGGTCCAGCCAAGGAGGCTCATTTCTGCCCAGCCTGGGCGTCTGCGGTCTCGGTGACTGACGTGGGAGAACTGGGCTTTGGAGGGATTCACGTTGCACCCTTCGTTAAAACTGTGCTCCTCACAGCTGCTGCTGTGTTTGCAATGGGCAGAGCACCAATCTAGGGGTGCAGGGCCAGAGGTCGAGCTCCAGCTCCACTTTTATGGACTCGCTGTGTTACTTTGGGCAAATGTCTTTACCTCTCTGGACCTCACTGTCTTCCTCCCAGTCACGAGAGTGTTGGATTAGAACAGTGAGTCTCAACTAGGGATGGTTTTGCCCCTGTCGGGGATAGTGGGCGAAGTCTGAGACATCCCTGGTGGTCACAGCTGAGGGTTGTATTGGCACCTGAGGGTAGGGACCAAGGATGCTGCCAAACACCATACTGTGGATTAGGCAGCCCCCACCACAAAGAATGAACCGCCCTAAATTCCACCTGGTGGTTCAGATGGCAAGAAATCTGCCTGCAATGCAGGAGACCCAGGGTCGATCCTTGGGTCGGGAAGATCCTCTAGAGAAGGGAATGGCTACTTGATCCAATATTCTTACCTGGAGAATCCCAAGGACAGAGGAGGCCGGTGGTCTTCGTCCATAGGGTCTCAAAGAGTCAGACACGACTGAGCGACTAACACGTTCACTTTCATGATGTCAGTGGGGCCAGAGTTGATGCTGGTTCTCCAGATGACAGGAGAGGACCGAGGCCAGCCCTGGCCCAGCGGGACTCAAGTGGAGAGGTGGAGAAGGCCCGCTGCCCGGTTCCTCCCCTGTCCTTGAAGCTGGCCAGGGAACACGATGACATTCCAACGGGTTCCCTTTGGCTCTGGGAACAGCGGAGGTGTGAGGAGCTGGTGGCCAAGCCTGGAACTTGTGACTGTGAACCCTGGGAACTTGGGGTCAAACGCCATCTCAGGGCTCCTCGGGGTGTGGGGCAACTGAGACCCGGGCCCACCCTCTCTGCTCTATCCGCCTTCATTTGTTCGTCTCCTCGTAGCTTCAGAGACAGGCAGGCGCCCCTTTACTCCGATAGATATTCTCTGCCTATTTCCAGAGGCAGTGGAGCCAACACTCATCTTCATTTATAAAAATCTGTGTTCCCCTTTCAGATCTGTCCTGGAGATGGCCACCCACTCCAGAAACCCCAAACTGACCCCTAGCAACTGACCTGCAGCGGAGCCGAGCCAGATTCCAGGGAAGAGCTGGGCAAAGCTTTCCTCACTTGTCTCTAGTTTGTATTTTCTCTTCAGCCTATTCCTGTGATTTTCTAAACCAAACATCTTCCTAGGATGCACGATGAAGTGTTTTAAAATGAGGCAATAAGAGAAATCACTTGTTCTCCAACAACAGCTGGTTGGTTATTTTAACGCGGGTTAAAGTCCCGCGTTTCTTGGACTCAGCGCTGACTTGGGACTGCTGCTGGCTTTGTGTCCACACGAGGGCGCTCTTGACCATGGCTGCTGGGTATGGACCGCGTCCAGGGTCAGCACCGGAGCCCCTGGAATCAGGGCATCCATTTTCCTTTTTTTTCTTTCTTTATAAAATATTTATTTATTTATTTGGCTGCACCAGGTTTTGGTCGCAGTCCGTGGGCGCCTTGACCTGCACTGTGGCATGCCAGATCTTTAGTTGCAGCATGCAGCATCTAGTTCCCTGACCAGGGGACGCCCTGCAGTGGGGACATAGAGTTTTAGCCCCTAGACCACCAGCAAAGTCCCAGGGCTGTGATTTCTCAACCCTGACTGTTATCTGATTGTCTATGGGGGCTGCTCAGCTGACCCTGGCCCTCTGTGAGGACCTGCTGCCGTCCACCTCTCTCTCCACATCCTTCCCACCCATCACTCAGCACCAGTCCCTAAAGGATTTCTCACGAGGGTTTCAGAAAGCTGGAAGTGAGCTTGGTTCTGCAGCTGATGTATCTAGAGAGTCAAAGGTGAATCAAAAGTCACTACACGAAAACCAACATCGGGACTTTCCTGGTGGCTCAGTGGATAAGAATCCCCATGCCAAAGCAGGGGACATGGGTTCAATCCCTGGTCGGGGAAGATTCCGCATGCCGCAGAGCTCTAGAGATTCCCATGCTCTAGAGCCCTCAAGCTGCAACTACTGAATCCACATGCCCTAGGGCCAGCAGCTCTCAACTACTGAGCTTGCATGCTCCTGAGCCTGTGCTCTGCAACAAGAGAAGCCATCACAGTGAGAAGCCTGTTCCTGCAACTTGAGAGTCGGCCCCGCTCTCCGCAGCCTGGTTGCAGCAATGAAGACTCAGCACAAACAAACATTGTTCAGTCGCTCAGTCGTGTCCGACTGTTTGTGACCCCATGACTGCAGCACGCCAGGCTTCCCCGTCCTTCACCATCTCCTGGAGATTGCTCAAGCTCATGTCCATTGAGTCAATGATGCCATCCAACCATCTCATCCTCTGTCGCACCCCTTCTCCTCCTGCCCTCAACCTTTCCCAGCATCAGGGTCTTTTCCAATGAGTTGGCTCTTCGCTACAAGTGGCCAATTTATTGGAGCTTCAGCTTCAGGATAAACAAAAATAATTTAATTTAAAAAAAGCCAACATCTGATGCATCAGAGATTTAAGTATTAAAAAAAAAGTAAAGCCATGAAAGTAACTTAAGAATGTAGCAAAATTTTTATTGTTCTTGTTGTGTTGTGTGTGGCTTGCAGGATCTCAGTTCCCTAACCAGGGAGTGAACTCAGGCCACTCCAGTGAAAACCTGGAATCCTAACCACTAGGCCACCAGGGAACACCCCAACAATATAGGAAAACTTACATGGGGAAATCCTTCCTAAGCAAGATGTAAAACCCAGAAACTGTTAAGGAAAAGAAAATAGAGTTGACCTCATAAATATTAACAGTTGCCCCATCTCATTCAGAGCTTAAACCAAAAAGCTGGTGGCCTCGCAGGACCCATAAGGCCTTTGGGGACCTAGCTGCCCCTCCCCCTGCCTCTGACCTCCTCCCTGTATTTGTCAGGACAACCCCTTTCTGCAGTGGTGACGCATAAACCCTGACGTCACGTGCAGTGGGGACTTACACTCACGTGCAGTAGTCCGGTGACAGGCAGGCAGAGGCCACTTCCCACGGTGACTCAGGGATGCAGTCCATCCTGGACACGGGCCATCACCCTTGAGTTTGTCCAGGGGCAGCTCGTCTCCTTGGTCCAGGGTCCCTGTCCCCAACAGCCAAGTCCTGCGGTGGCAGAATCAATGCACAGGTGAGGGAGGTGCCCGGCCACCTCACTCGGTTTCCTGAGCGGATCTCAGATTTTCTCTGTTTCGCTTCCGAAGACAAAGGATCTCCCACTTGCTCGTCTGTCTGTGGGTCAGCAGAGAGCAGTTCTGAAACCAAGTGAGCAGGTCCCAGGGAGCGCATCGCCCCAACCCCTGCCCAGTGACCACCAGGGACCCTGCCCCTCCTCCAGGCTTCTCCCACACCGTCTTTACTGCATGGATCCCCCAGACACCTCCGCAGTGGCAACACAGACCCAGCACTCACACACGCATGCACACATATGCATGCCCACACACGCCAATGCCCGAGGGGGTGCAATGGGTGGCGACAGCCTCTCCGAGAAACACTGGCAGGGACACGGCTGCTGGGCAGGGCTCAAAATTTACCTATCAGTGGGCAGCTCCTGACCTAGGACTTCAGGAAACCCGGCAGGCGCCTCACCTTGCCCTCAGGGCCGTCTCACCGCTGGGCCAGGGCCACCTTCCCCACCAGGCCCTGGAGGCCAGCCTAGGATTCTTCTTGGGGCCCATGAACATATTTTAATTTCTCTTAAAATCAGAAGGAAACATCAGCACAGTGTCCCTTGATTTCTGGGGTGGGGAAGCGGCTCCAGGCACCCCTGTGGAGCCCTGATCCAGTGCATCCAGGGGACGCCTGGGCTCCGCAGCCCCGGGTTTCAAGTCCTCAGATTCACCCACTTGCAGCTCGAACCAGCCGTGGTCAGTTGAGTCTGTGGATGTGAAACTTACGGCCACGAGGGGCTGACTGTCCCAGTGCTGAGTGGATAGTGAGTCCAGACTGCATCATATGCACTTTTATGCCTCCAGCCATGAAACATCCTCACTCACGTTGTCTGATGGAGAAAGACAGCCTCCATCTGAGGCTTCCCAGGTGGGACTAGTGCTAAAGAACCTGCCTGGCAATGCAGAAAACATAAGAGACGCAGGTTCAATCCCTGGGTGGGGAAGACCCCCTGGAGGAGGGCATGGCCACCCACTCCAGTAATTCTTGCCTGGAGAATCCCCATGGACAGAGCAGACTGGCGGGAGACAGTCCACGGGATCGCAGAATCGGACACAACTGTGATGGCTTAGCACACATGAGGCCAGAAGCGAGGAGAACTCCACTTTCACTCCATAGGTATTGTGGGGTGTCTGCCCTGAGGCAGGTGCTGCCCTTGGCCTGGGCGGGGACAGAGCCGTGGGCCAAGCACACACCCACCCCCTGTGAGTGTGGGAGCTGTGCCCCCCACCCCAGGCCCGTGCTCAGCCCCGCACAGAGGGTGATGGGTGGGGGGTGGACAGAGAGAAGGTGCTGGAAGGCCCGGGAGCAGCTGTCCCCGGCAGCCACCTCCCTCCACAGCAGGCTGGCTGTCCTCCATTCCCACAGGCAGCCGAGCAGGGGGACAGTCAGCAACATCTAATCACCCATGGCTATCTCATGTCCTCCCTGAAATGGGAAGAGACGGTGCTGCAAAGCTCTCTTGTTCTGTGTCCCCTGCTTTCTGATCTCACCTTTGGCGGCTTGTCTTCCATCAATGCCCAGCTCATCCCTCTCCTGGTGGACCCGCCCCCACAGGCATCGGTGTCTCCTCAGACCTGGGCCCCGGCTGGGTCCCCAAGTCCGTGGCGCGTCCCAGCTGTCCTGCACCCCCACATTGGCAGACCGGCCCTGATAACCACTTGCTGGCTATATCTTGACAGCGACCTGAGGAGATAACCTGCTTCCTCCCATTTTATCATCAGCAACAGCAAGTGGGTGAAAACCGGGGCTGTGGGAGCTCCTGGCTGGACTCACGGCCGCTGCTCAGGGAGCATCCCCTCCCTCCCCTGGGCTGCACCTTCTTAAGCTGTAAGAGCTTGTGGCTCAGCTGGTAAAGAATCTGCCTGCAATGCGGGAGAGCTGGGTTCGATCCCTGGGTTGGGACGATCCCCTGGAGAAGGGAAGGGCTACCTACTCCAGTATTCTGGCATGGAGAACTCCATGGACTGTATAGGCCATGGGGTGGCAAAGAATTGGACATGACTGAGCGACTTTCACTTTCAAATCAGTCTAAGCTCTTTGCCCACCTCTGACAGCCTGGAATTTCATTCCACATAAAATAAAGAAGGGTAACCCTATTGATGGGGAAAACCCAAATCAAAACACACACACCCCAAGGAGAGATGATTCCAGATTAATCAGTTTTTTTGTTGTCGTCGGTGGTAAATGTCAAAAGCTTTGCAATGACAGGACTGGAGCAAACTTCCTGCAATCTGTCAAGGTTCCACAGGATGTATATACACAATAGGATGTATTTGTACAGAAAGAGGCTTATCGTAAGGAACTGGCTCATGTGATACTGGAGGCTGACAAGTCCTGGGACCTGCAGTGGGTGAGCTGGAGACCCAGGAGAGCTGACGGCCTGACTCCTATCTGAAGACCAGCAAATGGGAAACTCAGGAAGAGCTGGTGTCCAGTCCAAAAAAAAGAGAAAGCCAGTGTCCCAGATCAAGGCCACTGGGGAGGAGAAATCCTCTCTTACTTGGGGGAGAGTCAACCTTTTTGTTCGTTTCAGGCCTTGAGCTGATTGGATGGGGTCCATCTGCTTTACTCAGTCTCCCCATTCAAATGTTCAGTTCAGTTCAGTCGCTCAGTCGTGTCCGACTCTTTGCGACCCCATGAACCACAGCACCCAGCTGGAGCCCCCTCCCTGTCCATCACCAACTCGCGGAGTTCACTCAAACTCATGTCCATTGAGTCGGTGATGCCATCCAGCCATCTCATTCTCTGTCGTTCCCGTCTCCTCCCACCCCCAATCCCTCCCAGCATCAGACTCTTTTCCAGTGAGTCAACTCGTCGCATGAGGTGGCCAAAGTATTGGAGTTTCAGCTTTAGCATCAGTCCTTCCAATGAACACCCAGGATTGATCTCCTTTAGAACGGACTCTCATCTAAAAAAAACCACCCTCACAGACACGCTCAAAACTGTATGGTGACCAAATATCTGGGCCCCACGGCTCAGCCAAATCGACCCATAGAATTAATCATCACACCTCTTCCGAGGCAAGGTTTCAGCAGACGTGGGAGCTGAAGAGTTTCCTCTGGTGGCTGGGACTCCAGGGGCAGAGCTGAAAGGAGCACAGACAGGTTCGCGGCCCAGCTCGGTGACGGGCATGCACATCTTCCGCGTGGCCACAAGGTGGCGCCCACGAACGCAATTCCCTGGATGGAGCCGTGACTTCATTGGCCGGAAAAGGGCTCCAGCTGGGTGCTGTGGTTGGGTTTTGCTCTCAGACTCTAACGCAGGGACTCTGAGCAGGGGTGCAGACCAGCCTTGCAAAAGGGAAGGAGCAGGACTCGGCAGCCCGACAATTCCGTGGGAATCTGGATCCTTCTGCAGGAGCAGCTGGAGGGGGTCCTACTTTCTGGAGCCAGGCATTCACCTCTCTGTGGTTCCCAGAAAGAGCCCAGAGACTCCTCTGCCCGCCTGTCTCACTTTGACACGGGGCATTTGGGGCTGGTGCACAGAGGCTCAGTAATCTGGATACCCCAGGGCTCATAACTGGCTCTCTGTAGCTGTCAAAATGGGTCCCGGTGACTGACCGCACTCTTAAACCCAAAGGCAAGGTCAGAGTGGGAAAGTCTGGTTGCTTCTATTTGAAGAAAGAGAAAGGACGGCTTCTAGGCAGCACTCGGCAAGGAGCAGAATTTTAAAGGGACCGGCCTCCGGTTTTCTCCTGGAAGACCCCAGGAGCCCGGCTGTCACTTGCTGCCAGCTGGCTGGCACTGCTTTGCTGTCCTACGGACACCACAAATGCAGGGTACATCCCCGAGATCGGAACTTGGGCCATGGGTGCCAGCAGCCCCCACCTTGTAATCTGGGTAAAAGGAAAGCAGAAGTGTTAAGTTGCTCAGCTGTAGCCAACTCTGTGACCCCATGGACTGCAGCCCACGAGGCTCCTTTGTCCATGGGATTTCCCAGGCGAGAATGCTGGAGTAGGTTGCCATTTCCTTCTCCTGCAGAACTTCCCAATCCAGGCACCCAACTTGGTTCTCATGCATTACAAGCAGATTCTTTACTGTCTGAGCCACCAAGGAAGTCCAGGTAAAAGGAGGAGATTCCCAATGAAAGAACCAGTGTTACTTTCCTTGTAGTGAAAGCAACCCACCTAAAACCCTAACTAAAAAACAACAACAAACCTTACTGCTGCTGCTGCTGCTAAGTCACTTCAGTCGTGTCCGACTGTGTGTGACCCCATAGACGGAAGCCCACCAGGCTCCCCGGTCCCTGGGATTCTCCAGGCAAGAACACTGGAGCGGGCTGCCATTTCCTTCTCCACAAACCTTACTATCGTAAGATAAAACAGAGACACAGAAGAGCATACATTGAATCCGCGACTTGGTGGAAAGATCGCCCCGCGCCCCCCATAACCTGGGCTGCATCCCTAGATGGAACCATCTCGTGGCTTCGTGCATCTCTAGTTAATACTGTTTGGCCTTGCTTGTTAAGTGAAAATATCTTTAATTTATGGGACTCCCCTACTCCCATTCCTTTCCTCCTCACAATTTATCTGGTGAAGAACCTGAACCTCTTGACTTGTTTCCCGTAGTGCAGTTCAGCTGTTGCCCATCTTCTCTGCTCCCCACAAATCGGCAGCCAGACCCAAAGCCTGGCTCAGGCTTGGACTCACAGGGCTGCAGGTCTCCAGAGGGAGAAAATATGCAGTTGTCTCTGTGATCTTAGCAACTGAGCGCCGAAGGATTGATGCTTTTGAACTGCGGTGTTGAAGAAGACTCTTGAGAGTGCCTTGGACTGCAAGGAGATCCAACCAGTCCATTCTAAAGGAGATCAATCCTGGGTGTTCATTGGAAGGACTGATGCTGAAGCTGAAACTCCAATACTTTGGCCACCTGATGTGAAGAAATGACTCAGTGGAAAAGACCCTGATGCTGGGAAAGATTGAAGGCAGGAGGAGAAGGGGATGACAGAGGATGAGATGGCTGGATGGCATCACCGACTCGATGGACATGAGTTTGAGTGAGCTCCGGGAGTTGGCGATGGACAGGGAGGCCTGGCGTGCTGCAGTCCTTGGGGTCGCAGAGTCGGACATGACTGAGCGACTGGACTGACTGAGCAGCTGAAGATGCTGAACTCTTTTATCTGTTCACTCATGCAAAATGGCGTTATTGTTATCCTCTGACATTAGTTGGCTTGCTTACTTTCATAGGTACTGGTCTCCAGCTTTTGTCCATTTAGGAAAGGCAGGATAAATTCAGCTTGTTTACTTACCAGCTTTCAAAATTGAATGCTTACCGTCCTCCAAAGGGGATCAATTCTATATGAAAATTACTTAGAATTATGAATTCATGGATTTTAACACAGTCAGTGGGTTGGAAGTTGACTGCAATCTAAAGTGTTCTGTTCTATTTATTTGGCTGCACCAGGTCTTAGCTGACATGCAGGACCTTTTTTAGGTGAGGCATAGGAACTCTTAGTTGCAGCACGTGGGATCTAATTCCCTGACCAAGGATGGAACCCGGGCCCCTTGTGTTGCGAGCACAGAGTCTCAGCCAATGGACCACCAGGCAACTCCCCCAAAGTGTTGCATTCTTGACCAGCGAAAGCCTCGTCAGCTCCCGAGCCCTTGTGCGATGACCCTAGTGTCTTTGATCACTTCTTTCCTCTTTGATGAGACGAGATGTCCCTGGCTCATCTTGTAAATTTCCTGTACCAGACCTAAAATCAGCCGTTTCTCCAAGAATGGCCTATTCCTTTAGTGAGGAAAGGTATTGTAAGACCATAATCCAGGTGCTAGGGATTCTCAGTGTTTATGGGTTGCTCACGGTTTCATGCTTACGTGTATTTTCCCCACTATCTGAAAGTACAGTGGTCCTATGAAACCCTTCGTAAGTTGAAATGGCATTAAGGGAAGAAGCAATTACCTTAGGGTATGCTTTGGTAACAGATGCAGAGAATAAACTGAGATAAAGCAGACACTCAGAGACACAGTTCGCAGCTACAGCGGCTGCATGCTGAGATGCCAAGTGTGGTTTCTGGGAAGGAGCTTGGTGGGGGGACCACCTCACTACTCAGGTGCATGCCCTCTGTAAGCACTGCTGCCAAACCAACACCGAACACTGTTTTCACTCTGCCTTTTTTCATGCAAGCAAAAATCCTCTTCGGATGTCTATTACTAAAAATGGGTGTTAATGTAGGTCTTTCATAAAAGCAAAATGGTGTAAAGTGAATTTTGGAAAAGCAGGGGATACCTGTGTGTGCGAACACCCGAGCGTGCTCAGTCACTTCAGTCGTGTCCAACTGTATGACTCCATGGACCTGTAGCCCGCCAGCCTCTTCTGTCCATGGAGATTCTCCAGTAAAGAATCTTGGGAGTGGGTTGCCAGGCCCTCCTCCAGGGGATCTTCCCAACCCAGGGATTGAACGCAGGTCTCCCGCACTGCGGGCGGATTCTTTACGAGTCAATGGGGAAGCCCCTCGAGTGTGTGTACACATTATACATACATGTTACATACATATTCACACGTATGTAACATCAATGTGGATCAATACGTGCTACCACTTGGTGGCCTGATACAAAAACCCACCGCCCACTGTCAGGATGCCTGTTTCTCAGAGGCTCCGAGGACGGGGACGGGCGGCAGGGGACAGCTGCTGCCAGCCCCACCTGCTTTTCATGTTGCTCCAGCCACCACTGTGAGAAGCTGCCGCTACATTAACGGCTTGTCAAGTGGGCCCAGGAGACAGCAGAGCAGGAAGGAATCCGTGGCGAGTCTTCCCTCCCCTCGGGGACAAGCTGGCTGAGTCAGCAGCACTCCCCGGGGTGCTGATACCTGGAGCCTGTCTTGAATGCCGGGGGGAGGGGGAGGGCAGGCTCACAACCCAGGCCTGGCCGCGGGCGTGTGGGCACCTGCAGGCCTTCCCTGCTCCTGCCCTGAGGCCTGGGCGCTCCCTGTGTGCAGGAGCTGGGGACAGGACGGCCCAGGCTTCTGAAGGGCCACACTGGCCACCTGATGAAAGGACCCGTTCTGCTACTACAGAAATCTCCCAGTTTCTTCGGAGGCCTTTTTAAGCTTCATCACAGATGACAAGTGAAAAGGCAAAGTGTCACATGTGTCTGCTTGCCCGTCAACTACATAAACATTTTTGTACAATGAAAAACACTGATTTGCTTTGGCATTCCATGCTAAACTATGTTCAGTTGCATTACGTGTAACGTGGACCTAATCCACCTGATCACGTGTTCTGGCGAGTGTTCTTTAGTCAACAGTTTTAATATTTATGTAAAAGAGAAACACGGTGTCGGGTGTCCAGCCCGAGTTCTGTTTGACTTCCTGGAGTTTGAGGAAACCTGCAGCCTGTTCTGTTGTGTGTGGCGGGGGGGCGGGGGGCACCACTGAGCTGTCCGTACTGAGCCTCCATCCGCACCAGCATCTCCCCTTCCTCTAGTCTCCTAAGAACGTCATACTCTTCGAAGGAGGTTGCCATTCACAATAAGAAAAAAGACTTTTTTTTAAACAGTTCACATTTATTATTGATAACAATAAAAAAATCTTTTAAAGACTATCAGTATTGTATTACCAAGAGTGAGGTAATATGTTTACAAAACATTTACAGAATTTGATACGTAAATAAGGAAATTAGGAAAGAAGGTGAATTAAGACACTAGTAATAGAGGAGAAACCAGAAGGATCGCTAGTGCTGAAAAAAGGTGGAACGGCAGCAGCATGTGAAACAGGGCGCAGGGCACTGATGCAGGGGCGGGACCAACCGCGGACCCCATCTACCGGCCCCACAGCCCCTGCCGAGGAGAACGGGGCGGCGTGGACTCAGGAGGGAACCCTGCAAGGTGTGTGCAAGGATGTGCTTTGAACTCTTAAAGATACAGTCAACTCTGGGGACAAAACAGTGCCACTTCTGAGTCAACTTAAAAAGAACTGGTCCCCAGCCTGGGGGAGGGGGTGGCTGCAATTCAAACAGCTCTACAAACATCCCTGGGCTGAGGTGGACTGTCCAGTGAAGCGTTCTCTTGCAGCTGTCAGCAAAATCGCCATCTGAGACACACAGAGAGAGAGAGGGGGGACCATCCTCAGGTCCTTGGAATCTGGAAACAGGAAGCTCTGACAGGAAGCAGCGCCGACCCACTAACTAGCCCTCCTGTGCTTTCTGGAAACAAGCCTCCAGGTGCCAAGGGGCGGCTGTGCTCCGCACAGGCCCGCGGCCCTGGGAGAGGCGGGAGTATCAGCACGCGGCACCCACCAGCACCGCAGCCGGCGGAGCCCAGCTCCGCCCTTCCCAGCCCTCCTGACCCCGCCCCCGGGCACACCCCGGTCCACACCGCGCCCCACCCACCTAATGCCACCAGGGCAGACTCATAACAACGCAACTCGGGATTTCTGAGGCCACCTCACGCTGAAGATGGCGCCTGGCTCCTGGCCCAGATTCTTAAAAAGCACAGCCTCTGGCACACACTATCACCTGACACGCCTTCACTCTGGAGACGGACCCAAAGCAACAACTGGACAGACTCACAGAAAACCTGCTTTGCCCATAAAAAGCTGAGAAAATGATGGGCCAATAAAAGGTAGACCAGGCTTAGTGACAGGAATCACAAAGAAAAAGTGAAAGCAAACCAACTTCATAATCTGACCTGCTTTAAGACATCGAATCTTCTTACGTGAATTAAGTTTCTACTCACCCCATCCCCCACGCCACACACCCACCCCTGGACACACATGCTCGCGTGCACGCACATCCACAACTTCCTTTCACAAAGAAGCCGGGCTCCCGAGGCCACAGGCGGTCCTGACAGCCACGCGGTGAGAACGCTGTCAGAACGCTATCAGCTGCAGTGAACGCGGGACAGTTTCAAAATGGCAAGTGGGCCTCACTGTCCCTGAAACACCTCCAGTGACAAGAAGGACCACCTGGGCGCTGACACTACCAGGCTGTGAGGGGCCCAGGGAGGCAAGTGGAGAAGGAGCCCAGAAGTAACCCATGCAGGGAGGAAGAAACGCACACCAGGAGGAAGAGGAAGAGGCTTGGCCCATGTTCATGGACAGAGAAAGTCTGCTCTCAAAGTACCAAAAGGTTTGCAGGGAGGAGAGAGAAGATAATGTTTAATGATGGTGTTGTTCTTCCTGGCGTCATGGGGGGTCCCCAAGAGCCCCCAGCATCCACTTTACAAACAGCGGGTCTGTTTGGTCCCAGAGCTGGGTCAGGACACCCACAGGCTCCCTCTGAGTCCTTCCGGTCAGGCGGCGACGACTCGGAGGAACAGGAGCCCGGAGGGCGGTCACTGTCCTTGGAGCGCGCCGACCACCGGCAGGGCGGAGGTGGGGGCCAGCTGCAGGGGGGGTACTGGTTGGCAGCTTCTGCTCCACGGAGGAAGGCGGCTCACCTCGGACGGGCGGTGGAGGGACTTCATCCACTAAGGGACAGTGAGGAGGTGGCTGGAATCGTTTTTTTTGCATCCACATTTGAGACATAGTCAACTCTTAACTGGTGTATAAACTACTTTTCTTTGAAGAGAGCCCTTGTGCTCAGATTGGATTTTGTGCACTCTGTATACAAAATCTATGGCTATTGAGTGAGAGTTACAACTACCTGTTGAGACGGCTTCGGGGACAGTGACTACGTTTACCGTCTGCAGAGCTATCTGCTACCTACAGGGCCAGAGCAGCTCACACAATGTGGCCGCTCAGCAGCGGCGGGCGGCGGTCCGCGGTGGTGGGCCGTCCCCTCCGCGCACTGGGCACTACCTGGAGATCGTGGAGCTGGAGTGGGACTGGCTGGACGAGGTGGTGGCGGCACTGAGCTGCGAGAACCCGCTGTGGCTGGACTCCAGGCTGGTCATGGAGCCTCTGGAAGCAGCATGGGGAGGGGAGGCGTGAGGATGGTGGCTGCTCACTGCCTTCCGGCTGGACCTGCCCCCTCGCTCCCTGCAGTCCCCTATCCCCCGCGTGACACCACGAGCTGCCCCGGCCTGGAACAGGCCTTCCATACCTGAAGTCCTCGGAGCCGATCACCTCGGTGTAGTACATCACTTTGCACTTGTGGGAGGAGACCTGCAGGGAGGCCAGCACATCGTCCACGCGGGGCAGGCTGGTGGCAGCGCAGGCCGGCGTGCTGTGGAACTTCCACTGCAGGATGTAGAATCCTGGCCACCGAGTCACGTGCGAGCCCTGGAGTGAGTTGGGGGGCACAGCTGAGGACCACCTGCTTCCCGGGAACCCCCACAACGGGGACAGACGCCGAGGGGACCACATCTCTGTCCATTTGGATCCAGCATCGATTACCGACCCTCAGTGGGGGAAGGGGGCAGCTACCCTGGTTCGTGATCGGGGCCAGTCCCACGCTGCCTCCAGGGGTGGGCCCTGCAGCCAGGCCCTGCCAGGTGCTGGGGAGGCTCTGGGAGGGACCCTGAGAGGCTGTTGGTCCCCAGGTCCCCACCTGCAGAGGAGGAAGCTGGCGCCCACAGGGTAGGAGCCCCCAGGGAAGTCCTCTGCTTACCCTCGAGGGGTGGGGTCTAAAAAGCTTTCCTAGACCAACCAACACTCTGACGTGCTTCCAGTGACCTTACCAGCATATCCTGGGTTAAAAGGATATCAGTCTAAAGTAGAATGACAATCTGTGAAAACTGCTTTCTCCCCTTATTCTGGAACTAAAGACTGTGTGATACAGCTTCAAACGTTCATTAATTTTAAAACATTACTTCCTTTCAGTGTTTCTAAGACCACCAAAACACTGACAGGCTTATCCCTGAAAAGTGTGAAGGCAGCAAAATCATGCGTCTAATATGAAGGCCAGAAACTCCTGAGAACTACCATTCTGAGCTCAGGCACTCAGAATAACTAGCCAACATTGTAAATGAACTGATGGAACACTGCCAAGAAATGAGAATGCTTGGCAATGACAGTTAACAGTTCCCTATGTCCCTGTTTATTTCACTTCTATTCAGAGTGATTTTCTTGAGGGAGACCAATGCCGCTGGGTCATAGGTCATCTTAGCAGCCGCATGAATCCCAGCTGTGCGTGTGCACTGACTGCCCTCTCCTTCCTTCCGTTTACTTCTGTGAAAACATCTCCAGAAATAATTCATGGCTCTAGACACAAGTCATGGATTCTGCTAAGCTGAGTTCTTCTGAGAATCACTCAGCTTCCTGAATCACCCTGACTAAGAGAACACATCGAACCACCCAGCCACCGCCCTAAGACTTCCTTCTCCAGACAGAAAAGCCGGGCTGTGGCAGGCTCAGGGGACCCTACCTGCACGCTCTCCCCTTCTTTGCAGATCAGAGGCGACTCCACCATGCTGTAGTCCCGGCCCAGCTGCCAGACTCTGTCTATCAGCTGCACGTTGTTCCCTCCTGGGGAAGTGATGCTGTGCGCCCCCAGGGAGTCCTTCTTGGGTGGCTGCGGCGACCGCTTGGAGTGATAGATGTTAAAGACAATGTCCCCTTTGCACACGTCAAAATCCCACGTGATCACCGAAGAGGCGTCCACGATCTGGATGAGAATCTGGAAGGAGAGGGTGGCTGTGTCAGCCTGCCACGGTGAACATGAGCCTCTGAGCTGATGCTGTGGCAGCACGTCCTCACCGTCCCCCAGCTCTCCTCTCAGCTGGGGTGGGGGGTCCCCGCTGCGGGCCTCCTCAGCCAGGCTCTGCACTCAACCAAGCTTTGTGCTCTGTCAGCTCCCCCAGCAGCCTGGGCGTCCCGCACACACACTTTAGACGCTATTCTAAGCTACCGGGTCCTGGCTGTAAGAAAGGCCTTGATACCAAACAGATATAACGCTCAACACCACAGAAGTGGTTCTACGGGCTGCTCTGGGCTGAGGGGCACGGGGAAGGTCCCAGAGTAAACAGCTGGGACGTTCGGAAAGGAAGAACCCCCTCGGGGAGGAGGGGAGGCGAGCATGGGCTGAGGGGCCTCTGCTCGCAGCCACCAGGCTGGGTGGGAAGAGGGAGCCACGTGGCCTGGGTGGGGAAGGCCCCGGGTGTCAAGTGCCAATCTAAAAGCTGAATTTCATGCAGCGCCCATTCAGCTTCCCAGCAGGGAATGATCAAAGTTATAGTTTCCAAAAGATTACTGTGAGAATTAAAACCAGCTGTAGAAAGTTATGTATTCACTAAAAAATCTCAGCAGAAGCCACCCCGCGCCCTACCCGCCCTGGAAGCCGCTCGCTGAGCGCTGCAGGCGGTGTGTCAGCTTCCAGGCCAGCAGTCTCTGGTCTCCCCAGCGCCTTGGCTCTGTAGCTGCACAGACTCTCCCCGAAGAGCAGATTCCACATGCACACGAGCCCTGTCCCAGCACAGAGGCAGCACCAACACCACGGGCTCCATGGGCCGAGCTCCTTGGGACACCAGCCCCTCTGCGGACTGGCTCCTCGCGCCAGCGTTCACTGCAGGGACGAGGAACTCGGTCCCTGTTTCACGAGACCCCGTCCTCGATGTGTGCCCTACTGAAGCCCCAAACCAGAGGCGAAGCTTTCAGTGTTCTGACATAGAAATCCTCTCACAGACAGCCCTGTGACCCACAAGAACACACCACACATTGAGCTCCCAACCCAGGACGACGCGACCGCAAACTAAGCAAAGACGAGAGCTCAGCCTCCTCGAGCCTACTGGCCTCCAAGTAAGAAATTAATACAAGTAATCCTTGAGATGCAGTTGTCTCCCCGCAAAGAGGCTGGGAATAAGGCACCTCAAGTCTGCTGCTGCTCATTCAAACCACAGCATCGTGTCCACACACCCCAGGAGGCGCGGGCGGTGGTGAGGGAGACACTCCAGCCAGGAGGATGGAGGAGCAGCCCAGGGTCAGTTCGGCCAGCTTCAGCCCGGCTGGCAGCTCCATTCCAGGGCCCAATCCCATGACACCACAGCACACGCCTGTGTGAAAACAGGCACAGTCTTGCTCATGCATCACCACAGGACAGCAAGGAGAGAAAACACGTGTGAGTTTCTCCTCACTCCACCAGACTAGAAAAACGGGCAAATTCCTTAAAAAATAATAAATAACCAAACCCAGTCAGGAAAAAACAGAAACTGCAACTGGTCCTGCTGACTAAAAACATTAAATTGAAAAGGTACAAACCTCCCCCCAGGGGGAGACCTGCGAGGTGACCCCGTGTGTCAAGGGTCTCGGGTGAACCGCAGACGCCTGCCTGCTGGGCCCTGATGCGAGAGCCTGCTTGCCAGCATCGACAGCTACCTTAACTGCAGACCAAGTGTCAGCATGACGCTAAAGACCAAGATGGGAAAAAGCATCTGATTCTCCTAAACAACCCCCTACTGGGGAGACCCACAGAAGAACCCCTGTGGGGAGGGGAGACCCAGGCCCCGTGGCTTCAGCCTGGCGCCTACCTCGTGCGGGGCCCCTTTGAAGACGCTGGCAGACTGGTAGATGGTCTCGGTCCAGAGCTTGAGGTCTTCGTTCTCCAGCTCCTCCGCGGTCCTGTACAAGGACTTGGGCACCAGGCCCCCCTCCGGCACCTCACACTGGAAACATAAACACGGCCGTGAGAGCAGTGCCCACAGAGGCCGATTCCGAGAGCCACATGCCAGCCTGACACGCACGACTCCGCGGAGCCGCTTAGGAACTGGGAAACACCAGCCGTGCCGTAAAATACCCTGCACTGCTTAGGCAAAATAACTGAGAAAAACCACTTAAACACATGTGTCTCACTTTAAGTAAATGAGAACAAGCTGAAGCTGATTTGCCACAACATTCACAGTAGTACGTGTGTGGGACAGCATCCAGTTACTGACACTGGTTTACGTAAGAAGCGCCGGGTATTTATATTGTGCTGCAAAGGAAAAATGTTATGTGAAGAAGCGTTTTATTCTCTACAGCTACAGGCATTATTTCTATCATATCCAAGTATGGGCAAGATAAACAATTAAGGGAGAAAGTTTAGTGTCTACTCCAGGTCAAATGATCAGTCCACAACACCAGCCAAAAAACCAATAAAGAGTAGCACCTTTTGAATTTGCTTGAAATAGGCTAAATTAGAATTTGCATTCATGAATGTCCTAATTGACCCGGATATGACGACTTAACCCTCGAGTTCTTAAAATCCAAGCGCTTCCTGTGTTATCTGCCCTGGGAGGTGACCACACAGGGAAGAAGCATGGCCGTCTCCGGTGGGCAGGGCAGCAGGACACAGGGAGGCCGCTGCAGTGACGGTGAGCTGGACGGAGCAGACAGAGGCGAACATGGCCTCCTCAACGCCAGCCCGACGGTGGCACAGGAGAGCAGAGCCAAAGCCTTAAGAGCGAGTGGGAAGACCTCTGCTCTTACGGGGGAGATGTCTGCTTTTATGGGATTCTTACCATTGCGAACACAGCACAGGGGAGTGGAGTCTCCGCCCACTCCAGCCCCACTGCTTTCATCACAAGTGGAACAAGCGACCTCACGGAGTTGTGCTCTGATACACTGCGTCTGTGTGTCTCCACAGATTCGACCCCAAGCTTTAATCTCAGGGGCACTGGGTGGGGGTCCCCTGGCTCACTAGCTCCCTACACTGCACTGTGGTTCCATCTGCGACTCCTCAGAGCGGGACTGAAGGCCTGAGAACTGAGTTCAGCTCCAAACTCCTCTAAGAATCCCCCAAGATCCCCCCAACTTCCCATCAGCAGCTGAACACGTGAGCCAGCCAGGGTGGCCACACCTCCACTTCTCACAGGCTTATTCACTGTGAAGGGGAGTGGACTCAAACTGGCGTCACCTGCCGCATCAGCAGGGCGAGTGGACGGCTCCAGGCTTCTGTTTCCTGGCCCTCACGTCAGGGCGTCCAGCCTCTAGGGCCATATGGTCTTCAAGGAGCTAAACTTCTCTGACTCATCACATGTCCCACTCATCACAGTACTGGGGCAGAAGTGGAGCCATCTGCCTGCTAACCCAGCCACACAGTGTACTTCAAATCCTGCATTATGTAAAAGAGGACAAGCTCCCTTAATTACCCCATTTTAAGATATGTCCCTGACATTGTCCACAGGGCAACCTCTTCGGAGAATCAATTTGACTTTTTAACGTTTTAAAGAAATGCACAGCTGCTCTAAAACGGTTAAAGAATCTAATTCACACAAAGCTGAGCGCATAAAGGAAGCTGCAATCACACTGATTCTAAAACAAGCTCTCATTAGTATTTAACAATGAAGAATGTGTATGTTATCATAAATTACCTAAACGGCTCTGTTTAGTTTAACCCAGGATCAGAGAGATGACAGCCAAAACCCCCAAAACCCCCAAACTGAAAGACAAATAATCCAAACAAAAAGTTCTGAAAATCATTTGTGTCAACCGCACCCACCCTCCCTGCCCTGCTGAGTAGTCAGACGTGTTACCTGCCTACGTACGTACCATGCACTCTCCACTCAGGAAATCCGGAATGATCTCTTTGTCGATGTAATCCAGCAGGCCTCCAGGCCCCTGGTAGTCATTTCCTGCATAAATGAGGAATTTCCTTCTGGTGTTGTCATCAATGAATGGACTAACCTGTAAACAATTAGAAAAGATCATCCAGTTACACTTGCTCTGCTGTCTGTACTTCAAGGGTGAAAATTACACGCCGATAATGGGGGGCGGGGCAGGAATGCAAGTGTGATATGCTCTTGCTGTAAAGTCCAAAGTGTATGACATGAGGACACTCGGGAAAACTTTCCTCCCTTAAATAATCTGAGACGCTTTGATCTCTCCACGCTTGTCCTGTTTCTTGTTAACTAAAGTTACACGACTTGGAGTCACAGACACACACAGGGACATGAACACACGCGTGCGCGCCTCCCGGGCAGTTGCCCACCGCGGAGACCCACCAGCGTCCAAAGCACGGGGAACACCCGGGGGGCGCGCAGGATCAGCAGGCGGCCCAGCGTCTCGGGGTAATTGGCCTCCACCACCTCGATGATGCGCAGCAGGGCCTTCACGCCAGGCCTCCACAGGTGCCGCATGTTCAGCCCCTCCAGGTCCACCAGGCAGGTCCAGGAGCTGCAGGTGAGACGAACACCGTTCAGCGCGTGCAGACTCGGCAAACCACGGCCCAGAGTGACTGGCTTTCCTTTTCTGATGTTCTATACGGTTACTAGTGTCCGTTTCCAAAAATACACTGGGTTTTAAACATTACAGCGTAATGAACTCTACTGCCATCTGCCTGTATTAAGACGTGGGCTGCATGTAGTAGGACCAATCCCTGAAATACCAAAGCCACCAAGGGCCAGGGCACCTGGATCAAAGGTGCGGCTGTCCATCAAGGGAGGCCACGTGCTGCCCTGGACCTGCTGAGCCCCTCTATTGACCCAGCGGGGCGTGTGTACGGTGTTTAAATACTTGTGTGACTGGACAGTGGCATCCTGGTCTTTGATAAACGTTACCGAGTCAAGCACTGCGGCAGGGGCCAGGAACACAGGAGTGAACAAAAGCCCTCAGAGTCCCTGCCCTCCTGGAACTTATGTGCTGGTCAACCACCCAGAACCTTCCCAGGGCCTTCTCTGAACCACTGCACATCTTCAAAACAGTCCACCATAACTCCAAGTTTGGTTTAAAAGCAAAGAATCATTTTTTTCTGCCCCACCTCCTCAGCACCAAAAAAACCAGAGCAAAACCCAAGAAACCGTGACCCTGGACTCCCAAGGACCATGAAACTACCACAGGCCGACCCACACAAGTCCTGGGAGGACAGCAAGTCCTTGGGTAGAAACACCAAACCCCAACAGCCGCCCCTCACAGCTGACTACAGCACCCGTCCCATGCGTTTATCTGCCTTACCTGCTAGGACCCCATGGAAAACTGCAACTACTCAGACTTGGTCCTAAAAACCAAAGTCAAATCTGGCTTTTTAAAAATCAACTAGAAATACGTGACTCCTACTACCAACAAGCTGGGAGGGAGAAGCAGCTACCTGATGGGCCGGCCGAAGACCTTTGTGTTCTCCTCACACCGTCGCAGGCCTTCTTCGTTGATGGAAAGAACCTGTGCATGAGAGCCAGAGACGTTCCCCATCAGTCTGAGGGGCTGACACGC
Organism: Moschus berezovskii; assembly: GCF_049115385.1. Lineage (NCBI taxonomy): Eukaryota > Metazoa > Chordata > Mammalia > Artiodactyla > Moschidae > Moschus > Moschus berezovskii. The sequence goes on from NC_142479.1 coordinate 65,935,160, forward strand.
TGCCTCCGGCCGCGTGGGTGACAGCAGCACTGTGTGCCTCAGGGAGGCGTGTCAGCCAGATGTCACCTACGTCCTGACACAGTCGTATGCACAAAGCGTATCACGGGAGCAGCAGCTCACTCTCTCACAGGGCATGGGCGCTGTCCTCTGCGGACCAGGGGACAGCTCCCCGAGATGACAGGGGTGACCGGGCAGGCAGGGAGGTACGACCTGCTGACCCACGTCCAGAGCGAGCGCGTCTGGAGGGGTCGGAGGTGAGTGTCGGCTGAGTGGCAACACTGGGAAGCCTCACACGGCAGCTGAGAGAAAGGGCAGCGTGACAACCGACCTCAAGTCTGGCTGCAGGGACCCCTTCGAGCTGGAGTAACAGGCCCTTCCCCGACACGCGCAGCCCCCACAGACCTGTGTGCACGCATGTGGAAGTGCCCACAGAGGCACACACACAGCGGCGGGCGCCACAGAAGAGGCAACAAAAAGCCCACAGTGGGCAATTCAGGACGATGGCTTCTCCACGTGCCTTTTAAGCAGAACCTTAAGTTCCGCTTGCTTGTTTCTGCTTTAAGGCTAATATTCTTCTCTTCGTGACTGCCCACGCTGTGCAGGCTGGGAGGGGTTGAGGAGACAGGGAAGGGCACTTACAGCCCTGACAAAGGACGCGCAGAGCCAGGACCACGCTGTGCTGGTGCAGAGAGCGCTGCTGAGAGGTCTGATCTGAGGCGGCCCCAGAGCAGAGCGAGGGTGGGGGTGCGGGGGGGGAGACGGCGACCGGCCGGCGCCCCGGCGTCCCCTTGAGCGGCTGTGCCCGTGGCTGTGGTCGTGCTTCCCCACCGTGAAGAACATTTTCTTAAGTTTTGGGCCCTCTTTTGAGTTTGTAAAATTTATGAATAGATCCTCCTTTCTGATTATGAAAGCGACACATGCAGCGGCGTCCTCTCCCACCCCCGCCGACAGGGAAGGAAGTGAAGCCGTGGCGGAGCCCCGTGTGGTCCCCGGGCAGCACTCACGTATCTCAGCAGGGCCTCCTCGCCGAGGGCTCTCACCAGGCCTTTGGTGTCCATCTGTCCCAGCCGGAGCACATAGAGGGGCCGGCCGTCTGCGGGAAGGACAGGCGGCGTGAGCACTGCTCCTGACCCAAACTGGGGGACGGGCGCCCCCGCGGGCCGATGGGGCCCCACGCACTCTCCTGCTCTGGGAAGCAGCAGCTGGCTTCGGCAGTGCCTACAGGAGGCCCACCCGGTCTTTTCCCACCAGAATTGTAAAAGGAGAAAACAAAAGCCAACGAACAGGGCAGGTCATTAGCAGGGCCCTGGAGACGCGCCGCCGGGGTGAGGGGAGCCCCGCAGAGCTCGGCCTCTGGCTCTACCCACGCGCACTGACTGCACCTCCACTGCAGGGCTCGGCGCAGTAACCACTCCGCCTGCCACCAGAACTGAGCCAGGAGGCCTGTCCTGCCAGGCGTCGTGTGCAGAGCAGTCTGATCAGAGGGCCCCACATCCGATCGTTCATTCAGGGACGCTGCTCTTGGTTTACATTTTGTTCACTCCCCAGGTACGGCTAAAAATTCTCCTGCTGTGATGTACAAAACCCAGCTACACGTTGTTACAGATACAGCACGGGTTAAGTCACTGGAAAGTACCTCTACTAGCACTCCACTCGGCCTTCGAAGTTTTTTAAAATAAGTCAAACAAACTCCACCTGATTAAGGAATGAAGTGGAGCAAGCTGCCGGGCGCGGGGAGCAAGTAGCCTGGAAGCAGCGGCCTCAGGCCCTCCCTCTCTACCCGGCGGGGCACCCCCAGGGCAGCAGTGATAAAACAGGCGCCCACTCGCTCGCGTGGGGAAGGGGAGGGACAGCGCCCCCATGGGCCCTGCTCGTCTCAGTGCAGCCCCAATGCAAGGCTCTGGCTACCTTTGTCGTGATGGTGCCAGCCGCCCGCGTAGTAGTCCTGCAGGACCTGGGGGGGGCGCCAGGTATCAAGGATGTAGTCCACTTGGTGCTGCTTGCGCCAAGTCAGAGACTGGCACATGGTCTCCCTGGCCTTGTCAATGTTGAAGTCCCGGGCGCGTAAGAACCGGAGAATATGCTCATCTTTTGGGATCTATTGAGAGAAGGAGATGTCTCTAAGCAATGTGAAAAGTTGCTAAGGGGAAAAAGCAAGTTACCAAGGGAATAAGACTCTAAAAAGTCTCACTTCTTACTGACAGCGAGCTGCATTATTACACTATTTAAAATTAGCCACTACCAGAAATACCTTCCTTAATGCTTTAAAAAATCTGCATTATTAGTCTGAATAATCTGTAGACTATTCCCGTTTTAGTTTCAGCAAAGGAGACTGAAGGCGTAAGTAATTTCTTAAACGCCAGCTGCTTTGACTCACTGAGCTAGCTACCAGCTTCTATGGCCTGTGAAGTTGCCAGTGTATGTATTACATGCAAACAGAACTGTGGGACAGCGCAGTGTTGTTGGTTCTGATGGTGGTGTTGGTGTCCTGACACACCGGAACCTTCTCCAGGTTCCACTCCTGGCAGTTGACAAATTTGACAGGTCTCCCCGAGTCAAACAGGCCAAGACCGTGTCTGGGTCTCCCGTGGGCCGGCTGTCCACGTTCCCAGCCACGTGCCCACGCCACTGGGGCACAGATGAGGGGGCGTGCCGCTGGCCCGAGTGCCCCCTCCTGGGAAAAGAAAGCACCAAGATGGCATGGCCTCCTCTCAGAAAGGACTGCCATTCCATGGGAGTGGCTGGGAATGTCGGTTCCAGAACCAAATGGCCTGGCTTCAAAGCCTGACCCCAGCAGTCACTGGATGTTAAGGCCCCCAGCAAGTTACTGAACCTGTATATGAGCAACAGGGGTGATAGAAACAGCACCAGCTCACAGGGCTGTTGGGAGGGTTTAATAAAGACCTTAGCTCAGAGTCTAGTGCACGGTCAGTGCTCAACAGTGGCAGCTCCGACCACAGCGGGTGTGTTCTTGCGAACAGATACAAACGGTCCTTGGATATCGGACGCTGGAGACCAAGACCAACAGAACTAGACAGCAGGCCAGCGCAGGCGGCCAGGAACTACCCAGACACACGGATCTGCCTCTGTCCCACACGGGTCCCAGTGAGATCACAAAAATTAGATTACAAAAAATCGAATTCCTTATGAGGCTACTTACCAAAAACCTCAAGGTCCAGGTAATTTTAAGATTTTTTTTTTGAAGTGGACCTTTTTTTTAAAAATATTGAATTTGTAACAATACTATTTCTGTTTTATATTTTGGTTTTTTGGCCACAAGGTACATGAGATCTTAGCTCCCTGACCAGTGACAAACCCGCACCAGAAGACAAAGTCTTAACCTTACACTGGACCACCAGGGAAGTCCCAAAGCCCAAACAGTTCTAATCTCTGAATAACCTGTAAACTACTTCCAAACCTTCTGAAAAGTAAAATGAATATTTGTAATTAATTCTTACAATATTGCTTTGTAACTTGATATGTAATTGTTTTTAAGGCCATTCTCTGTAAACATCTACAAATACACAGCTAATTACACACAGCAGGGCGTCCTAACTTGCTACGAAGGACTTAGATGCCCCACACGGGGTCACAGATCCAGTGCCTTTTTGACTGGAGGGACACTCCCACCTACGGCCATCAGGCACATTGACTATAAGTCACTCGAACAGGACCAGGCATCCAAGGTTGAACAACGGCACCCCTGCACGTGTGTGTGGGTGCACACGTGCACGGATGCACACTCGGGCAGATGCTCACTTTGCCCTTGTGGGTCTCCTGGAGCCACTGGCGAAGCCGGATCAGGCAGCTCTCCTGCAGTGGAGTCAGGTCACCCAGGTATCTCTTGATATAGTCTGCGTCTAGTTTGTCTGGAACATAAATTAAGGACATTCTTAACAGTAAGAACACTGGGGCCTGAAGGCTTCCAAACTGCCCCACTTGGTGACGTTCCCACGTGGTCCTGGAGTCTGAGAGATCAATGAGCCATGGGGGGCAGTGGACTCTAACCAGCCACCAAAGGGACCCCCAATGAATGTCTTTAACCCCAGTCACTGCAGAGCCACACAGAAACGTGCGCATTCCAAGACACACCCAGCTGCCACCAGGCCACCTCTATTTGCCAAGTATCAACTCTATTCATGATACCACGGCTGCTATCGATATTTAATAATATTTAATTCAGAGGGCAAAGGTGATAAATGCCAATGATTCAACAGAACTTCGGAGGGCAGAATATTCTTAAACTGTCTTACTTTACAATGTATATGACACTGAGCAATTAAAAAGGGTGGGTGGGTGGATGTGTGTGTGTGGGTGTGGGTGTGTGTGTGTGTGTCACACAAGAAAGGCATGGAGCCTGCCACCTACAGCTGTGTAGTCACTTGGTTCTTCTGAGCCTTAGTTATTAACTCAGTTATAATACAAAGACAAAAGCATTTCTCACCTAAAAGGGACTATTATTAAATGAGCAAACATTCACAAAGTGCTCAGAACAGTGGCTGGCATCTAGGAAGCCGAAAATGGGTATGCTGATGATATAACTGTGTTAACCCTTTTGTGACCATTTTTTAAAAATACTTGTTTCTTCATTCGAAGAAAAAAATAAAACGAATGTGTTATGTAAGCCAGAGGCAAGGGGACAGCGACAAGGTACATTTTCTGTTCGTGTCACAGTTACGTGTCCTAAGAGGCAAGGGTTCCAGGTCAGCCTGGAGTCTTGCCCTCAGAATGAGGCCCCTCGCAGACTCACCGTCTGGGGTCCCTGCGGCGGGCTCGGGAGCCCCGCTCGGGGTGCTGAGGGGCTCACTGCTCAGCCCTTCCTTGAGCGCGGGGTCGGGTACGACGACAGTGAGTGACGCTGCTGGTTTCTTGCAGGACAAGGACGTCTCCAAAGAGGGGGCGGCGGCAGGTGGAGTCCAGCGGGGCACAAATGTGATGCCTTCTTCCTCTAACTGACGAAGGTAGTACTCGATGATTTCCTTGCCCTTGGGAGCAAAGCCAGTTTTGAGGTTAGTACTATTATACTGAGCTTTCAAGTTACTCACTCCTCATGGGTTTTGAAAACCATAATGAAAACTGAGTGACTACAGAACAAATAGGAAAAAGAAAAGCCAAATGCTTTTGTGGGGTTCTTTCCCCATAATTTTACTTCCTCTCCTCTAGAGGTCCCAGGAAATCGTGTCTCAGGTGGCATTGTTTACCTAACTAGTTACAAGCACTGATTTACCACCCTCGTGCACAGTATGTGCTTTGCGTCTCAATCCAAATGCTTTCCAGCAGCACTGAGAACAAGCCTTGGGAAAGCACCCCCTAATCCCACACGATACATTTGACACCAAAATGCCACGCTGATGAGCAGCAGCAGGAAAACAAGAAGGAAGCTTCTTCCAGGGAAGACGTACCTCACCTCCCAAGGCCTGGGACCCGAGAGGCCTCCCCCAAAGTGCCTCTTCAGGACAGCAGGGCCTCCCCCAGAGGGCCCCGGACTCTGGTCCCCACCTCTCCCCGCAGTTCCAAGCAGGGAGAACCACAGCCAGCGGCTGTATACTCGCCCCTGACCTCCACGAGCGACCAGCGCAGTCTGCGGCCCCGACCCTCCCCTTTCACTCACCGGGACCCCTGACTAACCACCCCCAGCCTCCTGAAGGGATCTCCAGCTTGGACCATCTCAAGAGACTCCTGCCCACCCCTCTCCATAAAACCCCAAGGGACACTCACTTTTTTAATGTTGCTTGTATATTGTTTCATTGCAATTTTTTCTACTGTACTTTCAAAACCAAAGAAAGATTTAATATCTAAACTTGCTGACTGTTCAAAACAGGTCCAGTCTTCATTTTCAGGGTGAACCTGCACGTAAAACAGAAAGTATTTTCATTAATTATACTGACAACTGGGAATATTATTTGCTCCTCAGTTCACTGGTACCAAGGGGAAAAGAAACACTTATTTTACCAACATTGGTATTATCATGAAAATAGCAGATGGAAACATTACAGAGAGGTTCAGAACTATGAAAAAGCTCAGATGTTTCTAAAACCTTCGAAAAGTGACCGTTAAAAGGAGAGCTTGCTCTTCACGCTTGGCTGTGTCACTCATTTAGTCACTCCTTCACCGTGTTTATCGAGGAGTGTTCTCTATCACGAACGAAACCAAGATCCCTGCCTTGTGAAGGTTACAGTCTAGCAGAAGAAGACTGGCAGCTGGCCATAAACACAACAGGTAAGAAGTTTCATCAATGCTGGAAGATAAGCACTATGGAAAAAAGGAAAGTTGGCAGCAGGGTTAAAAGGACTGGAGGGCAGTTACAGAATTAAATAGGATGCTCAGGGCTGGCTTCATTGAGAAAGGCAGATCTGAGCGAAGCCCGCAGGAGGTAAGGATGGACATCGAGCAGAGGTCTGGGGGCAGAGGGCGTAGAGAGGCCAGAGGCCCTTTGGGAAGCACACCGACGTGATCAGAGGCTGTGAGATGGCGGGCAGGCCAGTGCACGAGGCAGACAGACAGAGGAGAGAGTGAGAGAAAATGCAGGGCCTCGGGAGCCACTGTGAGGCTTGGCTTTTTCCTCTGAGTGAACTGCAGACACTGCAGAGCTCTTGAGCCCTGAGAAAGCATGACGTGATCTGACACACTGTAAATGGATCACTCTGGGTTCAGTGTCAAGGATACACAGCAAGGTGAGGGTGAAGCGAGAGACCTGCTGGGTTCTTCCAATGCTCCGGTCAGAGGAGTTCCTGCTCTGGGTGGCGAACAAGGAAGGGGGGCGGGGGGGAAGATGAACGCACTCAGATCCAATCTCAGAGGGACACACAATTCAGAAGCGTTAGCGTGGCCAGAAACGACGAGGCGCGTTTATGTTAAAGAACAAACCAGGGCGTCACTTGGCCACCTTAACTGCCACAACAATGCAGTCCCTTCTGCAGGACACCCCAGAGGCCACCCCGCTGATCCCACGCATCAGAAACCAGTGACTGTGTGTGACGGAGAACTGCCCTCTCAGACGAAGACACGCACTGCGAACGCGACGCGGGCGGCTCTCAGGAGGCCACGCCCCCACCGCCCACCTCCAGCGGCGCGGCTACTCACGCTGTAGCAGCAGTGCTCGTTAATGATGACCCGATTGGAGAACGTTTCGTTGTGGGCCTCAATGTGCAAAGTACGTTCCCGAGAGTTCAGTGAGTTTTTCTGGATAAAATAAACGTAATCAACTCCTGCAATCTTCAAAACAGAAAGGAAAAAGGGTTAATGAATAACACCCAAGTGCAACAGAAGCAATAAGCACAAATTCATTTTGGTTTTGGGGGGACTGCCTTTCAAGGTGTCCTTTCCAGTTACCTTTTTCAGCAGTCGAGGAGCATCTATATCCAGTTTGCAGCGCCTTTCTATAACGTGAATAGCCCCATCTTCACTCCTGAATTCATTCACAGTGTCACTGTCCACAAACATTGGAATCAAAGGACACGTGGGGAACCTCCTTTCATAGGCCTGTGAATACAATTTTGAAAAAAAGGAACTGAACGAAGATACACAGTCTGGCATTGATGGTCTCCCTGGAATAAAGGCACCTCTTCATACACATCAACAGTTACATCATAGCTACCTTCATCTTTACACCTTAAACTTTCATCGTTTGAAAAAAGAAAAAGACATACTGTGTGCATGGATTGGAAGACTTAACACAGTAAAGATATCAGTTCTCCCCATATGGATAGAGAGGTTTAACATAATTCCTTTAAAATCCCAGTAAGATTTTGTTTTGCAGCTTATGGACAAGAGTACTTTAAAACTTACACCGAACGGTGAAAGAACGAAAATAGCTAAAGCAATTTTGAAAAAGAAGACTATGGTGGGAAGCACCCCTTCCCATCTCAGTATGAACGCTCACTGTGCAGCTACAGGAATGCAGACTGTATGCACGGGTGGAGGGAAAGACACAGAGCTCAGTGGGCAGAGCAGGGAGCCACAAACTGACCCACACAAATGTGCCCCCAACTCGTGTTCCCCCAACAAAGCTGCTAAAGCAAATTCAATGGAAGAAGGATGGCCTTTTCACAAATATGACTAGAGAAATTACACATCCATAGGGGGAAAAAAAGGAACTTGATGAACCCCATACTTATAAAAACTATCTCAAAATGGATTATGAACTTAAATATGTTTGTAACGTAGTTTTAAAAATTTATTTTTTGACTACACCATGCAGCTTGTAGGACCTGAGTTCCAGGACCGGGGATCAAACATGAAACGTGGGCCCTTGGTAGTGAAGGCAGAGTCCTAACCACTGGACCACCAGGGAAGTCCCTGTAGCATTCTTGAAATGACAAAATTATAGAAATGCAGAACAGATTAGTGGTTGCCAGGGGACGAGAGGGGAGTCGGTGTGACTGTAATAGGGTAGCAGGAGGGGAACCCTTGGGAGACGCTCTGTCTCCTGACTGCATTGTGTTGACATCCTGGTTGTGATGCTGAATGACAATCTCTTTGGATGTTACTATCGGGGGGAAAAATGAGTTGAGAGCATGTGGAATCACCCCATGATATTTCTTGGGAATAATATGCTATTCATATCCTCTAAGTCTATCATTATTTCAAAATACAAAAACTTAAAAGAAGGAAGATTTGCTATATAATTTGTCCAAACTTTTAGAAAATGCACATAGGCACCAGATTCGTTTTGCTCCACAGCCATCCGTGAAGATTACTGATCTAAAGATAACTGAAGCCACGCAGTGGCTCACAGCGTGGATGAGCAGGGAACCACAGGACCCGGGGTGACAAGCGTCTGGCGGCGAGAAGACGCCTGGAAAAGGAAGCCCGAGGCTCGCTGCTCAGCTCTGCTCCCCCAGAAGTCAGGCACTGCGGTGACTGACAGATGCCACTCCCCTCTGAGGCTGCAGGGGAAACAGGACAAGCGGAACTGAGACGTCCCAGCTGAGAACTAATGACCACCAAGCGCGGATCTGAGGAGGACACTTACGGAGCTGAGAAGATCATCACAGTGTGGAAGTGGCACACGCTGCCCGGACTTTACCTCTAGAACAGTGGGAGCAGTTTCAGAGCACCATCATGCTAAAAGGTCGGTCTTCCTGGAGAAGTTCCACAAGCGGTCACAAGAGGCCCCGTGAAACACCAGAGCCACCGAGCAGCTCCCCCCCCAGGATGCTCATGACCATTTCACCCCAAGTGACTCGGTTTTCTGTATGTAGCACATCTTCTCTCCATCACATTATAAGGTTTCCCGTCTGAAACATGTATGCCGCACTCCTGCTGTCCACATTTTCAAAGCACCAAGCTAGGCAACATGTGCAGGAGGGGAAGAGGACGCAGGCAGTTCAGGAAATGGAGCCAGGGCAACACACAAGTGTCCTAAGAACAGGCAAGCGTTCTAAGGGCGCAAGGAGAAGAGTAAACAGCCTGGAGGGATGGAGGCTTCAAAGGCTTCAAGGGAGAGGAGGCGGAAACGCTGGGCCTCAGCGTGGAAAGGTCTGTGCATGGTCAGTGATGAGGGGACAGCATTTTCAGGGAAGAGAACCCAGGAGTGCGACTCTGAGGAAACCTCGGGGTGAGCAGCCAGCAGAGGAGGGAACTGGTGACCTGCACTGTGACTGCCACGCTCCTGCTCAGCACCAACCACGTGGCCAGGCCCCCAGGGTGGGTGCGTGTGTGTGTGTGTGGTGGCGGGGCCAGGACCAACAGAAGGCCCTGCCTTCCTGGAGCTGCCCTCCCCGTGGGAAAGGAGGGGATGCCACCATGTGACCAGAGGGTCTGGAAGGGAGGCAGAGCTCACGTGGTGACCAACTGTATTTGCTTTTTAAATGTTTTTACTTTGGGACTTGAAAATACATTCTTCATACTTATCTACTCCCCTTTATTCAAATATATTCCGAATCCCGTAACTGCTAGCATGGGATATAAATCACGGGAAAATTCTCTTCATGCCTTTTATAATAAACAACATTTAAGAAGTTTATTTAACTGCTGAGATCATACCTCAGATAATTTAGGCCTCAATGAGGCCCTAAAATTTGTCAGTGTTAGATACTGCACACACACAATTCTAGGAAAAAAAACTGCTGAGTATCCTTTGTCTTACACACTGACATTGTCTAAACTGACTTCTCAATTTTCCTACATTAAAAAAAAAAGGCTTTGTACATTCCAGCACTATGACATGTCAAGAAACTGAGACTACAAGGGTTTCAAAGAAAACAATTCTCAAGTTACATAAAGGGTAGAGAAGTCCTTAGCAAGAAACACTCGGTTCTCTACCACTTAAGTACCTATTATATCATCTGCAAAATACCCACAACATCCTTTAAATTCCTGAAATAGAGTGGTCAGCATAAGGCATTACCCACACAGGCTAGCCTTGAATTTAAAACAGAAAAAACTTTCCATTCTCTGTAAATCTATCCCTCCACATAGACTCGTATTCGCTGAGACATTCATTTTCACTTCGGTATGCCCCAACCAGATGGTATTTGAGGTATCCAGGCTAAAGAGCCACTAACACAGGAGTCGGCATGTTCCTCTCCAAAGCCCTGCCCATGTGGAAAGTGGTTAGTAAGCATCTAGCCTCCTCCCTCCACGCGTCACCCTGCCACCAGAGGCAGGGTGACACTCGGCTACAGGGCAGAGACCAAGTCCTACTTCTCTTTGATTATCCAGAAGAAGGACCTTACTCAATGTCTGAAACAGAGTCACTGTTCAATAAACACTTTTTGAAACAGGGAATAAGAGCTTCCTAAATAAATCAATGAATCCAGCTTTGTGTTTCTGTGCTCACTTACCCTGGCTCATCTTTAGGAGATATGTGAGGCTATTTTGTATACTGTTAGCTCAGAAAACTCTTAACTTTGTAGAGGATTAAGGGAAAGGAAGACTGAAAGAAGCTGACAAAACTCTAGTCTCTGGAATTGCTCAGGATATCAGCAATATTCTTGCCTGGGAAATCCCATGGACAGAGGAGCCTAGCAGACTACGATCCATTGGGTCGCAAAGAGTAGGACACGACTTAGTGACTAAACAACCACCGCTACTACCCTAGTTTTTCAGCACAAACTAAAACCTATAAAGTTTCTGAAGCCTCTGAAAATTAGAAGCATTCTAACTCTATTAAAATATTTTATTAAAAGCATTTACATTCTAGCTCTATCTGGAAGGGCCTCGAAGATATGACACCTCAGCCGCAATAAGCAAACTTGACATCCAGTTCCTATTTTCCAAATACCACTCCCTACTAAAAAGGAAGCTGTGCTCCTTGGAGGAAAGGCTGATTACAAGTCTGGAGTAAATAAAGGTCAAGGTGAGTCTGAAGCATATCTTACCAGAAATCAAGAAAGTGCTCAATGACTGATGGGGAACCAGCCCGAATGGGTTCCCCTTGTCAATCCCCAGATAACTGGAGCACCAGAAAGAAAAAAGGTGATAAAGCATTATAAACCATCTAGAAATACTCAAGAAAAATGGGCAGGGAAGGAAATTTAACAGAAAAAGATCATCTAATAATCACAGAAAGAATGACAGAATTAGAAAAACCACATTCTGCAACCATCAATTTATAATAAATGATTCAAGCAAGGATCATCAAGGGATGCTACAGAAAGGGACTTGCTGGATGACACCACAGCCTCAAATTATGATCCTGCTAGTTATGAGTGACAAAGGCACAACAGAACCACTGTCATGGAAAGATCTAGTAGTCATCACCTTTACCAAATGACTGTCTGGGAACAACTTGACAATCTGTTGGATGCAGTGGAAGCACACGCAAGCATAAGTCTTCATGATGCAAATGGCAAACTGAAGCTAATCTAGAGGAACAACCAAACAAACCCAGCCATGGAATATTCTGCAAAACCACCGGCCCAGACCTTTAAACAAGAAAAACTGTCGATTTCCCTGGTGGATCCAGTGGTTAAGACTCCGCCCTCCAATGCAGGGGGCGTGGGTTCAATCTCTGGTCAGGGAACCAATATCCCATATACCATAAGAGTGGCCAAAAATTTGAAAAAAGAAAAACTGCCAATGTCTTGATGAACAAAGAAAGCAGGGAAGTATCTAGAATTAAGACAGCTGAAGAGACAGGATTATCGAATGCAAAAGCTGCCCTGGCTCCTGGACTAGAATAAACATAGCTCTAGAGACTAGTTAAGGAAATGCGACCATATTAAGGAGTATTAATTACATATTAAGTAGTATTATTCTATCAGTATCAGATTTCTCAGTTGTGATAATGACAGTTACATAGGAGAACATCTATTCTTCAGTATTTAAGGCAAAAGTATTAAGATATATACAGCTTACTTTCAAGTGGTTCTAAGGAAAAAAAAATGGTGTATGTGTGGGAAAGAACAAAATAAAACAAACATGTCAGTTTAGGTGAAATGTGTACAGGTACTCACTATAGTTCATCAACTTTTTTAATAGAAATTTTTCAAAATAGAAAGTTGGGAAAAATATTAACAGGGAAAATTCACATGAAAACCAACAGTGCCTCTGCACATAACTGATTAAATACCACACTGTCACATTTTATACGTGAAACTGTATACGAGGTTAGGTGTGCCCACAGCCCCAGCCCAAGGCAGAGGTCAGGTGTGCAGTCCAGGGGGCCCTCCTCACGAGGCCTCCTCCCCTGGCGGCTGGCTGTCACTCGGAGGGGAGACACAGGCCCAGGGAACTCAAGCTTCTGGTTTCTAAATCCCGATTTTACGAAGTGACCCTATTTTTAAAACCCTGTTTGGGCCAAAGAGCCCATACTTGCAGGCCTTCCATTTTATTGCTGCAGGAGAAAATCTCCAGAAGTGAGGAAGAACCCCATGTTTCAACCATCACCAGGTTCCAATCGCTGAATCAGAAAGAAGAGCCAAGGGAACTTTCAAATGCCTTTTTTGTGTGTGTGCCAACTATCTGCAGTACTATCAAGTCATTTCCTAATCACACAATATTTATCTAATACAAAAACCAAGAAAGGCTGAAGGAGAGTAAGTCTTCCAGAAGTAATTGCTTCAGAGGGAGAGGCATGTTCTTTGATGTTTCCTCTTAAAAGGAAAAATTACTTGGAAGAAAAATAACACTGCAGTCATTTGCTGGCTCTCTCTAACACAGCGGTCGTTCCGACGGTAAAAGCAGCCCCATGGCCTTTCCCACTCGCCTCTGAGAGGAGGGCCGCTTCTCGGTGACAGCTCCCTCCTACCTTCCGACACCCACCCTTCCTCTTTCAAAAGGGATTTCTGAGCCTGCAATTTGGGAGCTTGGCAACAGTACTTTCAGTTTTTAACCAACCTTTGAATGCAATTGTGATATACTAAAAGCTAGTACTGTGCTAAAGAAAACCATATTTCAGTGAAGACATTTCAACCTGTGAATTAATAAGCTTAACATTGCGTTCTGCCAGGAAAACCCATCTGAAAGAAATTCCATTTAAAGAACCCACCTTTAAATTGAACTCTGTTCATAACCAATTTAGCCAACAAACTAAGCCAGCTGCTTTCCATGGAGAAACTTGGCTATCCTATAGCACCAGACATGACCTTCATAAACAGCTCAGGTTTACACTGGAAGAATCAGTGAGTGAAAAAGTTAATTGTCGCTTTAGACTCTCTTAGAAATTGAAGTCATAAAGTGAACTGTTAGTTGCTCAGCCGTGTCCGACTCTATGCAACCCTGTGGATTGTAGCACACCAGGCTCCTTCCAATACTGGAAGTGGGTTGCCATTTCCTACTCTAGGGGATATTCTCGACCCAGGGATCGAACCCGGGTTGCTGGTGCTCAAAAAAATATACAGCCCATCAAGAAAATGTGACAAATTGACCCAAATCCCTAAGAGTAACATTTCTATTAATTCTGCCTCTCAAATTACACATATGTAAAGAGGGCCTGTATATGCAGCCCTATGCCAAGGTCCTAGAGAACACACAAGTGGAAGACATAGGAACACGCGACTGTACACAAGGCAGCAGGGGCCCCCAAGGGGAAGTGAGCAACGCGGGGTGGGCTGAACAACAGCGCCATGGCTGGGTGGCTCCAGAGGCTTCGCAGAGGCAGTAGTCTGCAGGGGGTCTTGAAGGGCGGGCAGCTTTAGAGAAGTAACCTGCAGAGAAGGGGATATTCCGGGTTGGGGGGAACAGGAGTAGAACCGAAAGTCAGCCAAGCTGAATGAGTCTGTGGCTGAAACTCAAATGCAAGATGACCACCTAAGCCAATTGCAGATATGACAAGTGACAACGACCCAGGGAACCCAGGGGCCCTGTGCTGTCACAATTCAGCCCTGGGTGGGCCCTCGTGCTCCATCTCGAAACTCAGGTTCCAAATCAGATGCTATTTGTGAATAACTGCTCATACTTAACAAGATAGTAACAAAACCAAAATCTGTGGATATCTGCCCTTTGAAGGAAAAGTTATAATTCAGTTAGTCATAACATATACTTCATTCATACAATTACTTACTGACAACCCAATCAGATTAGCTATCTTCAGAGCAGTACAAGACCAGCAAATGAACCATGGTAAAATGGCACACACAACTATATTAGCTAAGTTCTGTATTTATCCCAGAGTCACTTCCCTCCATTCCCAGTCTTCAGATGGACCAATACAGCAAGTCACAATAACAGGATTGAAACCCGCTAGTAAGATCAAACAAGAAAATATAATGAATATACTAAAACTAAAAAGACACATATAAAAATTTAATGTGCCTCAAGCCATTTCCCCTCTAAGATCAAACATATCTAAAGCTTAAATTATGAATTTCATTTTACACAACCTCAGATTCCATGATCCCAATAACACCCTTTTTCCAGAGGCAGTATTTAGTCTGAGAAAGACCTCAGTTCAACCCATGATGCCACAGGCCTAAGGAAAGGGCATTTAAGAGACTCATGCAACCCAGCAAAGGAGGTGGATTTCTTTGCTAGAGCCTTCTCACTGAAATGTGACTGTGTGACGACTGCGGAAGGCACAATTACGGCTGGAAGAACAGATGGTGAGAGCACAGCTCACACACAGGATGCACCAGAATGCTCGCAACTACAAATATTTTAGACAATTTTTTTTAAACCAGGAACACATCCTTTTCTCCCAACACCTACCCTCGCAGTTGGCACACAATGATTTAACCAGCGCTGTTTACTTCTGATAAAGGAGCCATTTCATCGTGATTACTCTACACAACAGAGGGGGTCGGGCAGGCCCTGGAAGAAACGCTGAGGGATTCTGCATCAATACATCACAGTTCCCTTTCCTCACATCCACTCCTTTGCTCCAAGAGTTCCCAACAGGAAATGTTTTTGTTAAAGGATGAGAACTATTGTTAACATGCTTTAACAGACTGACAGAGCTACTGGATTTTCAAATAAAACTCAAAGGATAATCAGTATGCTTGACTAACTGCATCTTGCGCACGTTAATTTAGATTAGAAAACTATGGCCCTTACTTGTCCAAACTGCTTCGTGTTTCTGAAAGATCTCAAGACTGACATTTCAGACAATAGCCTGGGGGCTCCATACTTCCAGTGGCTTTATTATCTTGAAGACAATCATGCATAACATTTCTTTCTGATTGGTTATCTGGAGTCATCTGTCCTTAAAGTACTGTCACCTGGTACAGAATGCCAGGGGTTCCCAAATTTTGGTTCATGGGACCCGTGGAATCTTGACAACTTTTTCACAGTGCCCCAAGGCCAAAGGAAATACCACTTATTAGATTATGGGGTCCAAACAACTTAAAAAGCATTTGGGTCTCAATAACTTAGTAACCATTTGAAAAATAATGCACTTATTAAGCTGAAGGAGAAAACGTTTTTGCTTCGGTCCTGAATAGCGAGAGTGATTTGAGGCTGTGTGTGTGCTCCTCTGACTCCGCTGCTCTGCGCTCCCGCTGCACAGCCAGTGTGCACAGCAACAACCGCAGCCCCAGCCGCACAAAGATGCAGCACCATCGAAAGACGCGCAGTGTGACCCTGAAACCGCGAGCCACCCTGAACCAAGAGTGCGCAGTGTCTACGAGCTGTGGAGGATCACGGTGCTTCCTCAGCAACTGAAACTGTCCTAGAGCTCACAGGTACTCTGCACTGCCTCAGAACACACGTTGGGAACTGTGGCTCCAAGGGCTCTAAATGTTATTCATTCGTTCACAAATTCCTCTGCCTATAAATATATTACTCAAAATACAAGCAGGGACTTCTTTGGTGGTCCAGGGGTTAAGAAATCACCTTGCAATGCAAGGGGACAAGGGTTCGACCCCTGATCAGGGAACTGAGACCCCCTATGTGGCAGAGCAACTAAGCCCATGCGCCACGACTGCCGAGCCTGTGCGCCACAATGAGGGCCCAGGTGCCACAGCTACGACCCAAGGCAGCCAAAGAAATCAGTAACTGTATTTTCAAAATGAAAACAAACGAGCTTCAATCCAACTGATTATCCTCTACTATCAAACTTTCTATCGAATACAAAAGGTCCAGTGTTCAAGTTAAATTTCCAACGTCTGCATAAAGGCCTTCAAAAATCGAAGAGGGGTGCGCAAACTTTTCACCTAAGTGAAGGGCCAAACAGTAAATATTTTCAGCTTTCTGGGCCAGACAGTCTCTGTGACAAATATTCAAGTCTGCCTTTTGAGGACAGAAGCAGCCATAGACAATATATGAACAAACTGAATAGAGCTCGGTTCCAATAAAACTGTATTTATAGAGACCGGAATCTGAATTTCATGTATCTTCATATGCCATGAAACAGTCTAGAATTTTTCCCAATTGCTAAAAAACATAAAGACCTATTTTAGCTGGTGTACAAAAACAGACGCTGGGAAAACTGATGCTGGGAAAGACTGAAGGCAGGAGGAGAAGGGGACAACAGAGGATGAGATGGTTGGATGGCATCATCGATGCGATGGACATGAGTTTGAGTAATTTCCGGGAGTTGGTGATGGACAGGGAAGCCTGGCGTGCTGCAGTCCGTGGGGTCACAAAGAGTCGGGCACGACTGAGCAACTGAACTGAACAAAAACAGACAGCAGGCTGTCGTGTGCCCACTCCTGATCCAAGTGATTAACTGTAACGGGTTCCATTTAATTATTTTCCCACAAAAACTCAAGAGTTATTTTAAATGCCAACCAGTCAAAACAGTGAAGGATAAAAATTTTGAATAAAACAGAAAGGACCATAAGGCCAATGGACTATCACCTGTACTGAACTGCTCTCTGTTACACAAGGGGGTCTCAACAAATGCACTTCTAACGCACACACACAAATCTGACTGCGTACATTTAACCCAAGAAAGAAGTGGGGAGGAGAGGAGAGCACGAATGCAAATAAGGAGGGTAACCCCCACCATTCTACTTGATGAACAGATGCGCTCTAGAGCCACCTCTTCTATAATCTGCAGCCACCAACCACATGTGACTATTTAAATTTAATTAAATACTAAACAACATTAAAATTCAGTCCCTCAGTCTCACTAGCCACATTTCAAGTTTAAGAAGTTGCTCTGACCTTCTTGGCTGACTCAAGTGCTAACTTAACTATGGTGATGGTCTCACAGGTATACACATGTCAAAACTCATCCAATTATATATCTTTAAAAGATATAGTTTATTATTTGTCACTTACATCTCAATAAAGTGGGGAAAAAACAAAACTCATCCAATTATATATCTTTAAAAGATATAGTTTATTATTTGTCACTTACAATCTCAATAAAGTGGAGAAAAAACAATAAAAACATGAATACATATAGTTTTAATTGGCAGGCCAACTCTGGGAAGCATTTCTAATAGTGACCAGTATTTCCTGATAAAGGAGCTTGATTTGCCATCACCAGCACAGCAGGAAAACTCAAGGTTAAGTGAAAAGGAAAGCAGCACCAAGGCTTTATTCATAACTGCCCAAAACAGGAAACCAGGATGTCCTAGTAAAGGTGAGTGGATAAATAGTCTGTGCGCGGTGCATCCACACAACGGAACCTTATTCAGCAATAAGGAGAAATGAACTATCGAGCCACAAAAAGAGGTGTGAGAAACTTAAAACGATTACAGCTTTGAAAGAAGCTTATGTGAAAAGGCTGCAGACTGTATGATCCCAACTCTCTGATAACTGGAAAAGGCAACGCTACCGAGAGAATAAAAAGACCAAGGGCTGCCAAGTGTTGGGGAGAGAAGGCAGGGATGAAGGGTGGGGCAGAGAGGAGTGTCAGGGCAGAGAAACCACTCCGAGGACACTGTCCTGTGGACGTTAGACATTTGTCAAAACCCAAAGGCCTGTAAAACACACAGTGAATCCTAACGGAGATGACAGATTTTAGTTAATAACATACAAACACTGGCTCACCAATGAAAGAAACACACCACACAAGATGTTAATACAGGGGAAGCTGTAGAGGGTTATACAGAAATTCCATACTACCTGCTCAATTTTCTGTAATGCAAACCTAAAACTGCTCTAAAAAGTATAATCTATTAAATATGAAAAAAAAAGTCAAGTAACACCTTGGCCAAAGGTAATAGCCTATTAACTACCTGAGCTATTGGAAAATTAAAAAGTTCTTCTAAGAAGAACCTAGAGAAATTCATAACATCCTTTATTCAACATTCTCTCCCACGACAGGCACTGCAGAACAGGCACTGGGATGCAGGAGGGAAAGACCAGGCCTGTCCGCCTGAGAGCTCTCACGAAGGGGGCAACAAGGCAGGACCAGCACCCCCAGCACCGCTTGCGCAGGGGGAGCCTTCACGGCCGCCGAGCAAGCAGGTTCACAGAGGTTATTGCACGTACTAGGCAGACTCTTGCTATGAAACGAGCTTCTCCCCACTTTAAAATGAGTAAACAGAGGTTGAGAGAAGCCAAGTCCTGGAATCTGAACCCAGAGCAGCATCACGTCTCACGAGATGGGCCCTGGGAGAGAAGACCCAGCTCCAGTCCCAGAGAGGGCCTTGGGAAGCTTACTTGGCATCGTTGAGTAATTCATCTTCTTCATCTTCAATTTCATGTTAGTTTCTTCATTTTTGATGTGCAGAATTGTAGAAGATTAAGAAAAAGAAAATGGAAGAGTGTTTGGCAGCCCTGACACAGAGTAAGTACAATACTCAAAAAAAGAGGAAAAAGGTGTCTGACCACTAAGCAAAGACACTGCCACCCACCGTCCAGGAACTGATTTAGCTTGGCACAGAAAGAGGAAGAGAACCTAATGTGAATGGCTTTAAAAAAAAAAAATTCACCCTCAAAATCCTTGCTCACCAGGCTAAAATGACAATTTTACGTTCCATTGCCCTAAAAACACAAGATGTAAATAACATGAGACTTGACTGGAAACCATTTTTAGTTTATAATTAACCCACTTAAAAAAAAAAAAGGAACCAGGTGTGAATAATATCATAGAGGTCTTTTTCCTTCTATAGGGAAAAAGAAAAAGTCAACAGAAATAAAGATAGAAATGATACCACTTCAACTTAGGGATTGAGAGTAAAATATTCCCTCTGTAGTATGAAGAAAATACAGGAAATATATTGATTTAATATAACTCATTAATTCTACACTAAACTCAGTTGCTAGAAGCAGATATGGCTCTGAAGATTAACATGATCAAAGCTGGAAAGAGAACTTTCATAAAATGAGTCGGGGGAGAGGGACTGCTGAGGAAACAAGATGTTCCCTGAAAGGTTTTGGTTACAGGGAGCCCTGAATCAGGCTCAAAGCTAACGGCAGTAACATGTTCCACAGAGGGAAGAAACACAACACATTCTGATGGAAAGAACGCCCGTCAGGAAACCAGTGGCTCAGCTCCCGTCTCGGCCTGAATGAATGTAAACATCAGACTATCCTCGCAGCCCTGGAGAGTCACCTACTGTTTCAAGGACAAAGCCCTCTCCGGGTAACCCTGTACCACTGTCTACCCAGCACACCAGCACACGCGGCCTCAAACTGATTCAAACTCACAGCTCCTAGCAACTTTCGAGCCACGCCCCCCACCCTCCCACCCAACTCTCAGGTACTGGACTCAGCTGGCCCGCAGCGTCCTCTCCCTCCTCGCCTCCAGCACTGTCACTTCAGGACGCAGACACCAACCAGAGAGACAGAAGGCAGAGCCGACGGAGAGCCTGGGCTCATGCATCAGCAGGCCCCGATTTGAATCTCAGTGGAACCACCTACAAGCACCAGCCTTCTGTCACAGAAAAGAGGAAGACTGGCTGCAAGCCACCAAAGATGGAGCACGAGGGGGAAGCTTACAGCCTGGCTGGGAACCGGGTCAGCACAGATCAGGCAGGAGGGAGGAGGAGGCTGGGGGAGAAGGACTGGGGAGGAACCTCAAAGCAAAGAATGCAAACCGGCTTTGTCCAAAAATCAGAAAAGCCCAGGGTCCGCGGCTGTCCTGCTGACAAGCGAGATCTGGCTTTGTGTGGAGGTGAGCCAAGCTGCAGGTGGTCTGGGTGTGAGTGCGGCCACACAGAACCACGGCACCTGCACCACGGACAGTGGGCGAGGCAGTCAGGGCAAACTGCTTGCCAGGTCACTTGGCAAGCAGTTTAAATCTCAGTTTCCTCATTTGTAAAGTGGAATAAGAGAAGCGCCTACCTCTAAAGTTGTTAAGTCCCAGTTGTAACTCCTGTAATATCCGGCATGGTGACTATACTTAACGACACTGTACTGCACATCTGAAAGTTGCTAAGAGATCTTAAAAGTTTATCATCACAAGGGAAAAAAATGTGTAACTGTGAGGTGATGGATGTCAACTTTTATGATAATCATTTCACAATGTACAGAAAGTATTACACTGCACACTTTACACAAACACTAAGGGTTTCCCAGGTGGCGCTAGTGGTAAAGAACCCGCGTGTCAATGCAAAAGACAAAAGAGACAGGTTTGATCCTTGGGGCGGGAAGATCTCCTGGAGAAGGAAATGGCAACCCACTCCAGTATTCATGCTTGGGAAATCCCATGGACAGAGGAGCCTGGCGGGCTACAGTCCATAGGATCGCAAAGAGTCAGACACGACTCAAGTGACAACACACACACACACAAACACAATGTTATATGTCAATTACATCTCAACAAAGGGGGCAGAGTGGGGAGAAGAGCCTACCCCACGAAGTAAGCGTGAGCCATGCATGAGACAGTGGCACACTGAACCCCATACAAGTTCATCCTTAATCCTGGATCTTCTAGATGTTCTTTAAGTGTTTCTTAAATGGTGGTTCAGCTCTGGGACCCCCAGGGGGCCTAGCAACCAGATCTCCCCAATGGGCTGTACACTGGGTTCAGCTGCCCACGGGGTGCCCAAGGCCCTGCGCAGAGGCCTGCCCTACCACTCCCCTCCAGGAGATAAGAAGACCCCTGAAGGCAGAACTTGTTTGGAAATTGCTTCCCGTCCCTCTATGGCTCCAGCCCTACTTTGCCTCTGGGAGAAGGCAATGGCAAGCCACTCCAGTACTCTTGCTTAGAAAATCCCATGGATGGAGGAGCCTGGTAGGCTGCAGTCCGTGGGGTCGCTAAGGGTCGGACACAACTGAGCGACTTCACTTTCACTTTTCACTTTCACACATTGGAGAAGGAAAAGGCAACCCACTCCAGTGTTCTTGCCTGGAGAATCCCAGGGATGGGGGAGCCTGGTGGGCTTCCGTCTGTGAGGTCACACAGAGTCGGACATGACTGAAGTGACTTAGCAGCATACGACTAACAATCTCCAGTGAAACAGATGTAAAAGTTTAAGCTTTAAGTTCAAAACATAATACAGTTGTATTTGAGGACTTCACAATCGAAAATTTCCATCATGAAAAAGAAACATGACCATGAGAATCACAAACTTTACAGAAGGACATTCCCCTCCACCCTACCCGCCGCCACCATTCTCCCACAGGGTGATGAAGCAGTGTCAGTTTCCATAGCTCTCAGTCAGACCCGGAAGTTGAAGACACTGCCATCTCAAGTTTCCACTCTCAGCCTCACCAGTCAACACTCAGTTAAAACAACTGTCAAAGAGCTATCACTCATGACCTACCATGTAGAAGGGCTGCCCACTACCCCTGAGAACGGCTGAGCCAACAAGCCACTCAACTTTATCCCCCTCTCCAACCTCTGGTTGGTTTCAACCTTGGTTGCATGTCAAACAAAACCCAATTTAAGGAATTGATGGATCTGGAATTCATGAAAGTATAGCCAAACCTCTAACTCAAGAGAAATGGCTTGAGTAATCCCTTTTAAAAGATGGAAGTTTCCTTGGACCTTTAGCATTGACCAGTTATTTTTCATTATAATGTTACTTAAATATGTACAAACTAGGCAAAAACTCATACCATTATAAAACTCAAACTAACACAATATACATTTAATGAGAAGGATGACAATTTGTTGAAGACGAAGTCCTCCTTCAACGTGGGACTGAGCAGCAGGGCACAGCTGCTTTCAAACCTGGCAGGCCCTCACCAAGGGATGCTGTTTGGTGACTCACCACTCCTACCACTTCTCTCTATTTAAGTCTTTATTTGTACAGCCCCCTGTCTGCAAAGGAACTTAGCGTATACTTGGCTCAAACACATTATTTACATATTAATTCCACCTCTATTCTTTTTGTATTTGCTTTCAACCATTGAACCAGTATTGTTAGGCTAACAACCACAGTCAAAAAATGAACACAAGACCTCAAGAGACCTAACTTTCTTCAAAGACATATAGATGGGAGACAGGCACATAAAAAGATGTTCAACACTGCTAATTATTAGAGAAATGCAAATCAGAACCACAATGACATCACCTCACACCAGTCAGAACTGGCCTTCATTAAAAAGTCTACAAATAAATGCTAGGAGGGTGTGGAGAAAAGGAAACTTTCCTGCACTGTTGGTAGGAATGTAAGCTGGTGCAGCCGCAATGGAAAACAGGATGGAGGTTCCTTAAGAAACGAGAGTTGCCATATAATCCAGCAAGCCCACTCCTGGGCATGTATCTGGAGAAAACTATAATCTGAAAAGATCTGTGCACTTCTAATGTTCATGGCAGCACTATTTACAATAATCAAGACATGGAAGCAACCTAAATGTCCATCAACAGATGAATGGATGAAGAAGATAATGGTATACTGAAATAAAAAGCACAACATTAACCAATCCCAGTTAGAAAATTAAAGGATACTAGTCAGAAAACACAGAGGTACACACACCTTTAAGCAGCTCTTTATACTTAAGATATCTGTCACTGTCAATAAATCCTGAAGGACAAATGTTTCACAGGCCACAATTACTCGAGCCCTAGGCAAACAAGAATGTCTGGAGTGTTATGAAGGGTTTCTCTTCTCTTAGTTTTTTTTATTTAAAAGTCAAGTGACTGATTCATGATCCAACAGAATCCAAAACATGCCAGGACTTTCCAAAACTATTCCTAATCCATAAAACTTTCTAATAGCAAACTGAGTATATGGGACAATAAAAATAGCAATTTTGCATATTCTTCTTCAAATGAAGTTGGATTTGGCACAGCGCTGTTTCACTTTTCCAGAGTGTAAAAAATGAGTCCGTGGACTTCAGAAGAGCATTTGGTGTTCCAGGGACTTGCAGCTGTCAGCTTTTATAGATGCCATGTGTTTGCCCACATAAAAGAATGTAATGAGCTATGGAAATATTATCCGGCCTCATGAACCAGAATAAAAGCGCCATCATCAGTAGGCTGATAGCAGGAGTCGGTTTAATCCATCAGGAAAATACCTGTCAAGCACCGTTTATTAAACGCCAATTATACAAGTTGTGCCTCACGGACCTTGAAGTGCTCATTTCTGTTCTCTCCACCACATCCCTTCCTTCCCGATGGGAACCCCCCCACAGTGCACCCCCCCAGCTCATCATCCTGCTTTCAGATGCTGTTCTTTTTTGTTATGAACTAACGGCAAAGGCAACCGTGAGATGCAAACTAGAGCTGCATCTTGAACAGGTGGAATAAAATACGCTGCTTGAATTCAAAGACCAAAAAAAAAAATCTAGAGAGACGTGCACTTATTTTTGGCTGATATAATAGTCAACTAGACTTTATTTTTTATTTTTTTTATGTTTGAAAATCTCAGAGAAAGTTTATTTTGCTATCTTTAAACCAGTGATTCTCAAGCTTGGGTATACAGTAACACTTTTTTTTTTAATTGGAGGATAATTGCTTTATAATACTTTGTTAGTTTCTGCCATACAACAACGTCAATCAGTCGTTAAATATCCGTATGTCCCCTCCCTCTTGAATCTCCCTCCCACCCCGCCACCCCATCCCACCGCTCTAGGTTGTCACGGAGCACTGGATTGAGCGCCATGTGTTATACAGCAACTTTCCACTAGCTCTCTGTTTTATGTGTGGTAATGTAAATATTTCAGTCCTACTCTCTCAGTTCGTCCCACCCTCTCCTTCCCCTGCTGTGGTCACAAGTTTGCTCTCTATGCCCGCCTCTCTATCCCTGCCCTGCAAATAGGCTCCTCAGTACTATTTTTCTAGATTCCATATATACGCATTGCTGCTGCTGCTGCTGCTAAGTCGCTTCAGTCGTGTCTGACTCTGTGCAACCCCACAGACAGTAGCCTACCAGGCTCTGCCATCCCTGGGATTCTCCAGGCAAGAACACTGGAGTGGGTTGCTATTTCCTTCTCTATCAACTAGACTTTAAACAGTAAACACAACAGCCAAAAAGTGGAAACAGCTCAACTGTCCACCGATGAAAGAATGGATAAACAAACTAGTGAGTATGTGTGTATACACACACACACATATAAGATTATTCAACTCTAAAAAGGAAAAAAATTTTGACATGTTACAACATGAAGGAGCTGTGAGGACAATATGCTAAATGAAATAAACAAGTCACAGAAGGATAAACATTGTGTAATTTCTCTTATAAAAGGTACCTAAAATAGTCAAATCTATAGAGACAGAAAGGAGAGAGGGGTGGGGATGGGGAGTCAGTGTCTAATGGGGACAGAATCTCCATTTGGGAAGATGAGAATGTTCTGCAGATGAATGGTGGTGATGGTCATAAAACCTGTGAATGTCCTTGAAAGTGAAAGTGAAAGTCACTCAGTCTCGTGTCTTGACTCTTTGCGACCCCATAGACTATACAGTCCATGGAATTCTCCAGGCCAGAATACTAGAGTGGGTTGCCTTTCCCTTCTCCAGGGGATCTTCCCAACCAAGGGATCAAACCCAGGTCTCCCGCACTGCAGGCGGATTCTTTACCAGCTGAGCCACAAAGGGAAGCCCACGAACACTGGAGTGGGTAGCCTATCCCTTCTCCAGGGGATCTTCCTGACCCAGGAATCAAACAGGGGTCTCCTGCATTGCAGGTGGATTCTTTACCAACTGAGCTATCAGGGAAGCCAAATTGTACACTTGGAAATAGTTAAAATGGTAAATTTTATGTATATTTTACCACATAAAAAAAAAGAGTATAAATCTTTTTTTATACTCCACCTGAAAATTAGCAAATAAAGCCACACAAATAATTCAGTTAGAACAGGCACATGCTTGTTAACATAGTTTTGGTATCACTAAATAAACTCACAAAGAACAGTCTGGAGAAGCACATAAAGCAAACAGCCTCCTTTTAGTACAGGCTAAATCCTTCTAAAGAAAGTATAATTAACGAGAGTCTCTATTACACAACCTGTTAAAAGAATCTATCCTTTCGAAGATTTTCAAGTAAGGAAAAGTTATAACTGAAACCACTTTTCTTTCTTCCTACTCCATTCGGTACAAATCAAATTAAGGATATCCGAACCAGTGGTCCTCCAACCTGCACAGACATCAGAACCGGGGCTCGTGAAACCCAACTGCTGGGCCTGCCCTGGAAATCCTGACGCAGCCGAGAAAGAGAATATCGAACCGTCACAATTTACATCCCAGACTAACTCTGTGTTAAATGAAATAAAGATAGGATGTGTTTAGGGAAGTGCTTTCTAAATGTTAATAGCCTAAATACTGCAGTACAACTATCTCTTAAATTAATTTACTTCTTAAAATATATACCTTGCAGCTTTTAGTTCTGAACTTGGTTTTTAAGACAGATAGGTGCTAAACTAGGAAAAGAAACACATTTTATGATTAGAATTACCTAATGTTACAGAGTAACTTATTCAATTAAGAAAAAGGGTCATGTAATAACCAACTTCCAGGTTTAAACCTATAGAGATGGAAAAAAGAAAATTAGAATACCATTCTATCAGAGTCAAGAATTTTTAAATGAATTTTAGGTTCTGTAGGAGAACCACAGAAAGGAAGTTTTTTGGTCGCAAAGAGTCAGACATGACTTACTGGCTGAACAAATTCATCACTGTGGGAAATAAGCCACTCAAACACTAAGTAATACATAAACCAGGACACGTTTTTCAGACAACTACAGTAATTATAGTAATTAGGATTTCCCTGGTGGCTCAGATGGTAAAGTGTCTGTCTACAATGCAGGAGACCTGGGTTCGATCCCTAGGTCGGGAAGATCCCCTGGAGAAGGAAATGGCACCCCACTCCAGTACTATTGCCTGGAAAATCCCATCGATGGAGGAGCCTGGTAGGCTATAGTCCACAGGGTTGCAAAGAGTCGGACACGACTGAGCAACTTCACTTCACACAGTAATTATAAGCTTCAGTTCACTGAACATAAACTCTTCCTCAAAAACCAAATTGCATCATTCCTTCAAAACACAGTATAAGTAGTAAATTCAACCAAAAGAATATGTTCCAATGTGACTTTCTGTTAAATTTTCACTCCCAGAAGCAAAGGTAATGGCAGAAGCGAGAGTGTGCATCTCAAGACTGGCTTATTCTTCAGACAAATCCATTTCTGAGGCTTCTCGGTAGGCTCAGGAGAAAAAGCAAAACATTCTGGTTCCCACCCTGACGACGCTTGTGTGAAAGGAGAGGTGACAAGCTGCAGGGCCCAGCCAGGCGACAGGGGGACAACAGAGCACAGGGCGGGAACTCCTCCGAGAGCCGATCTGACCAGTGAGGGAAGGACGGAGAAAGGCCCTCCAGCACGAAGCCAGCAACAGATGCACACTTGGGGACGGCCAGTGACCCCAGAGACGCGACCGGGGAGCACGTGGGGGTCTCGCCTATGGAGACGAGGCTACAAGGAAGCTTAGAAGCCAGGACGGAGCTAAGGATCTGAATTCATCTTGAAGGTGGGGTGCAGCCACGTGAGAATTTTAGACTAGCAAGCAATGTGGTCAGACGTCCAACTGGGAGACTCGGTGGCAGCAACCCTGAGAAAAAGCGAGTGGGGCAGACAGGGTTGGGATGCAGGGCCCAGAAGACGTGAAGAAAGCTGTGATGGAGGCTGAGCCCACACCGTCAGAGGGGACGATTCAGACCCAAGTCAACAGACACCGTGGACGGGTAAGGGTCCGGCCATCCCTGGGGCTGGAGGGGTGGGGGCTTTCAGGGGTGCCTGGGCTCCGGGTCTTAGGGTTGGCACATGGCGGTGGCATTCCTCAGAAGCAGCAGTTCAGAGGAAAGGCAGAGCTTCTCAGAGGAGTTTTATTGTGTTTAATGTGCTTGCGTGTGTTCTGCTGGGTGTGCTCTTTGTGTGGGCACGAGGAAGGGTGGGTACTGTTCAGACCTACTAAGTCTGCCTTGGAATGGCCAGGTGGGGCTCTCCAAGCACGGAGCTGGCTAGACGCCTGGAAGCGCCTGTGTGTAGGCTGAGGGTGAGCCCTGAGAGCTTTGGTTTATAAACTGACAGTTGAAGCCACAGGTTTAGATGAGGCAGGCCAGGAAGGGATGTCGGGTGAGAGAGCTGGATATTCATAATACAGCATTAATCACAAGTTAAAACTGTGACATCCAGAAAACACAAAACTAGTTGAATAACTAGGGGGTCTTGAAATAGCAAAACAAGTTATCATTAGAGGAAGAGCCCATCTGTACCCAAGGCGGCAAGGAGGTGAGTCGAGTAAGAAAAAAAGCAAGGGTGACCAGAGGGAGGGCCAGAGACCCAGGAGGAAGAGAACCACCGCCAGTCATCCAGGCAAACACGCGAGACGTTTAGGAACCAGACGCTTATCAATCACTCAGACTCGCACTACGCATGTGAACAGGGCACTAGGAATATTCTAGTGCAAATCGTGTAGGAGAGAGCTATGAAATACACATGGCAGATTTCTGAACGGAAAAAGGATTCAGCACACATCACGATATACACAGCAGTTATCTTACAGAGTGATAATTACATAAATCTACATACATACATACAAAGACTTTTCTTTAAAAAAAAAACAACAAATAAAACTAGGCCAGTACTCTCAAGATCAACCGTACCTTTCAAGGGAATTGTTACTGCAATGCATGCCTTCTGTGGCAACATGTAAAATTATCCCACTAGAAGTATATAAAACTGTTTTCACTCATACAGATTAAAAATCAAGAAAGATCAATGATCACACCTGCCCATCAAAAATTCTCTCTTCAGTGAATCTCTCTGGGCACTTCCCAAACCAGACTGACATCCCCATCCAGGGCTGCAAAGCAAGAAGCATGAACAGAGGACAGGCCAGGGTGCCTGAGATGCCTCCCTGCACCTTGGTGGTCCCCAAGCGCTTACCACGGACGCTACATAGGGAGCCTCTTAGTCAGATCGGCCAATAAACGAACTCCCTTCAAGTGCTCTCTGTAAACAGTAGGATCAACGAAGTGGGTTTGGAACCACCCAGTTTACTTTGAGAAAAAATGCTCTGCGTCCTATTTGCAACTCAAAATTACAAAGGATAATCGCTGGCTTCAATATCTATCAGCAATACCAGCAAATGTTTAGACAAAGCTGCTAAAAGTAGCTGAACTGACTGACTTGAGGTCTGTGACTCCTCCCGGTGCCAACTGGCCGTAATGAACAATTAAATCAGCAAAATGTTAAGGTAATTGAAAAGGACAAATGACCCAGTTTCTGTAACAAAGCGCTGACATGAAAGGAAACAAAGGGAGAGGAGGATGTGAGGGAACAGAGGAGGCTGAAGAAGGAGAATGACTGAACGCTAACGTTTATCTGAAGGAGGATCCAAAGAAGGTTAAAAAAAAAAAAAAAGACACTGTGTTAGCAGAGAAAGTCTGAACATGGATTTGGCACTGGATGATGTCAAGGAATTGTTAGTCCTCTTCTTGGGTGTGATAATGACACGGTGGTTAAGAAAAAGGTCCTGGCACTTCCCTGGTGGTCCAGTAGAAGGGAAAGCGTGGGTTCAATCCCCGAGTGGGGAACTCCGATCCCACAAGTGCATCACGACCAGGGAGAAGCCCAAGTGCCACGATGAGAGCTGGCACAGCTAAATACACACGTTTTTTAAAAAGTCTTTACAGTGCGAGGCATGTTTCAGGATGAATTAACAAGATGCCTGAAATCTGCTTTCTATATACACCAGCAGGAGGAAAGCGGAAAGAATAAATGAAACAAATCGGCAAAACGTTGATGCCTTCGGAGCTACACCATGGGCAAGTGGGCATTTATCAAACCTTCCTTTCTACTTCTGCACACTTGAAGTTTCTATAATACAAGGTCTACCCTTTTCCGTTTTTTTCTCCTTAACAAAAACAGGTAAATCAAGAAGGCAAGGAGCTGAATCAGATCCTGCTTTATTTCTTGAAGTACCCCCTACTGGGCCATGGCTGTCTTCACTCTAGCACATTAAAAGTAATCCAGGAGGCATGATGTGTTGGGCGAGTGGGTTTAGGAGAAGAGAAAAGCCTGGTTCTGTATAAAATAGTGTGTGATGGAGGCACAATATGATTGCTCATCATCAAAGCTAAGTAAATTGGACCACACTCCAGGTTTTACTAAATGGAACAGAATTGACACTATGGCATTCAAAAACTTGATAAATGAAAAGAGTACAGTCTCCCTCACTATTAATAAACTGACCAGGATCCTTAATCTATCAACAGAGAAACTGGATTGTTTCTCTCCACTCCTAGACCGAACAAAACTTTTTAAGCTGGTGACCCCCAAATGCAGACTGCTTATTCCTTTGAGTAAAAATAAATTCTATTGCATCTAGGCTGACTGAAGATATAACTATACCTCCATTAATGAAAAAGATGTATTTCAATAACACACCTAATTGTCAGAAACTTGGAAAGCATAAAAACGCTCAGGGATAAAACCTAGGATGAGAGGTTTTCTTCAAAAAGAAAAACAAAAGATGGAATGAAAGTATTTCATAACTAAAATAAAGGTACAAACCAAATACGCATAGGACTCAGGTCAGCGGAAGAAAACAAAATCAGGGAAGAGGGACGGGCGCTCCCGGTATCTTTGGGCAAGGAGGAGGGGCGGATGGACACATGGGGCTTCAGGGGGCCACCTGCCTCAGGGCAAGAGGACAAAGCCAGATGGGCTCCAGCAGAACAGAGGAACAGCCGGAAATGGCTGCACGGGGTGGGGGGTGGGCTCTACCTCTCAGATTTCTGCGCACCTTGCCCTCACCCCAGAAAGAGCAGACTGGACTGCATTTGGGGTACAGCGCTGCGATACACAAGCACACCCCAGGGTCCCCACATGTCTCCCCAACTGTCCTGATGCATACACTGAATGGATGCAGTAAAGCTTACATGTAAACACAGAGGTCTATTTTAGAGACACACTCATAGTTCACAAGTCAACAAATGACTCTGCTGATTCCTTTCACCTTGCATTCGGGCGTGGGACAGGGGCTGGCTTTCAGAAAGGGCGGGGAGGGGGGAGGCCGAGGATGTTTCAGGCCCTCCCTCTCCCACTGGCACGCCTATGGTCTGCTTAGTTCTCCAGACCTCCCAACAGTCTACACGAGTGACCAGCCTAGTCACCAGGTTACAGAGCAAGCCTGCGGCAGGGCCCAGCTCTGCACCCAGTATCACAGCAACCCTTCTTTCATCCTCTAATCTCAGTGGGAAGACATGAGATATCTGAGGAAAGAGGAAAGGCAGGAAAAAAAACAGAGAACAAAACAAACCAAAGGAAAGCAAGAGAATGAGAGGAACAGAAGCAAATGCTGTTGTGGGAGCCGCTCGGTCCGCAAGTGCACGCTGAAAAAGAGGGCTTTTTGGTTATTCAACCTGTAGAAGCATGCCACTTAAACTACTACAACATTTGTCAAATGGGTTCTGCATAATTTATGAAGGTGTTAAAAAAAAAAGAAAGCCAACTTCATCACAAAAGGGCTTTACTCTTCCAGGAGGCATTGGTTAATTGAAGGCTCACAGCATGCTACTTCACAGATCTGAGCTTCAACCATCAGACCTACCTCCCAAGTCCTCACATGGAAAGCTCAAGTGAACAAATGGACACCAGCCGATCAAACATATCTGAGTGCCCACGTGTGCTTGGTACCTACACTGGAGGGAACAAGGGGAAAACCAAGTCTCTGCCCTTGAGGAACACGTACAATAGTTAAAGAGCCATACTCGGGCACCTCGAGAATAAAAGAAACCGCCTACCTACCACCGACTGCACCGTGAAGGAGGAGCCCGAGGGAAGGGAGAGAAACACGAAGGGCTTCTTGGCTGCCAGCAGGGAAAGGGGGGGGTGAGTTCAGATCAAGATTAGATGCGGTGAACATCTAAGGCAAGGAAGGAAGTGTTGAAAGGAAGCGGGTGGGGGCCGGAAAAGACACAGTGGCAAACAGGGCCAGCACAGAACAGATGGAAACATTCATGCTGGGAAGTCGGCATAATTATGAAAGAAGCTTGAACAGGGAAGGTAGGATATGAAGGGTCTCGGAGAAAATGCAAAGCGGTTTAGAACAGATGTGACAGATAAGAGCGATCACTTCACCAGAGGGCTGACAGGTAGAAACCGTGTCTGGCAGGAAGATGCAGGACAGCCCAAAGGGACGAACGTGTGAGTGAGAAAAGGACAACTCTGGCACTCCCTCCAAAGGCCAGAACAAAGGTGGTGCTCCGGAGAGGAAGGCAGAGAGCTGTGACTTGAGGGCACCATCTAGAAGATGCGTCGGCTAGGGATCCAGATGCCCAACGGGGTCTGGGAGCTTACGACAGGATGGAAAGAACAGGGAACTCGGGGAGGGGACGCGAGCAGAGCTGTCAGGTGACAGGAAGCCCACGGAGAAACAGGGCTTGGGACTTCCCTGGTGATCCAGCAGCTGAGATTCCACGCTCCCAAAGGAGGAGGCCTGGGGTTCGATCCCTGGTCAAGGAACGGGATCCCACATGCTGCAACTAAGAGTTCATATGCCTCAACTAAAGATCCTGCATACTGCAAGGAAGACTCCAGGGCAGCCAAAGAAATTAATAAATAAAACGGGGCTGCACAAGATTAGCAGCGGGGCCTCTGCCATCACGTGTTCCAGCAGTCCGGGGCAGCTGTCCCAGCCGAGAGAAGTATCAGAGACCAGTCCTTGCCTCCCCGCCACCAGAGAGGCATGGCCACCGGGTTCCTCCTCTCCCTCGGTCTCGCCTGCACCCTGACCCCCCTTTACTCCCCACACTGAACTCTGCTCCATGGACTCACTCTTCTCTGTCTCACCTGTGAAAGGCCATGAATGCCAGGAGGAAGGAAGCCGGACCTGAAAATGTTAACACTCTGAAATCAGTGTTTTATCTCAGAACTTTCCAAATGAAACACTCAAACCCAAGCAACTCAGAACCACACCTGCCACCCAAGTCCCTTCTCAGCGGTCACCTCACTAGGCCAGGGGAGACCACAGATATACCAGAGGGCATAAGTGACCGGAATGTCCTTCACAGATTAACCTCTCCTCCCACAGGTTGGGCAGAGCAGCCCCAGGAAGCATTTCTGGTTGAGCCTGGAAAGCTCACTCTTCAAGGACAAGAACTCTCCCCAAACATTCCAGGATACACATTCTAATAAAAAGAACACCAAACTCTACCCCAAATACCTGCGGAAGCTCTCTCTTCTCTGAACCTCAGATGCTTCACCCTCAAAGGGGGCTCAGCTGGGGGGCTTCTCAACTCACCCAAGCACCAACCATCGTTTCTGGGCTCACACCTGACAACAGAACGCCCCTCAGATGCCACAAATGCCTGCTGAAACACCTTCACTTCAGTTTTGCTTGTTTACCATTAACCCTTAGATGATTTTTTAATTCTATCAAGTATACTGACCCCAGAACAAATGGCAGATGGTCATTAGATCAATCAAACTACTTAACTTACTTGATACCTACCATGTACCTACTACTGACATAGGCACCTCCCACCTCACATTCCGGCAGTTCCAAATTATAACAAAACTCTTGGTTAAGACAAACAGAGGCTTTAAGTGGACGGCGTGGCGTTTCCTTCCACAGTCGGCACAGCACCCTGCAAATCAGGACTTGGCTCCACCTGTGAAGACCACGAGCCGACCCCTGGCAAACACTTCTGCCATTGTCGGTTGCTGTGACTACGGAGGCAAGGTCACTTCTGGAGGGCCTCCAAATATTTCTGTTCAGATTAGAGTTCTGCTCTTGTGTTAACTGAATGCCTCTTTGCTCACTCTGAATAAACTGAAAACAATATTTTAGAGTAACTCTTTCATACTTCTGTTTTTCCTCAATAAGAGAAAAATAAAGCAAGGAAAACACTGAGGATTTTATGTCGTATAATTACAGTGAAAAAGCACGAGGGACACCACAAAAATCACTAGACTTTACATTCTAGTTTCTGCCTAACTCTGGAGGGAAAAGGGTAATATATTTTTCAGATTAAAAAATAATTTCTTCCAAGTCAAAAAATTTTACTACTGCTTAAAACAGAAGTGAGTGAAAAACCAGTTAATTTTAAAAGATTGAGGGGTGCCTGAGTTCAGTTTCAAATTCTTCTATAAATCCCTGCATAAATGTGGGGCAAACTATAGCATTTTGAAAACCGTAAAGAAAGGAAAATAAGGAAGCTGAACATTAGGCAAGCAAAATACCTCTTTATTGTCAAGTGTTTGCCTAAGAGACTAGCCTTTGCCTCAAATGATCAGGGTTGCAGCAATATTTAAAAATCGTCCTTAACATAAAAGAAAACATAAGGCACCTGTCCCATGCCTGTTCCCTCCACCCTGGGGCACCTCCCAGGCTCACTGTCCTCCACTGCCCCACACTAATCTCCTAGCACCACCAGCCCCTGCCAACCGGAAAGGGACAGGTGACCAAGCCCCACAAGGAATCCACAGGCCAGCCAGCATCCTGGGACCAGAGTGGGCGGCAGGGAGGATCAGATCAAGTATCTCTAGAATCTGAACTAGGAAATGCAAAAAGAATTGTTCATTTAGAAACTAAAAGAAGGCAACAAGAAATGCCACTAAGTCAAACTGGGGCCAGAGTTCTGACCAGCTGAAAAAGCATGTGAGCTGAAGCCACAAGAGAGAGGAAGGTAGGAGAGTGTGAAGCAGCCAGTGGCGAAGGCAGAGTCCCGGGGTGAAGGGTGAAGTTCCGGGGACAACTGCTGCTGGGAACACCCTCCCCCCGCAAGCCAGGTTCCTGGAATTCAGCCCGTGCAAGCTCACATTCCTGGATTTCTCCACGATCCCATCACACACAGCATGTGTTCCAACAACAATATCCCCTCCTCTCAGGACACAGTGGATCTCTGCTCTTTATGACCAAACGACCAGCAAACAGGAAGCAAGCCTTCCTGGTAAGCCATTAACATAAAACACTGAACAGTCTTAGGACTGAAGGAAAATACAGAAGTAAAAAATACCCTGCCCCCGCCCCCCACAAATCTCACACCTGACAGAAAAGGGGCATCAGGGAACTTTCTGAGGTAAAGGAGGGAATGATTCTGCGTCGTAACAGAATCCATGTCACTCTCTGTCAGCACTGATCAAACTGTAAACCTAACGTGATCATTTCACTGTCTGTAAATTACACCTCAATTTAAGAAACAGACGCCCTAAATCTAAATTGTTCCCTTGAGAGGACTCGAGTTTTGTTTTCCAAAACTAAATTGATCTGGATAAATCTCACAAACGATGATGCTGAGCAGCCAGCCAGATGCAAAAACACTTGAGTTTTTTTACACAGAACAGACACAAATTCATCTCTGGTCAGAGTCAAAATAGGGGCTAACTACAAGGGACCAGGAAAAGCTGAGGGTCTCTCACTGGGCTGAAAGGTTCTGGTTCAGACTGGCACTTTCATCGGGGTATATTTCATGACCAAGGCATCCTCCAGTCATATATTACACCTTAACAGTAACACAAGAGACAGGGAAGGAAAAGGATTTGTTGCTGTTTTCAGTTGCTAAGTCGTGTCCGACCCTTAGTGAAAAGAATTGTTCACTTAGAAACTGAAAGA
Source organism: Moschus berezovskii (assembly GCF_049115385.1). Lineage (NCBI taxonomy): Eukaryota > Metazoa > Chordata > Mammalia > Artiodactyla > Moschidae > Moschus > Moschus berezovskii. Next base: position 65,970,380 of record NC_142479.1, read on the forward strand.
ACGCAGTAAGAAATGTCACAAAGTCAAACTGGATCTAGAGCCAGAGTTCTGACCAGCTGAAAAAGTACATGAGCTGAAGCCAAGGGAAAGAATACATTACAGTAATCTAAAAGAGATTGGAAAAAGTTTGTCTGGGTGTTTTTTTTTTTTTTTTTGGCCTCTAATGAAATGATTATTTCGAGCCAATCTCTTTAGGTAAGTAACAAAGAAAATTAAGACTTTTAATTACCCCATTTGTGGAATTCTAATATGACTCAAGAATTTAATATTAGCAGAGGAAAGCTCATTTCAGCACAGTCCTTAGAATCCTGTAAATTAAGCTCCATCCTTCAGTGCTCAGCATCATACAGTGAATTCACCCTCAATCTAAATGAGCAGCAGAAGGAAAAAACCACTCTTCACATCCCTTTTCTACTTAAACAAATAAAAAAGGAGCAAAATCCAGAGGAAGAATTATTTAGTCACAATCTCACTTCTGTATTTTCAAAAGGAGAATTGACTGAAATTCACACATAACCCTGAGATGAGTTAAAAAAAAAAAAGGCAGATTTTGATTTTCAGAGACTTATAGTTTAAAAACAATTTCACAAACTCGCTAAAGTTCATAAGCATAAAAACAGAATATATAAAAGTGGAGCAACAGATAATCAAATCTGGACACCTAAGAAGACAAGATGCAAGAGAGTAAACTGAAAAGTACTTACAGCCATAATTAGTTCAAAGGGGTGTTTATACACCCTCACTGGTGACTGGTATTTTTGCACCATGATTGCAATAAAACAGCAATCCTTTCACACCTGCAAAACACAAACATTTGTGACCAATAACCATGATATGGAAAAAATTTGCATTTACACAACATACTACAGTCTAAGGAACCTCAATAGGTCACAATTCTATGCACACAAAAGTCAAAAGATGATGCTTAATTATACAAGGGCAAGGGAAGGCAGGAAGACAGGAAGAAAAAGTAAAGAAAGTCCAAGTGGAGTGAGGGAAGGAGCGCTGCTCTGAGGGCTGGAGGACTCAATTATCTTACCAGCCTCACTGCCTCTCCCAGGGCTGCCCTGGGTCCTTTCCAGCAAGTGAAATGCCGTGATTCAACTATTCTAATAACCCATACAATTAGTTCTTGAATCATTTTCTCTTCAACTTCCATGAGAAGTCAAATAAAAATTGTGGCACTTCAAGATATTAAGCCCAGGACATACAAAAATACAAGTGGAATAAAAAAACTACTACTGTGTCTTAAATTACGGGATACTCCTCAAAAGCTATTTTCAAAGGAAACTTGTCAATCTCCATTTTCTAACTGCGCAGGCTACAACTTAAGGGACCAGTCTTCAAATGGCAGACACTCCAAGCCCTCTGGCTAGAGGCTCCACTGACTTTTTCAGCCTCAAAGAGCTGCAATATCAGGATGCAATCAACTAAGTGTTCAAGCCTACTTCACCCGTCAAGAATCCTTCTGCCAGGGGGCACATTCAGAGGCTGGCCCCAGCCTAAACTGGATTCTTCCGAAAAACACACTTTTATTTGGAGCCCTCTATGGGACTTCACTTCCCTATTTAAAAGGGAGGAAGAAAAATAAATCCAAAGAGCCTACCTGTCCTGCTGAGGATAATCATTAAGAAAGTTATTTTATGCTGAGTACTACGAGAGGATATTCAAAAATACAAAACGGAATATCCTCAAGGAGCCCAAAGTCTAGCTGTAACAAAAGAAAAAATTACAAAGGTATATTTTATTTCATAAGATTCCTACCCATATTAATTGCATTTAAACAGATCTGGAACTTCCTCTGGTATGTTTCGCATACCTCTCAGAAAGACCAACTTCTGGCAGCAAACAGCTATATCTGGCAGTCTGAAAAACTGCTAAAGAGTAACTCGGGACGACCTCAAGCAAGTCATTTGACTTTCCCGGGACTCAGATCCACCTCTGTGAAGTGAGGTTCAGGGTGAGATAACACGGTAAGACTTCGAGCTCTAAAATCAGGAGAGTCAGAGCCAAAACTCCTGAATCCACCACAATCAACTGGAATGCCGTCATTAATCTTGATTCTGGGACTGGCAGGTCCTGGTGCGCTGGGATAGAGTTCTATTTAGTTTTGCCAACCTGATAATGCTGGTGCACAGCAGGAATTCGATAACCTTTTAAATTTTTAACTAGGAAAATTTAATTTTAGGGTATCTCCCACAGAAGGAGAGGATATTAACTGGGTTTGTAAAGGGATTTAGGGATGGGGAGAGACTGTTAACAGAAAAAAAAGAGGAATGCACGGTTAAGACTCTGTAACACCCATTCGGGATTCCACTGCCAGGCAGAACCCGAAGCGACTACGCTCAAGAACCTGATAATTCCCGAGCTTCTGAACTCCTGCCAGTTCCCAGCTTCGGATGCTCTGGTCCAAACCAACGTCCTACGTGGGAATCCGGAGTTACAACGGCCAAGCAGCACCGTGGACCAGGGCAGCCCTCTATTGCATGACAATCGGTTCTTTAAAATTAGCCAATGGCCGGACTCAACGAGTCCACCCCAAGCAGGCTGGAGGGACGGCCGGGCCCTCGGCTCCGTCTGGCTGGGGGCGCGGGGGGGTCCCGGCGCGGCGGTTTCTCGGGCCCCCAGTCCCGGGGAGACCCGGGGAGATGCACCAGGGGGGCCGGCTGGGAACGCAAACTGCGCTTCCCCCAGGAAAAGGGGGCCTCCCGGGGGGAATATCGGGGGTGATGGGGGCGGGGAGGGGGCGACCCAATACAGTAGGAGCCTCGCGCGGGGGGCAGACCGGGCGAGAGCAAGGCCCGCTCCCGCCCCGGGCCGCTGAGGCGAGCCGAGAGGAGCCGAGGGGCCGGGGAAGGGTGGGCTAGGCGGGGAGGCGGCCGCGAGAGCCCCGCGCCGCCCGCAGGGGCCGGGCCGGGGGGCGCGCTCGGAGCCCGCCGCGGAGACGCGCGCCTACCTCTCGTCAGAACAGCCGGGCCGGGGCCGCGGGGCGGCCGAGGGCGCTCATGCCGGCGGCTCCGTGGCGCCGTCGCCGATCCACTGCCGGCCGGCCCCAGCTCCGCCGCCGGTTCCGGGGAGTGGGCCGGGGGGGCGGCGCGGGCGGGAGCGGGAGGGGCCCGGCGAGGCTCGAGTGGTTGTTACGGGTGACGGGGAGGGCGGGGCCGGGAGGCCGGAAGGGGAGCGCGTGCGCGCAGGCGGCCGAGGGGCGGAGGCGGGCGCGAGGACCGTTGCTAGGGAGGGGGGAGGGCTGAAACGGGGACTCAGCCGAACTGCGCAGGCGCTGACTCCGGCCCGGGCGGACGTGGGCGGCGCTCGGAGCCGGCGTCCGCCCAGAAGCGCTGCGGGCCAGAGGTGCCTGGCCCCGCCCAGGGTTGCATCAGGGGGCGTGTCTTGGGTAAGGGGCGGGGCCCGCAAGTAGCCCGGCGGAGGTGGCCGAAAGAAACAAACAAAAAAAACGGCGGTGAGCCGAGATTAGGGGGAGTTCCACTGACTTGAAACTGGGAAGTCTGCGAGGCATCAGAACAGCTGGGGCCTTCCGGCTTTGCCGGCGCCCACGGCCCTGGCTAGGCCCCCTGCCCGGAGGCCCTGCCCTCGGTCTGATCGGCGCAGGAGTCTGATCGGCGCAGGAGGCTCTCCGAGCTTCCTCGTTTTTTGTTGACTTCTGCAGTGCCCTGACCACATTCTCGCCGAGTAATGCAGATGAGGCAAACGCCAGGGCTGGGGAGGGCCTGGGTGGGACCCAGCAGCATCTTGTCAACACGTCCAGGCTGTGCACTGGAACTAAGCCAAGCGGATCTGGCGTTTCAGCGAGAGCTCCAACTTCGAAGCACAAGTGTGATACACACTGAGACCTTTGGGGGTTCTTAAGAAGAGCTAATGACTAGAGAGGGACAGCACGCACATCCACCCACACAAGGCTGGTTTTACAGCCAACATACAGTTTCTCCATCAGTGTCACTGTTGTTCCGTTCCCATTAGTCACCCTGGGCGGCTGTGCATTTGACGCTAGCAGGGCAGAGCACATTTTTGGAACTGTTTTAGAATTCCCTTCAGGGCCAGTTTACCAGTCACACAAGAAAATCATTCATTACTTGATCACACCTTGTTTTTCAACTCAAACCATCATTTTCCAACATGATCACCTACCCTGCTTACTAGATTCACCTAGGAACTGGCTTTTGCCTGTTTGCAAAAATCACATCCACCTTCAAAAGATGCTGGGAAACAGAAACAACCCAGTAAACAATAGCACTTATGAAATGGTCTCACCCCAGAATTGACCTCATCTGATAAGGCTCTAGATGCAACGACCAGTTTACAGGAAACAGAGCAACATGTTAAATGACACCAAGGGGGAAATTATCAGCCAAGCATTCATCATGGGAAATGCTGCATGACAAATATATTGTTTATCAAAGTACAATGGAAAAAAATAGGATAAAGGCCACACTATAGATCAAAAGAGACTGAGGAATTTACTAAGCCATACACTTATAATTTGTGTGCTTTGTATGTATATTTATACTTCAATGAAAACTTTTTTCACATACAAAATTACTTTCTTGAAAAATCCAAGTTGTAGAAATCGTCACGTGGACTTCCCTGGTGGCCCAGTGGTTAAGAGTCCACTTGCTAAAGCAGGGGACACAGGTTCAATCCCTGGTCGGGCAAGATCCCACAAGCCTGACCTAGATCACATGCCCATCCCTGAACCAGTCTTTTGATCCAAAGGGCTCAGTATCCGGTTCTGGATCACACAATCCCAACAGCAAAACCAGGGATAAGTCTCCAGTGAAACCTTGTGCACTTACAGTAACAGAAGGTGGTTAAAAAAAAAAAAAGATACATGAACAGTATCTTTAAGCAGTATCATCAAGACACATGAACAGATTCCCAAAGTGAATAGACTTGGGAAGGGAGCAACACTCCTCTAGATGTATAAGGTATGGTGTGTTTGATTGTTTTAAAATTAGTTCCATTGGGCAAATATCCAAAATATATAAGAAACAGCACTGAATAGCACGCTGCAGTTAAGCAGAAAGATCCAGTCCTTTTAACACACGTGCACGGAGTTCTTATTATGTGTCAGACGCTGGGTAAGTCATAAGGGTGAGCAGTGGGAAACTATATTGGGATCAGGTTTGGCTGCCAGTGACCAAAAGCCCAAAGTAAAAGTGCCTTGACAAGATAGAAGTCTGTGCCCCTCGCACATGAATCAAGTCCAGGAAAGTCCAGGGTGGAAATGACACCTCCCTGACCACTGTCAACTGCCGACTCCCCCAAGACCACCTGAATGTGGATGCAGGTGGCCTCTGGTCTCATCATCAGGGGCATAGGTTCCTTCTGTCTTGCTGCTTTATAATCATCATGATGTATCCTCTACTGGAGGTGAGCAGGAGGAGAGGATGAAGACCAAACGTCCTTCCTTGAAAGATGCTTCCTTGGAAGTAGGGTGTGTACGTGCAGTAGTGTGTGTGTGCATGCAGTAGTGTGTACGTGTGTGTGTGTGTGTGTGTGTGTGTGTGTGACAAGCAGAGCAAAGGACAGGCCTGGCGCAGCAGCAGTGCCCCAGCAAAGACCATCCTGCTGCTCCTGTCTTCCGGTGCACACCAGCTCTCTTCCTCAGACAGACTCTCTAAGGTCATATTATGAGAGTCTCTGAAACACCTTGACTGAGTCCCTAGCTTGAGGAGTGTCTGTGTCCCTCTTACTTGATGAATGGAAGCCCTGATGGGTGCTTTGTATAGGCCACTTATCAGATGCCTTTGGAATGGAGACACAGGATGGCCAAGCTCTGGCATCCACAGCAAGACACTCTGGTTCCTTTGGGTAACTCAGCTGAGTCCCCACTAGGAGCCTGAGTCTGAAACTGCCATTCCTGGTGGTCACCTCTGGCTGACAACAGGATGTGGCATCCACAACCTGGACCCAGACCTTCTGGCCTATTACATCTTCCCCAACAGGACTAACCTGAGCTGGGGACACGGTTACTGGTCCCTCTGACCACATCTTCTCCATCCATCTTAGCGCTATATCAAGAGTCATCTCAAGGAAAGATCAGGAAGTTATTGACATCTAAGGATCGGGCGTATGGATTAAAGGAAGGGTCACTGCAGGAAGGACACTGGGAGGCAAGTGATCGTCTTGGCTAACATTTCAGCCTGCTGAGCCCAACCTCTTCCCCACAACAGTGAAATAAACAGGAGGGAAGTCTGAACGACTCCTTTGAACGTTACTAAATCCCAAGGTCAGTGAAATATTTAGGCTGTGCTGGGCAGTACTCTTGCCTGGAAAATCCCATGGACAGAGGAGCCTGGTGGGCTGCAGTCCATGGGGTCGCCAAGAGTCGGACATGACTGAAGCAACTTAGCAGCAGCAGCAGAGAGCACTTAGGCTTCCCTGGTGGCTCAGTGGTAAAGAATCCTTCTGCCAAGGCAGGAGGTGCATGTTTGATCCCCAGGTCGGGAAGTTCCCCTGAAGAAGGAAATGGCAACCCATTCCCAGTATTCTTGCCTGGGAAATCCTATGGATGACAGAGTCTGGTGGGTTACAGTCCATGGGGTCACAAAAGAGTTGGACACGACTTAGTGACTAAACAACAATGAGAGCACTGGGTTCTGATTCTCTGGTGGCCCTACCCGCCTTGGCATATGCACTTTCCATTTCTGGAAGAGATCACTTTCTCATTTGGCAGTAAAAGGGTAAAAGACAACCTTGCAAGGCATGACAGTTTCTCCTGACATGGACCATCTGGCAAAGTTTCTGGCCTGGAAAAGTACAAGAAATATAGGTTACCCTACAGGCACAGTTTCTTCATTGAGCACTGGCAGTCATCCCATGGTTTTGAGCTAATATCATTGCATCACTCCCAACCTGGGAAAACTTCAAGCCAAGAAGATGGATCTGCAAAAGCTATCATCCGGCCTTACATATTTCTAAAATATTTCATTTCAATCTGGAGAGGCAAAGCTCTCTGTATCTTAATTGGCTTCCCCCTCCTCCAAGTCTTCCCTCTTCCAAAACACTCTCCACGCTACTGGCAAATTTCTCTTTCAAATACACACACACACACACACAGACTCTCACTCGTGTGCTCAAAATCTAACACTGGCAACAGATTTCAGCTTCAAAGCCTGCCATCCGAGATCTTCTGTAAATCTTTCTTTTGTTCAGGATGATTTTACTTTCATCTCTCCTTTATCTGCTCACTTATTCATTCCTTTGTTAACTCAGCAAACATTTATTCAGCCCCGTAATTTATTCAGACACCATTTTAGCACAGGAGTGTGGGAAGATCCTTTCTATAAAAACAGGTTTTCCTTCAAGGAGCTCAGCCTACTGCATGGGACTGACAAGTAAACAGTGACAACACAGCCTGTTAAGTAAGCTCTGTTCAGTTCAGTTCAGTCGCTCAGTCGTGTCCAACTCTTTGCGACCCCATGCCCAGGCTTCCCTGTCCATCACCAACCCCTGGAGCTTACGCAAACTCAGGTCCATCGAGCAAGCTCTGTAAGCCCTCCCTAAAGCCTTTCCTTTGCCTCTTCTTCTCCTTTATGCCTGTGCACCTGGCACTTCAATTATAAGGCACTGATGGAACTTCCCTGGTGGTCCAGTGGTTAAGACTCTACACTTCCAATGCAGAGGTCTCAGGTTTCACCCTTGGTTGGGGAACTAAGATCCCATCTGCTGTGCGTGGCATGGCAGCTGGTGGGGGGTGGGGGTGGGGAAGGAAAAAGCCGCTTGTAAAAGAATTGGGTCTGCCTCTCTCCTCCGTGTATAAGTTGCTTGGTTCTTGGGATCACATCCACTCATGTTCTTCTGCCTCTGCACTTGGCATTTTCCAGAACCCTGTTAAATACTGGTTGGGTTGAAGTGATGAGTCCTAAATTAAGCCTTTATTCTGAGAGCGTTAAACATGTCTCTCCAGCCGCTACGCTGAGCTGGTGCATCCTTGGGAACGATGCTCTCAACCCCTCCCCCTGTTGTGCTGTCCCCTGTGTCACCAAGTGAGGACATGGAGCTTAGAGAAGCAGCCCAGCTTAAGAAAGTTGCTTAGCCGTCTGCCCTGGAAAACCTAGCGCTCATCCGATGAGATTTAGGACAAGAAAGGATGACCTGAGGCCTTTTAGCTTCCGGCTCAGAGGAATAAAAATAGGCACCCCAATCAGACTTCTTTTGGGTTTGTTTCTTTCAAAAAATATTGTCCTTGCTTCTCCTACCAGGGTGCAGCTGTGTGGTGCATTCATAGACCAGATGGGGACTTAGATTAGCAAGTCAGCAACTTGCCCCCGGCTACTCCACCTTGGGTCAGCTGGGGTGGAGTGGGGTCACCTTGCAGAAAGGAGCGCTAACAAGGGACAGACCAAAGGCCACAGAACAAGGTGGGACCTGGTGAGGATAAGAAGCAGAGCACCCCAAATCCGATTAGTAAATCATTTTCCATAGGGCTAAATAGGGAAGAGAGTATTTCCACCTTCAGTTCTGTGGGTGGAAACTGGACCGCACAGGAGACAGACAGGGGCTGTCAGGACCCAGAACTCCCCACTTCCTTCTTGACATGGATGATAGACAGGGCCACTTCAGACCCCCAAATCTCCTGTCCCCAGACGGCTTTTTGTCTGTGGTGTGTGCTTGCATGCTAAGTCGCTTCAGTCATGTCCAACTCTTTGTGACCCTATGGACTATGGCCCACCAGGCTCCTCTGTCCATGGGATTCTCCAGCAATAATACTGGAGTGGATTACCATGCCTTCCTCCAGGGAATCTTCCTGGCCCAGGAGTGGAACTTGGGTCTTTTATGTCTCCTGCATTGGCAGGCAGATTCTTTACCACTAGCGCCACCTATCTGCGGGGGGAGTATTCATTCGGGGGTGTATTCCACAGCCGGGTATCTTACCGCTCCGTCTCCAGGTCATTCTGGGACCTCCTGCTGAGAACCACCCTTTCCGCTCATTTCACACCTGCCGAAAATCCATCTCCCATCACTTCCCACCGTGGCAGATCCTGTGTGCCATCTCAGTAGCCCAAAACAACTTTCTAAAGGGGAAAAAGAAACACTTTTTTTTTTTTAATTGGAAGTTGATGCAGTTTGGTGTCAGAAAACTATCTCACAGGGTTGCTAAGCCTGGATAAGAAAATGTTTATGAAAACATTTTGGAAATGATTAGGCTGTTTGCAAATGCTGCCCACAGCCAGGCATCCTTCACAACTCTGCCTCTGGAATATTCTCTAGGCACAGATTATTATTCTCCTACCTACCACTGTGATTGTTTACCAGCATCGCCCTCTAATATTTAGAGAAGTCCCTCCCCATCTTTGGGCTTCCCTGGTGGCTTAGACTGTAAAGATTCTGCCTGCAATGCAGGAGACCTGGGTTTGATCCCTGGGTCAGGAAGATCCCTTGGAGAATGGAATAGTTACCCACTCCAGTATTCCTGCTTGGGAAATTCCATGGACAGAGGAGCCTGTTGAGCTACAGTCCATGGGGTCACAAAGAATCGGACCTAAGTGATTAACACTTTTTAACACACTTCCCCGTCTTCAGTTTCCCCCAAATAGAAAAATAATATGAAGAGTATTGTTCAAAAGAACAGTCCTCTCTTGAATGACTGTAAACCCAGACATGCTGAAAAATACAGGGGTCTTTCTAGGGAAACCACTTGCTAAAACTACCTCGAACTTGAAGAGATCGGGGGATGCATGCAGAGATGATCATCTTGCTTGGCTGGATGCAACAGTCCCTGCCACCCTCCAGACTCACAGAGCTCACTGGACCAAATGCCAAAGTGTGAACTCATCACTGATGCTAACAGGGATGTGCCTGCCAGCCCTGCTCCCGCTGTTACCTCTGACAGGCGCCGTGCTCCTGCCAAGGCATGACCCTTGGCTGCCTCCGGGACACCAGCTAGCCTTCTGCTGCTCCCCAGAAAGGTGCAACCACTCTGATGCAAAACCAGGAGCCTGCTTGCACTCATTGCATACCCCCGAGGGACACAAGCGACACCTCTGAACTTCACACAGCAGGTTCACCGCTTGGACTCAGGAAGCACCTGTCGCGGGTGTGTTGGTTTTCTGGAGCTGTCATAACAAACTGCCACAGAGTGGGGGGCTTAAAACAATAGAAATTTATTTTCTCCCAGATCTGGAGGCCAGAAGTTCTGGAGGAAAATCAAGGTCAAGCTAGAGTTGTGTCCCTCCTGAGGCTCCAGGGGCAGCTGTGTCCTGCCTCTTTTGGCTTCTCGGGGACCCAGGCATCCTGTACCTTAGGGCTGCATCTGTGTCTTCCCATCTCTACATCTGCCTTTTCCCTGTATTTCTCCGAATGTCAAGCCTGTCTCTCCTTTCTCTCTGAGGACTCTAGTCATTGGATTTAAGTGTTGAAAGTGTTAGTTGCTCAGTCATGTCCAACTCTCTGCGACCCCATGGACTGTAGCCCTCCAGGCTCCTCTGTCCATAGAATTCTCCAGGCAAGAATTCTGGAGTGGGTTGCCATACCTTCCTCCGGGGGATCTTCTCAACCCAGGGATCGAACCTGGGTCTCCCACATTGCAGGCAGATTCTTTTTTGTCTGAGCTACTGAGGCCCCCCGAAATCCACGACGATTGCCTCTCCTCTCCAGACCCTCAACTGCATCTTTCAAGACCCTATTTCCAAATCGGGGCATCTCCCAGCTACCTGGGGTCGGGACTTGGACACATTTTTTTGGGGGCAGCCCCATTCCACCCTCTGCAGTTGGCTAGAACAGAAGTCTACATGGAGGGATGGGGGCACTTACTGCTCGCTCCCCTTCTACCATCATTTTGGCACAAAGGTGAGAAGAAGGTGTTTGCAACCCACAGAGTGGAAGGAGGGGGCACCAGGACCCCAAGGGCACGTGCTCTTGCCTGTGGCCTCTAAGGAAAGTGAGGCCAAAGGAAGGACAAGGCATAACTACTGTCCAGTTTAGGGCCCAGGCCCTGATAGAGTCAAAGAACAAAGACCCTGCTGTCCTTGCCCCTCAGGGGCAGCCTCTATGTCAGCCAGGCCTTGCTCAGAGGCTCACCGTGTTCATCTGCAAAGGAGCTCGCTTCCTGGGACCCGTTTGGCAACACAAAGGACTTTTCTGCAGACCAGCCTCTCGACAGTTCAGGAGAGCCTCCTAGGAACCCCTGTGATGCTGGCGACCTAGGCTTATTCCACATCCAGGGGAACTGAGGTACTAGAAGGGTTGCTTGCTTAATCTCTACAGAGAATTCGGATCTTTGGAGCCAGGGAGTGGTACCTCTCACCTACTCTAGTAACTGAATATGGTGCCCTATTTAATTTATCCTGCATTGGCTTTCCTTGAGGGTTCATGCAGCAAAGAATCTACCTGCAATGCAGGAGACCCAGGTTTGATCCCTGGGTTGGGAAGATTCCCCCAGAGAAGGGAATAGTTACCCACTCCAGCATTCTTGCCTGGAGAATTCCATGGAAAGAGGAGTTTGGTGGGCTACAGTCCAGTAACTGAATATGGTGCTCTATTTAATTTAGTTACTGTTTAGTAACAGCTTCCTTTGCTGTGCTCGGCACATTACATGCGACATCACAGGTCCTCATAAGAGCCCATTTTGCAGGTGGGAACACCAAGGCACACACATGGTAGCTAAATTCCAGGACAGACTGTGACCCTAACACTGACTCCAAAACTCACGGGAGTATTTCCCTTACATTAACCTCTCTCTGCTTCACCCCCAGTTCTTGTGTTTTTGCTCTTTCTTCCAGCTCACCAGGATTAAAACCTGAATGCCCAGGTGTCTTGGTGAAAAGCCTATCACCCCTAAGCATGCAGGCATGTGGATGCCCAGGCGTAGTCCGACTGGCCATGTGGGAGCACGTGATGGACAGAGGCACCTGTGTATCCCAGGACATTCTGCTGCGCCCATGAACCAGGAATGTATCTGCCCTTAAGGTATTTCCGTATGGCCTCTGTAGCAGTCAAATAGGCTTGACTCATAAATTCTTTAAATAGCCAGTGGCAATAACCTGTATGACTTTTTAATGTTCCATTTATTCTTCCATCCGCTCATTGTTCTGAGATTTATAATCATCGAACTCCTGAGTGCCTAGAACATGACGTAATGGAGGCAAAAAAAAAAAAACTTGATAAAGTTCAATGCTGAATGAAATTAAAGGTACCCTTAACTTAGTGAAAAAAATGGAAAGTTTTTTCCCCTGTCTTTCTCTTTAAATCTACTTATTTTCATGCATTGAGCAGCAAAGCCTTTGAGGTCAATTTGGGTCTCGATACAAAGCAAAGCTTATTCTCTGATAGAAGACATTGAGCCCTCTGTCTTAATTTCTGTGTCGCTCGCATTAAACAGTTTAGCTACTGTACAACAGCCTGAAAGGAACCGATGACTTCTCTGCAGCTGGTTCAGACTTGCTGCAAGCAATGCTGAGAACATTATGGATACAGGACAACCCAAGGTTACCACAAGTGACTCCTCATATCCCTGCCCTCAGATTTTCAATGCTGGAATCCAAGTCATCTTCAGGACTATTTCATTCATCTTGGCCAAGCCCTTATATGTTTAAGAAGTCTGACATGAGTGGATTAAGAAGATCACATCTTCTTAATCCATTCATTGTATATATATATATATATATATATATATATATAAAATATTACTCAATAAAATAAAATATTACTCAACCATATAAAAGAATGAGATAATGCCATTTGTAGCCACATGGATGGACCTAGAGATTATCGTATTAAATGAAGTAAGTCAGACAGAGAAAGACAAATATCATATGATATCACTTATATGTAAATTCTAAAATAATGGCACAAATGAACTTATCTACAAAATAGAAACAGACTCATAGACGTAGAGAACAGGCTTGTGGTCACCAAGGGGGTGGGAAAGGGATCGGTTGGAAGTTTGGGTTTAGCAGATGCAGGCTATTATGTATAGAATGGATAAACAATGAAGTCCTACTATACAGCACAGGGAACTACATTCAATGCCCCGTGATTAAATCGTAATGGAAAATAATATGAAAAAAATATATATGTACATATATGTATAACACTGAATCATTTTGCTACTTCTCTGTACAGCAGGGATTACACCACATTGTAAATCAGCTGTACTTCAACAAAAAAATTTTAAAAATTTTAGATGTTTACGAAGTCTACATCAAATAACTTCTGATAAAAGCTTAGGACTCTTCATGGTTAAGGACAAAACTTAATTTTGAGCCATGACACCTTAAGAAAAAAAATTTATTAGCAAAGTAAGGAGTCCCAGTCAATGGTCTGGCTGGTGTGACCTAAGTGATAGACACACCCGAGGAAATCCAGGCCCCATGGTGACTGGTTGGGACCTGTTCAGTTCTTGATGTCCCCAGAAAAAAAACGATACCCTGAAGCAGAAAGAGAAGAAGGCCTTTGCTCTTGCTTGCTGCTGCTGCTGCTGCTAAGTCACTTCAGTCGTGTCCGACTCTGTGTGACCCCATAGACGGAAGCCCACCAAGCTCCCCCATCCCCGGGATTCTCCAGGCAAGAACACTGGAGTGGGTTGCCATTTCCTTCTCCATTGCTCTTGCTTAGGCCATGATTATTCTCCATGAAGGAGCAGAAAACTTTCATAAACAGAGGAGACCCATCAACATAGCTCCTGCCAAATTCCTCAACTGCTGTTCTAACCACAACAAGGGTAATTTACTTCACATTTATTTATTTATTTAATACTTGGCTGTGCTGGGTCTTCTTTGCTGCTCGAGGGCTTTCTCTAGTGGCAGAGAGTGGGTTGTGGTATGCGGGCTTCTCGTCGCATGGCTCCTCTTGCTGTGGCCGCAGGCTCTACGACTCAGACTCTGTAGTTGTGGTGCATGGGTTGAGTTGCCCTGTAACACGTGGGATCATTCCGGACTAGGAATCGAACCTATGTCCCCTGCATTGTCAGACAAATTCTTAACCACTGGACCACTAGGGAAGTCCAAGTGTAATTTAAACATTTTAAATATCAATATGAATTTTAAAAATTATAAAATAGTTTATGCTACAGCAGACTGTCTACACAGCATCCACTAACCATGTCTTCCTTCCCAAAGCCAGGTTCTGTTCGGGCACCTGCTGTCCTCCATGTGCAGGGGCCTTCAGGGTAAGCTGGCTTTTGCCCCATTTCCAGCAGTTAGACCAGGCGAGTCTAAGGCAGTCCTTCTCCCAGGGACTGGGTTAGGAGTGGGCTTGTAACCCAGTTCTGACCAATAAGACCCCAAGGAAGTCTGTTAGGGGTTTTGGGAAGGGGTTCAGCATTCTAAAAGGGAGACACTGAAACAAAGTGGGCCCATTTCTGTGTCTGGACACTGCTGTGTCCACTCTGATTCCTGGGACTGTGACAGCTGTGCTGTGCCCACAAAGGGCAGCAGCCTTTGATGAGGCGGAGGTGGTGGGGGGCAGGCCACAGAGAGGAGAGATGGAAGGAGCAGAGCAGGTCATTGGTGAATGTGCCTCTTGCCTGGGGCTCCCTTCCTGCTAGATTTCCCATCATGTGCACTTGTGAATGTCAGGACTGTGCAATCCAGCTTGAGGAAGGGTTTTCTGTTCCTTGCAGCTAAAAGTAACTTGAGTCCGTGCTCATTTTAGAAATATGTTTAAATGCAGAAATGCATAAAGAAGAAAATAAAAATCCCCAATTATCCCATCATCCGATAAGAACCGCAATTTATGTTTTGTTGCTTTCCCATCATTTGTTGGGGGTGCTAATTGTGATGTATAGCTACAAAAGGCACATACTTGCTTTTTGTAAAAAATTCAAATTGCACAGTTGTTGAATACAGCAATAGCTGCTGTAACCCCAGCCCCTCAGTGATGGACTCTTGGCAGTTTGTCGTCTATTATGGAAATTTCCCCCACTATGTCAGTGTTTTCTAAGGTAAGTGCTGTTCCAGAAGAATGAATTGCCCACCTAACCTTTTGAGCACAGACGCAGGTGAACTGCAGAGTGACTCAGACTTGCAGAACATCTGGGCTCTGAGAGTGGGAAGTAAAGCGGAGTAAAAGGAAAAGGAGAGGACCTCCCTTCTCCTCCTTTCTGCGAGCAGAGCTGGTCTGGGCAAAGGGAAAAAGTGGAGAGCATTTTGAGCCTTCAGCACGAAGGATCTGGATTCAAATTCCTGATTCATTGTTGAAGGCTTTGTGACCTTACGCAAGTTGCTTAACCATTCTGAGCCTAGTTCCTTAGATGTAAAATGGGTGTAATAATACCAATCAGATGGGCTTCCCTGGTGGCTCAGTGGTAAAGAATCCACCTGCAATGTAGGAGATGCAGGTTTGATCCCCAGGTCAGGAAGATCCCTTGAGAAGGAAATGGCAACCTGGTCCAGTATTCTTGCCTGGGAAATCCCATGGACAGAGAAGCCTGGTGGGCTGGAGTCCATGGGGTCACAAAATAGCTGGACATGACTAAGTGACTAAACAAGGCCTGACACAGTTGTAAGGGTTGAAAATAAGGCACGTGGTACAGACACAGTAAATGGTAGCCATTATTCGAAATATTTGCCAACTTTCCATATCTCTTTCTAGACTCTTCTACTACACCAGAACATTTCTTCCCACCCCTTACCACTCTCCCCACTCCCCTCTCACCATCCCCTTACCCCCCTACCCTCCATCCCATCTTAGCTCCATCTGTGTTAGCCAGGAGGCTAACTGGGGACAACAGTATCTACTCTAGTTAGTTCAAGCCAAAGGGGGTTTCTGAAGGGCTGGCGAGTGCACGGAATTGTTGAGGGGACCAGAGCTGCAGGCACCAGGCAGGCTTCCAGGAACAACAGACTCCCCGAGTCACCCTGGCTCAGCGAGAGAGCTGCCACCTCTCCAGGATCAGGAAGCTGCCGACTTGGCTCGGTCTCCAGAGCCAGGCTCTCTCTGCCACAATCCACGCCAGCAAAATGAGGCACTGCTTCCCGTGTCTGTCTCCACGCGTCAGTTCTGAGTCAACCTCTCCTGCAGGAGCATGTGATTAGTTGAATCTAAATCGCCCATTTGAACCCCAGAAGGTTTTACATTTCTGCGTTGGAAAGGAGATAGCTGCAGTCTGGCGATCTGATTACGATCAGAATAGGGAAAGAAGGCTCAAAATCTGGGGGACAGCTGAGATTCTGGGCGGGGAGCAGGCCAAGGACACATGCTCGGAAGTTCTGTGCTTCTGTCCTTGTCCGTCAGAGATAGCACTGGGAGATGCTCCGGTTATTAATACATCCCCCTGCCTGAGCTCAAATGTGAAAGGCAAAGCCGCGTGATTCAACAGTCCCTAGGGGCACAAATTTAATGGGTACTTCACATTGCCCTTTTAAGAAGATGCTTAGGATGTGGGGTTCAGAACATGTTCCCCTATAACATGGCCCCTTGGTATAGTAAATATTTTAATTTGAAGGCATTTGAGAAAATGGCAGAAGCAGGAAGTTCATGCTGATCTTCTCCTAGTTATCCCCAAGACAGGTCATAACACCCTTATGGAAGTGGTACCCTCTCTATATACCCAGAGGAAAAGAGCATCCTTCTCTACAAAGACAAAGGGATGCCAGGAAGAATCCAAACAGGACTTGCCAAGTTTCCACCACTCATTTTATACTATGACCTGTCATATTGCTTCATAGGAGCTTCCCAGATGGCTCAGATAGTAAAGAATCCCCCTGCCAATTCCGGAGACATGGGTTTGATCCCTGGGTCAGGAAGATCTTCCTTGGGAAGGAAAAGGCAACTCACCCCAGTATTCTTCCCTGGGAAATCCCATGGACAGAGGAGCCTGGCGGGCTACACATGGGATTCCAGAGAGTTGGACACAACTTAGTGACAAAACAATAATCACAAATCCCTACACAGATGTCTACCCCATCAAACCTAGCAAAAAAATATTCAGGTTTAACTGTTTTTTTGGGTCTTCATTTCCATATGAAGTCTCTCATGTTACATAAAAATTGCATTACATGTATCTGTATGCTTTTCTATATGTCCATCCTTCTTTGTCAGTTTAATTTTCAGGGCCAGCAAGGAACTCGAAGAGAGTCAAAGAAAACATTTTCTTTCCCTACGTATGTCACCTCTTATCTCTGATTCATGAAATCTCAGACAGTGTAACAAATGAGCTGAAATTGTATCCAGTGCAATAAAGGAAAACATTATGAGTAAGGGCAAATGCAGCCTGAGGGTCAGAGCAGTATATAGGAGTCCCCACAATCATAGTCCTGAAATTTTTCCTGATTTTTTTTTTTTTTTTTGGCTGCATGGCTATGTCATGTCCGACTCTTTTTGACCCCGTGAGTGAACTGTAGCCCACCAGGCTCCTCCACCCACGGGATTTCCAGGCAAGAATGCTGGAGTGGATTGCCATTTCCTACTCCAGGGGATCTTCTTGACCCAGGAATTGAACCCGAGTCTCTCTTGCATCTCCTGCATTGGAGGCAGATTCTTTACCACTGAGCCACCAGGGAAGCTGTGGCATATGGGATCGAATCCTGACCAACAGGACTGGGGATCAGACGCTTGACACCTGCATTGGAAGTGCAGAGTCTTAACCACTGGACTGCCATGGAAGTCCTGTTCCTGCTATTTTGAGCTACTGCCTTTTCTGTGGAGAAGGCAATGGCACCCCACTCTAGTACTCTTGCCTGGAAAATCCCATGGACGGAGGAGCCTGGTGGGCTGCAGTCCATGGGGTCGCTAAGAGTCGGAAATGACTGAGCAACTTCACTTTCACTTTTCACTTTCGTGCATTGGAGAAGGAAATGGCAACCCACTCCAGTGTTCTTGCCTGGAGAATCCCAGGGACGGGGCAGCCTGATGGGCTGCCCCGTCTATGGGGTCACACAGAGTCGGACATGACTGAAGCAACTTAGCAGTAGCAGCCTTTTCTGTGGAAAACCAGATCAGAACATATCTGTACTGGCTCTGATTTTTCTAATAATCCCAGTCTTTGCTCCTGGAGCAAGGGGAGCTGGTGGGTGTGAGCACAGGCTGGTTTATGTAATTCAGGGATTACACACATGATTGGAGTATGAACTGCTGGAGAGTAAGAACCCTTTGAGGCAAGCCAGACCATAGCCCTCTCTTATAAATGAAGACGTTATTCATTGTCTGCGACTGTAGATGCTATTTTGCATTCACTCATCATAAGCAATTTCATCGAATATTGACTCTTTATCTGACAGGCAGATAAAAGACATGCTGCCTTGTGTCCTACCAGAGAGCTGTTATCCTCGACAACAACACAGTCTGCTTTTCCAGGGCATTGTTGTTATTTAGTCGCTAAGTTGTGTCCAATTCTTTTGTGACCCCATGGACTGTAGTCCATCAGGAGCCTCTCTCCATGGGATTTCCCAGGCAAGAATACTGGACTGGGTTGCCATTTCCTCCTCCAGGGGATCTTCCGGACCTAGGGATGGAAACTGCATCTCCTGCATTGGTAGTCAGATTAATTCCTACCAAGGAAACCCCTCCAAAGGAATACCAGCTCCTTTATGAGGTTTTCCTCCAGCTAATGACATGATTTGAGCTTTTACTTTTAGCTCCTGAAAGAAGCAGGTATTTGTTCCAGTGTAGGACAGAAGACTTGAAATCACTTACAACCTGTAAGGAAAGGCAACTTACTGATCTTCTGGACTATTTGTCTTCCCCGTCACTACATCCAGAGGTAGCTCCTGGGACCCTGCCTATAAAGCCAGCAAAGCTAGAGCTGCCATCTTCTTGTTGAAGATGGTGGGATGGTTACTGGAAGGTACTAGTTATTTCTTTCTTGTTCTAACACCCTGGGATTACACTGCCAGTCAAAGCCTGTGCTCCCTGAATAATAAGATAGGAATGCTGTGCAGAGGCGATGCTAGTGGCAGCTAAATATAGACGGCAGCTTCTAGGTGCTTGAGTGCCTGCACGCACATTAGAACAATTACAGGAAGGAGGCTTCGGGGCTGCCTAATTATAACCTTGACTTGAGGAAAGCGTGAACTTCTTCTCTGGCTGAGGCCAAGGCTCTCCTGCTGTTCAGTGGCATTCATTCCTGGACCTTGGCTGAAAATGCTCTGTCCTTTGTTATCTTTGGACTTGGTGGTGCCCGGGGTGGTATTATATAACAGGAAAGTGTCCATTGTCACTCAGAATGTGTGAGGCTCAAAGGACAGTCCTATATGGTTGGAGATTAATAGGCCTCATTAATGAGTCACATTCCTTGTCTTCTCCATCCCTTATAATTAGGGCGTCAGACATCCCTGCTGGCCTGAGACAGTCTCAGGTGATGCCTATTGAGTAAAGGGAATTATCAGTAACATCCCTTTTCACTCTCAGAAGTGACCTGGTTAGGTCATACATTTTTAATTTAATTTAATTTTTTAATTGAAGTATAGTTGATGTACAATGCTGTGTTAGTTTCAGGAGTACAGCAAAGTGATTCAGTTACACACGTACATGTATATTCTTTCTCAGATTCTTTTCCATTATAGGTTATTATAAGGTATAACCTGTGCTATATAGTAGGTCCCCGTCCATCTATGGGTGATAGGTTTTAAGATCACTGATTTGTAAAATCTCAAGGAGAAGAGGGAGACAACACCTCTTTGTAGGTGTGGATTCCCCCTCACCACTCCCCCCTGCCCCCCACCCTCCACCCCCGAGAGCCAGTCTGGGTAAGGGGGCTTTCTTTTATTTTATTTTTTTAGTGTTTGTTTATTTGGCTGCACCAGGTCCTAGCTGAGGCATGCGGGATCTTCAGTTGTGATGAGCAAGTTCTTAGGTATAGCATGTAGGATCTAGTTCCCTGATCAGGGATCAAACCCAGGCCCCCTGCACTGGGATCATGTAGTCTTAGCCACTGTACCACCAGGGAAGTCCCTAAGAAGACTGTAGATTGAAGAATGAACAGGGAGAAGCAGCACTTCCAAACCCTTCTAAAGAACTGTCTACTGTTCCCATCCTCAATGGCCCTAAGCAGCCACATCCCCCCCAGCTTCTGGGGTGATCAAAATAAGCCAGGGGGAACTGTTGACCTAGGCAATATGGTCACATTGGGAAAATCAAATGGTGCCTGCCATCCAGCTGACCTTGGAACTGATCAAGATGAAACAGTTGCCTTCCTGTTGGCCTCCGAGCCTTAGGCCTTTAGGTCATAGTTCAAGAGAACATCAGAACCAGGCTTATGCAGGGGGTGTTGGCCATCTCTGGGGATGGTCTTGTTTGTAGGGTCTTCTTCCCATGCTGAGTCATTTTAAGGCCCATTGTAAAAACCCAGACCATTCTCTTAAAAAAAAGAATTAATTAATTAATTTGCCCTTGCAAGGTCTTAGTTGCAGCACTTGGGATCTTTGATCTTTATCATGGCATGTGGGATCCAGTTCCCTAACTAGGGATTGAACCCAGGCCCTCTGCGTTGGGACCATGGAGTCGTGGCCACTGGACCACCAGGGAAGTCCCTCATTCCCTTTTCTACATAGAGTCTCACCGAGAGTGATGAGAATGCAGGAGGAAGGACCGGATGACAGCCTCAAAGGATTCTCAAAGATCTGACACCCCAAGTTAAACCCTATCCCCCTGCAACTCCACTGGTATGAAGGACTTTCTTGCCCTCAACCCCCTGCATGTTTCTTCCTGCTGGAGATGGCCAGGGCCAATAGGGGACTGTGTTTTCTCAGGCAATCTGTTGGTGACAGGCCAACTCCATGGGGAAAATTCTCATCCAGGTCTTGATCTTGAAGTTGCTCTCTAATTCATCATCTCTGTCTAAAAGCTGTAGAGCACATCGATCATCATTAGGCTGTCAAAGCATTCATTTAGCCTATGAGAATAGCTTATTAGGGCTTTTAAAATTACCAATCTTTTGCAAAGATGTTGGTTGGGTTGCTGTATGCACCCAAAAAGTGCCTTTGCATACAGATTACTTCAGTAGCATTTACTGCAGAGAATGAAGACTGGAGACTATCCAGTAGTCACCAGTAGGTGGTACTCAGCAGACTCAGAGATAAACAATTATGGCAGATGAAAGGATGCTCAAGATTTAATTTTTTAAAGGTGGGGTGTTGGGGGCTTCTCTGGTAGCTCAGCTGATAAAGAATCCGCCTACAACGCAGGAGACCCTGGTTTGATTGCAGGAGACCCTGGTTTGATTCCTGGGTCGGGAATATCCCCTGGAGAAGGGAGAGGCTACCCACTCCAGCATTCTTGGGCTTCCCTGGTGGCTCAGACAGTAAAGAATCCACCTGCAATGAGGGAGACCTGAGTTCGATCCCTGGGTTGGGAAGATCCCCTGGAGGAGGTCATGGCAACCCACTCTAGTACTCTTGCCTGGAGAACCCCCACGGACAAAGGAGCTTGGCAGGCTACAGTCCATGGGGTTGCAAAGAGTCGGACATGACTGAGCAAACCTGGAATCATGGTCCAAAAACTCCTCCTACCTGCCAGTCACAATGGTGTGATCACTCACCTAGAGCCAGACATCCTGGACTGTGAAGTCAAGCGGGCCTTAGGAAGCATCACTACGGACAATGCTAGTGGAGGTGATGGAATTCCAGTTGAGCTATTTCAAATCCTAAAAGATGATGCTGTGAAAGTGTTGCACTCAATATGCCAGAAAATTTGGAAAACTCAGCAGTGGCCACAGGACTGGAAAAGATCAGTTTTCATTCCATTCCCAAAGAAAGACAATGCCAAAGAATGCTCAAACTACCACACAATTGCACTCATCTCACGCAATGGCACCCCACTCCAGTACTCTTGCCTGGAGAATCCCATAGACGGAGGAGCCTGGAAGGCTGCAGTCCATGGGGTCACAAAGAGTCAGACACTACTGAGCGACTTCACTTTCACTTTTCACTTTCATGCATTGGAGAAAGAAATGGCAACCCACTCCAGCATTCTTGCCTGGAGAATCCCAGGGACGGTGGAGCCTGGTGGTCTGCCAACTATGGGGTCGCACAGAGTCAGACATGACTGAAGTGACTTAGCAGCAGCAGCAGCACACGCTAGTAAAGTAATGCTCAAAATTCTCCAAGCCAGGCTTCAACAGTACATGAATCGTGAACTGCCAGATGTTCAAGCTGATTTTAGAAAAGGCAGAGGAACCAGAGATCAAATTGCCAACATCCGCTGGATCATGGAAAAAGCAAGAGAGTTCCAGAAAAACATCTATTTCTGCTTTATTGACTATGTCAAAACCTTTGACTGTGTGGATCACAATAAACTGGAAAATTCTTAAAGAGGTGGGAATACCAGACCACCTGACCCGCCTCTTGAGAAATCTGTATGCAGGTCCGGAAGCAACACTTAGAACTGGACATGGAACAACAGACTCGTTCCAAATAGGAAAAGGAGTACATCAAGGCTGTATTTTGTCACCCCGCTTATTTAACTTATATGCAGAGTGTATCATGAGAAACGCTGGGCTGGATGAAGCACAAGCTGGAATCAAGATTTCCAGGAGAAATATCAATAACCTCAGATATGCAGATGACACCACCCTTATGGCAGAAAGCAAAGAAGAACTAAAGAGCCTCTTGATGAAAGTGAAAGAGGAGAGTGAAAAAGTTGGATTAAAGCTCAACATTGAGAAAACTAAGATCATGGCATCTGGCCCCATCACTTCATGGCAAATAGATGGAGAAACAGTGGAAACAGTGTCAGACTTTATTTTTGGGGGCTCCAAAATCACTGCAGATGCTGATTGCAGCCATGAAATTAAAAGACGCTTACTCCTTGGAAGAAAAGTTATGACCAACCTAGACAGTATATTAAAAAGCAGAGACATTACTTTGCCAACAAAGTCCGTCTAGTCAAGCCTATGGTTTTTCCAGTAGTCATGTATGGATGTGAGAGTTGGACTATAAAGAAAGCTGAGTGCCAAAGAATTAACACTTTTGAACTGTGGTGTTGGAGACAACTCTTGAGAGTCCCTTGGACTGCAAGGAGATCCAACCAATCCATCCTAAAGGAGATCATTCCTGACTATTCATTTGGAAGGACTGACGTTGAAACTGAAACTCCAATACTTTGGCCACCTCATACGATGAGTTGACTCACTGGAAAAGACTCAGATGCTAGGAGGGATTGGGGGCAGGAGGAGAAGGGGCCGACAGAGGATGAGATGGCTAGATGGCATCACCAACTCAATGGACATGAGTTTGAGTATACTCCGGAAGTTGGTGATGGACAGGGAGGCCTGGCGTGCTGCAGTCCATGGGGTCACAAAGAGTTGGACACAACTGAGCGGCTGAACTGAACCTGCCAACCAGCCCCCATCACACCCACAGAGTTCAGTGAAATGGGATGAGGAATTCTTCAGTCGGCTACCAGGTATCCTGCCAGGCAGCTCCTCAGAGGAACGGAAGGAGCTTGCAGAAAAGTCTGTGAAATTGTTCAAACGTGCTGTTACTGATAAAAAATGTCCTTTCAAATCCCAAGTCAAACTCCCTGACTTTTAAGCAAATTTATGCCTATGCTGGGCTTCCCAGGTAGCACTAGTGTTAAAGAACCCACTTGCCAATGCAGGAGACATAAGAAACTTGCATTTGATCCATGGGTCAGGAAGATCCCCAGGAGGAGGGCATGGCAACCCACTCCAGCGTTCTTACCTGAAGAATCTCAAGGACAAAGGATGCTGGGGGGCTACAGTCCATAGGGTCACAAAGAGTCGAACACGACTGAAATGACTTGGCACGCACAGCATGCCTGCCTGTGCTAGTTCTCAGATTCTTAAAGCAGAATATGGAAACGATGATAAAAATATATTTTAGTTTCGCTGTGTCCCAAGAGCCCAGGGCTGAAAACATGGCCCATGATGCTGCCTGAGAGCTCGTTGTCCCAGGAGCACGTGCCTCTCTAGGATTTTGATTCTCTCCCATCTGAAAGGTCTCTCCCCATCTCTGCTCTCTGAAATCCCAGCTCATCTGTCAGATGCAAAGGTCAGAGTTCATTCCTCCTTCCCTCTGGGTTCTGATCTGGTTTTGCTCACATTATTATTGAAACTCTCATAAGATTTTGCTGGCACATGGATCCCTCACACAAACTTCCTCTAGCAGCCAGAGCCCAAGAGCCATGCGAATTTCTGTAGCATTTCAGAATGTATACAAGTCCAAACGTTTCAGTCTTTTCTTTTCATTTTCTTTGCCACACAATGAACTGACTTCAAAACCAGCCTTGATAAAGAGGATTTTAAATGTAAGTGTTCTTGCTTGATTTGGCCAAGTACTTTTAAGAGTCTTGGAAAGCATCTCCTACAATCACTCCCTGTGCTGATTTTGTTCCTTTCTATTTAGCGGACAGTGGGTTGTAAAAGCAAGAGAACATGCAGCTTTGGCTGCAGTAACTCACCAGGGTAAGACTTCCCTGGTGGTCCAGTGGTTCAGAATCAGCCTGCCAATTCAGGGAACACGGGTTCGATCCCTGTTCCGGGAAGATCGTACATGCTGCAGAGCAACTAAGCCTATGGGCCACAACTACTGAGCCTGTGCTCTAGAGCCTGGGAGCCGCAGCTGCTGAAGCCTGAGCACCTAGAGCCCATGCTCCACAGGAAAAGAAGCCACTAATGAGAAGCCCACGCACCACAACTAGAAAGTAACCCTCG
Source organism: Moschus berezovskii (assembly GCF_049115385.1). NCBI lineage: Eukaryota > Metazoa > Chordata > Mammalia > Artiodactyla > Moschidae > Moschus > Moschus berezovskii. The sequence continues at coordinate 65,994,951 of NC_142479.1, forward strand.
CTCTCTGCAGCTCGAGAAAGCCTGAGCAGCAGTGAAGATCCAGCCCAGCCAAATATAAATAAAGAAATAAGATGTAAAAAGAAAAAACAACTCACAAGGTAGTCAGAGCAAAATGTCCCTTTTTTTGGAGGTGGGGAACATCAGGAACGGAGAAGGCAATGGCAAGCCACTCCAGTACTCTTGCCTAGAAAATCCCATGGATGGAGGAGCCTGGTAGGCTGCAGTCCATGGGGTCGCTATGGGTCAGACACGACTGAGCGACTTCGCTTTCACTTTTCACTTTCACACATTGGAGAAGGAAATGGCAACCCACTCCAGTGTTCTTGCCTGGAGAATCCCAGGGACGGGGGAGCCTGGTGGGCTTCTGTCTATGGGGTCACACAGAGTCGGACACGATTGAAGTGACTTAGCAGCAGGAGCAGCAGCAGCAACATCAGGAAAGGGCTTTAGCCACCTGAAGTAAAGGCCCCCAAGATCCTCTTCTCCACCCCCCAGCCAAGAGCAAGGATCTGTCTGATCCCCAAAGGGCCTGAAACAAGTGGAGTCGTTGGTGAAAACACCTGAACCCAACTAAGCTGCCACCAGCAAACCCAAAGGACAAACAGGAGCTGCAGATGTGCTCAGACTGATTGCTCCCAGAGTAAAAGCCCCACATCTTTGTTCACCAGCTGAAACTGGTGGAGGGTCAGACCCAGACAGGAGCTGCCAGCGGGCAGTTTTCTGCAGTGAATGATTAAAATAAGTGGCTGAAAGTCTGCTCAGTATTCTGTAATAAATGGGAAAAGATTCTTAAAAGAATAGATACGTGCGTCCATGTAATTGAATCTCCTTGCTGTACATCTGAGACTAACACAACATACCACATCAACTGAACCCCAATATAAAGGAAAAAAAAATTAATTTAAAATAGCAAGATAAAATAAATGGCTAAAGATGAAGCAAGAACACAGCTCTGCACCTGGGGACTGAGAGGACCCACATTCTCATGGTTCACAGCCAGAAGATGTTCTGGATTCATCATCTCTTGTTTCAAGTTGAATCATGGGGGGGCAGTTGGGAGGAGGGACTCCTAGGATCCCTAGGGTATTTTCTTTTATCACAAATATCCAGGTGGTCACACAAATTGTTGTTGCTGTTCACTTGCTAAGTCGTGTCCAACGCTTTGCAACCCCATGGACTGCAGCATGCCAGGCTGCCCTGTCTTTCACTATCTTCCAGAGTTTGCTCAAACTCATATCCATTGAGTCGGTGATGCCATCCAACTACCTCATCCTCTGTCGCCCCCTTCTCCTCCTGCCCTCAATCTTTCCCAGCATCAGGGTTTCTTCCAATGAATCAGCTCTTTGCATCAGATGTCCAAAGTATTAGAGTTTCAGCTTCAGTATCAGTCCTTCTAATGAACATGAATATTCACGGTTGATTTCCTCTAGGATTGACTGGCTTGATCTCCTTACAGTCCAAGGGACTCTCAAAAGTCTTCTCCAGCACCACAATTCAAAAGCGTCAATTCTTCAGCACTCAGCCTGCTTTATGATCCAGTTCTCACATCCATACATGACTACTGGGAAAACCATAGTACAAATAGCATTGTAAAAAAAGATGTCACTTGGGTGGAGGTGACATGCTGACCCTTGCATCTCCTTTCCACCTGGGGCGACCTTTGCAGATCTCGTTTCCACCTACATTTAGCATCTGGAATCTCTCTCCTGAGACCAGAAGGCCTGTGCCTGGGAGAATGTTCGGCCTCTGAGTAGGATAAGAGGTTGTGTTTATTATAGCAGAGTTGCAGCAACTGTGGCAGAAGCTGGGAACACTAAGAACTTGGGTCTCCTGTGCTAACTCCTGGGAAGCACCAGCCCTTCCGGATCCTCATTTGTGAACTGCTGTTTGCCCCAAAGGCAGTGATAACCTCAAACTGGCAGTATTTCAGGGGTGGGTGAGCAGAGAGACAAACCTATCTGGGTTGGCATTTCTTTAACTTGTTCTTTATTGAGTTTGTGGCTGCAGATGTGTTTCTGGTTCATTCACCCTGTGACCTAGAAAGTACACAAGAGAGGATAGTTGGCAAGGAGGGCAGAGGGGTGACTTGGAAGAAACCTGAGTTGACTTCACATGCTCTGTCGTCCTGTGGGCAGAGGTGGCGCTGCCCCTCACAGACCCCTGAAAGTGACCAGGCAACCCACCAGGGAAAGGAATGTTAAGGTACCATGGATAAGTTACCAATACTCCATCCCCAAAACGTAACTCGCTTGTTTCACATATTTTCAAAATTCTATAATAAAGCATCCTTTTACTTCCAATTTTCAACCTTAAAGTTCAATCAAAACTTTAAGCAGAAAAGCTGTTTTCCTGGATAAGAAGATTGCTCAGCATGCCTGGAAGGAACAGAAAAATCTCCAAGGGCTGTGATCTGCTCAAGGCTTAACTGCTTTTTGTTTTTTCCTTCTAATTTTACAATTTTTTCTTCTTTTTTTAAATTGAAGTAGGCTTCCCTGGTGGCTCAGATGGTAAAGAGTCTGCCTGCAATGTGGAAGACTAGGGTTCGATCCCTGGGTTGGGAAGTTCCCATGGAGAAGGGAATGGCAACCCACTCTAGTATTCTTGCCCGGAGATCTCCATGGACAGAGGAGTTTGACGGGGTTACAGTCCATGGGGTCGCAAAGAGTCAGGCACATGATTGAGACACACACACATTGATTGATAAACACTTTAGCTTTATAGTTGACTTACAATGTTTCAGGTGTACAGCAAGGTGATCCAGTTACACACACACACACACTTTTGTGCTTTTTGACTCATCCTTTCAAACGTTGAAGGCTCAGGTACATTATTACCAGCCAAGACTGCCCTGGCAGGTAGACTGACCATACCTTGGAAAGACACCATCCATATAGACAACTGAGATTTAATTCTTCCCATCTCGGAATCAGTATCTGTATTCCCAGGAAAACTTATGAAGATAATAGATTAGGAAACTAACATTCTTAACTTTGTAGTGTATGCCTTTGGATGGCAGAAGGAGGGCCCCCAAAGACATCTACCTCTAAAACGAGAACCCATGAATTTGTTAGGTCATATGGCAAAGGGGAATAAAAGTTGCAGTTGAAATTAAGGTTGCTAATCAGTTGACCTTAAAAAAAAGGAGATTAGCCGGGATTATCCAGATGACCCAGTGTAATCACAAGGGGTCTGCCTTCAGCTCGATTTCAGCTCAGTGACACCCCAGTCACACTTCTGACCTCCAGGACTGCAAAACAATACATTTGTGTTACTTTAGGCAGCTATATCGGAGAAGGCAATGGCAAGCCACTCCAGTACTATTGCCTAGAAAATCCCATGGATGGAGGAGCCTGGTAGGCTGCAGTCCGTGGGGTTGCTGAGGGTCAGACATGACTGAGCGACTTCACTTTCACTTTTCACTTTCACACATTGGAGAAGGAAATGGCAACCCACTCCAGTGTTCTTGCCTGGAGAATCCCAGGGACGGGGGAGTCTGGTGGGCTTCTGTCTATGGGGTCACATAGAGTCGGAGACGACTGAAGTGACTCAGCAGCAGCAGCAGCAGGCAGCTATATGGAGAAGGAAATGGCAACCCACTCCAATGTTCTTGCCTGGAGAATCCCAGGAACGGGGGAGCCTGGTGGGCTGCCATCTGTGGGGTCACACAGAGTCGGACACGACTGAAGTGACTTAGCAGCAGCAGCAGCAGCAGCAGGCAGCTATAAGTTTGTGGTAACTTGTCATAGCAGCCACAGGAAATGAACACAGTGCCCCTCCTCTTAGGTTTTTTCTTGCATACGTATTTTCAAACCCCCCCCCAAACAGACCCTACTGTACATAATATTTTGAATGAATATTTTCAGATAATCTTTTATTGAACGACAGCATCCAAATGGAGAATCACAGATGCGCAGCTGACGATCACAAAGAGAAGACACCTGTGTGACCACAGCTCCAAACTCCAACACAACAGCCCCCCCAGAAGCCCCCTTCTCCTGTTCCCTCCCCAAACGCGGCACTTCTAGACTTCTACACGTGGCCCCTGTTCATGAATTTTCTAAATGAAACCACATAGTATGTACACAATGCTCTTTTTTATTGTGGTCAAACTTACACATGGGGTGTCCCAGGTGGCTCTGTGAAAAAGAATCCACCCGCCAAGTAGCAGACACAGGTTTGATCTCTGGGTAGGAAAGATCTCCCGGAGAAGAAAATGGCAACCCTCTCCAGTTTTTTTGCCCGGGAAATCCCATGTGTGTAGCCCTGGTGGGCTACAGTTAATGGGGCCACAGTAGAGTTGGACATGACTTAGTGACTAAGTGGACGACAAACTTACACATAGTGAAAAGCACACATTTTAGGTCTGTTTTCACATGTGTAGACACTTAGCAGCCCTGTGGATCGAGATAAAGAACACTTTGTGTTCCCCAAACTCCCTTTCCTCTGCCCAGTGTGTATGCTTGTGTGCATGCTCAGTTGCTCAGTTGTGTCCAACTGTTTTTGACTCCATAGACTATAGCCCACCAGGCTCTTCTGTTCATAGCGTTTCCTAGACAAGAATACTGGAGTGAGGAGCCACTTCCTACTCCAGGGGCCCAGTGCATATACTCCCTCCCCCAAATAAACACTTTTCTGACCTCTATCACCATAGAATTATTAATACTTTTGCCTGATTTAGGGCTCTGTGACTGTAAATGGGACTTCCCTGATAGCTCAGTTGGTACAGAATCCACCTGCAGTGCAGGAGACCTCAGTTCGATTCCTGGGTTGGGAAGATCTGCTGGAGAAGGGATAGGCTACCCACTCTAGAGCTGTAAATGGCACCATGCAGTATGCTAAAACCTGTTTTCTTCCTTGTTCATCAAAATATCATGCCGTACAGTTGGACCATAATTAGTTCAATCCATTTTCCCCTTTTGTCAATGGTTGCTTCCAGTTTGGGGATAATTTTAAGAATTAATTATCAAAGATGCATCATGTTTCTTTCACTCAAGGAAGTAGGTGACCAGGAATGAAAAATCACACACACACTGCGTTCCAGCTGGATCTTCACAAGCTGTGATCACTGGACCCTCTTCTTTAACAGATCCTTGCAAGACCCAGGCTTTCTGGAGGACACTGAAGACTGTCCCTGTGGAAACAATTGTTTTCTTTCTTTTTTTTTTTCCTTTGCTACTCCATGAGGCATTCAGGATTCTAGTTCCCTGACCAGGGTTTGAATCTGTGTCCCCTGCAGTGGAAGCACTGGATGCCAGGGACGTCCCTGAAACAATTGTTTTTTTCAGTTTCCCAATACGGTCACTTCCTCTCCCTGCAACCCAGCAACCAAAGAAGGTATTTCCTCTCGGAGTTCAGTCAACTGTCTAATTCCTCCAGCCGACAAGCCACTGTTCAGAACCTCATGTTCTAGACAGGAACACTTCCCTGTATTCCTTGGAAGATAAAGAACGTTCCTCAGCGAAAACTGAGTAAACAAGTCCACACCTCTATTCTGGGCAACATGGCAAAAGTTAAAACCGAAGCAGTTGGCCTGAAGTTGGTTCCAGCTATTATATTGTTTACACAGAAACCACGGAATCGAGAAACACAGGGGAGCCCAGAGTATTCCAAGGAAAATGTTTGCAGGCTGACAAATTATGACACCACTTTCCAAAAATGTGCATATTAGGATATTGGCATTTTCTGCATTTAGCTAATGTAATGGATAGAGCCTGCTCAACTGGAGTGCAACTGGGGACTCTGATGGCTGGAAATGAGTAGGTACTAAGCACTTGTGGATTATTTGGGTTCTTTTAGAATATATGGAACAGTATAATCGCTTCTTGGCCTTTTGGCTAAGATCAAGTGTAGAATATATGGAACAGTATAGGCTTCCAATGCCAGGCACGAAAAGCAAATGGTACAGAAGGGAGACAGAACGTAGACTTTCAGGGATTTTCCTGGTAATCCCGTGTTTAAGTCTCCACATAACCACTGAAGGGAGCTCAGGTTCAATCCCTGGTCGAAGAACTAAGATCCCATATGCCATGTGGCCAAATAAATAAGTAAATAAATAGACTTAAAATAAAATACTGTTATTATCTTTACATTTGGTTGGCTTAAAACCAAACAAACAAGTCTCTCTTCACTTCACATGGTTGTGAGAGTTGCACACGGCCCACATTCAAGCTCCAAGTTCACCAGCTGCGAGGCTTTCCCTGTGTCCCAGGCCCTGTCTCTACAAAGCAGAGAAAAGAACCATCCAGTTTCAGAGACCTGTTCCGAGGAGGAAATGAAATGCAGGTGCTATAGCAAGCCCAGCGCCAGGTGTGGGCTAAATGGTCATTTGTTTTTCTTTAGTCACTAAGTCATGTCTGACTCTTTGCGACCCCATGGACTATTGCCTGCCAGGCTCCTCTGTCCATGGGATTTCCCAGGCAGGAATACTGGAGTGGGCTGCCATTTCCTTCTCCAGGGTATCTTCCCGACCCAGGAATCAAACCCCTGTCTCCTGGGTCTCCTGCATTGCAGGTGGATTCTTTACCACTGAGCCAGTGGGGAAGCCCTAAGTGGTCCTTAGGTGGAAGCTGTGTTAGGTTTGTAGCTTTTGGTACCTTCCCCTGTGGGTCTACAGTACAGTTGGTTGAATAAATAAGATTCTTTATTTCTGCTCCAGAATCTGAAGTCATTAAAACCCCACACAGAGCAGCTGTTTCCCCCTGCTTGGTAAGCAATCCCCTGATGGTAAATGCATGCCTAGGGGAACAAATGAACCCTGTAGGTGACGCCCGAGCCGCTGACCTTTCGCAGAGTGGAACTGTTGCCAAGCAAGGACTCACAGGTGAGTCAGCTGCTGGGAGGTGAGGGCGTAACACGGGGACACTCAGAACAGGGGCCCAGACCCTGACCCCACCTGCCTCTAGAGAGGATCTGAGTCATTTCAATTTCCTCCTACTTGGGAAGAGGGAAGTAGAGGGTGATTTCCTTGATTTGTACCAAAATTAGAGAAGAAAAAGTTTGGTGAAGGGATCCAGAATAAGTTTTGTCATTGTTTTATTTTTTGAATTCTCCCTTATATGCCTAAGCAGAACTTCCCCCAAAGAATTCAATAGTCACAAATCCCCTCCCCAGGCTCCGATCACAACTTCAGAAGACTGACTCCTCTTTCTGGAGAAGAGACGTCCACACCTGAATGAGAATTTCCCGAAAGTTAAGTTGCCTCAGTCGCATCCAACTCTTTGCAACCCCACGGACTGTAGCCCTCCAGTTTCCTCTGTCCATGGGATTCTCCAGGCAAGAATACTGGAGTGGGTTGCCTTTCCCTTCTCCAGGGGATCTTTCTGACTCAGGGATCAAACCTACACCTCAAACCCACATGTTTCCTGCTTTGGTATGTGGGTTCTTTACCACTAGTATTACCCGGAAAGCCCCAAAACTACCATAGCTCTGGTCTGTTCTCCTAAAGGCCCATTTATCTTTCCAAAAAAGTCCTTTGTTTTCCCATAATTGTCGTTCCCCTCCCCCACCCCTTCCCTTTTAAGATGGTTTGCTGTTATTGTTCAGTCTCTAAGGTGTGTCCGCCTCTTTACGACCCCATGGACTGCAGCACGCCAGGTTTCCCTGTCCTTCCACTATCTCCTGGAGTTTGCTCAAACTCATGTCCTTTGAATTGGTAATCCAACCATCCTATCCTCTGGTTTACAAGCCTCCAATGCTAACTACCTCCTTGAGTCACATTTCTCATGAACTCCTGCATACCTGGGTGAATTTTAAAAATCTATCTTTTCTCTCAATAAATTGTCTTTAATCTGCAGGACCCCGAGCAATAAACCTAAGAGGGTAGAAGAAACATTTTTCATCCCTGACACTGGAGTTCATGTCTCTACTGTTACCTGTTAAAAACAATTACTCAATAAACCTTGTTAGACACGCTTAAGAGAACTGGTTCCAGACTATCACAGTGGGTATGAGACCACGGCAAGGGGAGTTTTCAGTGGGGGAGAGAGACTAGGCTCAATTAGGAATACAGTGTGGGCAAGTGGGAGTGTATGGAAAATTACTAAGAGCAAAATCTATGTCAGGGACAAGGGGGGTTCTGGCTGAAATGACCTAACAGGTTTCTTACTGAAGGCAGGCCGGTGGGGGTGGGGCCAGACATCACCTGGGGGTTGGTGAAGGGTCAAGAATCTGATCACGTGTGGAGGGGTTCTGGTTAAAGTGACTCAGCAATACTTTTGTTAAAACTAGGTTTTACAGGGAGGTGCAGACACCGGCCTAGGGGATGGTCTGGGGCCTGAGGAAAGTCTGGTCAAAAGAAGAATCTTTGTCAAAACTTACCCTCGGGGGCTTCCCAGGTGGTCCAGTGGTTAAGACATCATGTTCCCGATGCAAGTGACATGGGTTTGCTCCCTGGTAGGGGAACTGGATCCCACAGACCACAGCTGAGAGCCCACATGCTGCAGTTAAGACCTGGTGCAAATGAATAATTTTTTAAGAAGTGAAATCCATTGTTGAAAAAAAAATTACCCTCATTTAGTCCTTTTTTTAAAAAAAAAATTCTTTATTCATCTAGCCGGGTCACGTTCCTGTTGCAGCATGTGGGATCTTTCGTTGCAACCAGCAGGCTTCTCTCTAATTGTGGCGTGTGGGCTTTGTGGCCCTGCAGCATGTGAGGTTTTAGCTTCCAGGCCAGGGACAGAACTCCTGTTCCCTGCATTGGAAGGCAGGTTCTTAAGTACTAAACCACCAGGGAAGTCCCCTCATTTAGTCCTTTTGAGGTTTAATTGGAATGTTCTCTAATAAAAAGATATTATATAATGAAAGGAGAAAAGTAGATATTATATCATGAAAAGAGGATAGTAAGCATAATTTATTACAGGCCTAGGAGGTCCCAAATGCTTTGCAGATGTCACCTCCTTGAACCTCTCCATGTTACAAGGAGGGCATGGATTCAGTGAGGGCCGGCGACCACCCAGGATCCTGGGCTAGTGTCCACCTGTCACTCACAAACATGGGCTACACACTCAGGCACTGTGCCAGGCACTGGGTATAGAGGAGAGAACAAGACAGTCACCACCACCCTGGGACAGACTGGCTGGCTGAGAGAAGACCCCTTCTAAAAGAAAAACACACAAAAATGATGCCTTCAGGGAGAGCTCATGGAGTCCCCACCTTGGCTTGGAGGAGAGGGGAGGGGACACTGGTGGGACCAGCCCTGAGAGCAGAATCACAAGGAGCATCGGGTAGAGGACGGTGGAGGGAAAGGTACCCCGGGGGCTGGAACAACAAGAGCAGAGGCCACACACAAGATGGAACTATGGTGGTTCTGTGGTCCAAAGGCAGTGCCACCCAGCTCCAAAGTCCACTCGACTCCACTGAGTCCTCTTTGCACAGGTAACCCTGATAGAACTGGGCCTTCTGACTGCCTGGTGTCAAGTTCAGTCGCTCAGTCATGTTGGACTCTTTGCAATCCCATGGACTGCAGCACACCAGGCTTCCCTGTCCTTCACTATCTCCCGGAGTTTGCTCAAACTCCTGTCCATTGAGTCAGCGATGCCATCCTCAACTAGGACAATACCAGCACTGAACTAGGCCACTTTCATTTTGCTCCTAGAACAAAAACATAACCAGATGTGCTTTCTTGATCAAGTCAGGTGTTTAATCAAAACAAGTATGATGCCCAGGCCAAAAAGACAAAAAGATGGACTATTTTTTTAAAAAATTTTGTCTGAACCAGACTTGAGACAGAGGCTTTTAGCCTGATATAATTCATACCCTCCTTCTGGGGAGAGATTAGCGTTCCTGATGAAATTCATAAGGTGTTATCTGGGAAGCCAGTTATCTACCCACCCACCTGACTGTCTGGACCTTTAGCCAGTGATTCTTATTTAGCCTGATGGTGATATTTTCTTAGAAAATATACCTACCTAAAAATGAGCTTCTTTTTTAAAAAAATTGAAGCATAGGACTTCCCTGGTGGTCCAGTGGTTAAGAATCCTTCTGCCAATACAGGGGACACGGGGATTCCCAGATCCCTGGTCTGGAAAGATTCTGCATGCCGTGGGGCAACTACGCCCATGTACCACAACTACTGAGACTGCTCGCCCTAGAACCCGTGCTCCACAGCAAGGGAAGCCACCGTGATGAGAAGCCTGCACCCAGAACTAGAGTGGCCCCCGCTCGCCACAGTTAGAGAAAGCCCTTGTGCAACACTAAAGACCCAGTTCAGTTCAGTTCATTTCAGTCGCTCAGTCATGTCCGACTCTTTGCAACCCCATGGACCACAACACGCCAGGCCTCCCTGTCCATCACTAACTCCTGGAGTCCACCCAAACCCATGTCCATTGAGTCGGTGATGCCATCCAGCCATCTCATCCTCTGTGGCCCCCTTCTCCTCCTGCCTCAATCTTTCCCAGAATCAGGGTCTTTTCAGATGAGTCAGCTCTTTGCATCAGGTGGCCAAAGTATTGGAGTTTCAGCTTCCACATCAGTCCTTTCAATGAACACTCAGGGCTGATCTCCTTTATGAAATGAAGACCCAGGGCAGCCAAAAATAAATTAATTAAAAAACTAAAAAGATAGAAAAAAATAAAATTGAGGTATAGTTGATTTACAATTGTAAGTTGTTTTAATCACTGCTGCACAGCAAAGTGATTTAGTTATATTTACATTCTTTTAAAAATATTTGTTTTCCCTATGGTTTATCACAGGATATTGAGTGTAGTTCTCTGTGCTATACAGTAGAATCTTACTCATCCGTTCTCTATATAAAAGCTTACATCTGCTAACCTCAGCCTCCCACTCCATCCCACCCTCAACCTGCTTCCCCTTGGCAGCCACCAATCTGTTCTCTATGTCCATGATTCTGTTTCTTTTTTTTTAAATGAATGATGGACTCGGGTTTTCCTCGCTGCACTGCCTGAAGGCCTGCTCTAGTTGTGGTTAGCGGGGGCTCCCAGCAGTTGCAGCTCACGGGCTTAGCTGCCGCATGGCGTCTTCCCAGACCAGGGATTGAACCCGTGTCCCCTGCATTGGCAGGTGGATTCTTAACCACCGGGCCACCAGGGAAACCCTGTTTCTTGTTTCATAGATATGTTCATTTGTGTCGTATTCTAGATTCCACATATAAGTGATATCATATGGTATTTGTCTTTCTCTTTCTGACTTACTTCACTTAGTATGATAATCTCTAGCTGCAACCAAAAAATCAACTGCTGATTAGCCCTACAGGGGCCTCTCCCCTTGCCTACAAGAGTGTAATAAAACTTTAACAGATAAAACTTACAACTAAATTGTTTTAAGTCTTCTTTCACTGATCTAAAAAAAAAAAAAAAATTAGGGACTTTCCTGGTGGTCCAGTGGCGAAGACTCTGTGCTTCCAATGCAGGGGGCCCTGATTTGAAGATCCTGATCAGGGAGCTAGATCTCATGTTCCTTGACTGAAGATCCTACATGCTACAACTAAGATCTGGCACAGGCAAACAATAAATAAAATAAATAAGTACTTAAAAATTAGAATGCATAGATTACTTAACGTGGTTGACCTGCTTGTGTCAAGTTATGCTAAGAGGCTACTGTAAACGTAGGAAGAGTCAGCAAGAAGTTCAAAGAAAGCTCAGCCAAAGAAATAGCGAGACAGCTACAGGGGAACATTAAAAACTAAGTGATTTTGCACACGAGCAATAGTGTAACCTCTGAATGGTGAAAACAGAGATGCTATAAGATGCTTGTGCTGGGAGGAAGGGCAGAGGAAAGCAGAGGGGAGGCGGTGAGAGCCCAGCCTGAATCCCCCAGGAAGAAAGGCAACAGGCCAGGATGAAGAAGATGAGTCAAAATGAGCAGCATACCTGTTATTCAAAAACGGGGGAGAAAGGACTTCCCAGGTGGTCCAGTGGTTAGGACTCTGCACTCCCAATACAGGGGCCTGGGTTCAAACCCTGGTCAGGGACCTAGCGCCATGTGCTGCAAAGAAGACCCAGCGCAGTCAAGTAAATAAATACATATTTTAAAAATAATAAGATAATTTTTTCAATATGCCAGGTACTGAATATACCTGGTACTAAAATATTTTTTAAAACATAGGAAGAAACTGGCATTTGAGGGAATTCCCTGGTAGTACAGTGGTTAGGACTCCACACTTTCACTGCAAAGGGTGTGAGTTCCATCCCTGGTGGGAGAATCAAGATGCCACAGGCCACGAGATGTGGTGGGGAAAAAAAATGAAACAGGGAGATAAGTGAACTTGGAAGAAGCTAAGCCAAGTGGAGAGGGCTGTGGGAAGCAGGCAACTGCTGTTCAGTGTCAGCATTTCCATCCTATGAATTTTTAAACTAGTGCTTTATTGAGGACACAAAAAAAGAAAAAAACTAAACTAAAAAGAAACGCCCAGCAGTGTTGATATAAATCTAACATGACCAGAGGAAGTGAGGCCTTTATTTCATTTTGACTTCTTAATATCTTCTTTTTCTTTCTCCCTGTTAACTTACAAAGAGGTAATTAACTCTCGAGTAATTGGGAACAAAGGCAGCACACTAGTGCAGAGGAGTTTTGGAAGCTTTGCCCACAGCTCATTACAGGAATTCGTCAGGACAGAAAGCAACAACCTAATAAAGTCTGCAAGTGGCCACAAATGGAAATTTGACTCAGAGGGACAGCCTGCACAGGTGGAATTCTAAGGGAGTTCTGTCCTGTAAGCAGGTGGCTTACGTAGCTGCTGATGGAAGTCAGTTATGAAAAGCCCACATCCTTGGATGAACCTAGAGCCTGTTACACGGAGTGAAGCAAGTCAGAAAGAGAAGAACATTGTACATTAACACATATATAAGGAATCTAGACAAATGGTGTTAAATGGTATTCTAAGAAAACAGACTTGTGGACACGATGCGGGGAAAGAGGTGGGACAAAGAGAGAAAGTAGCATCGACATACATACACTACCACGTGTAAAACAGACAGCTGGCAAGCAGCTGCTGTGCAGCACGGGGAGTCCAGCCTGCTGCTCCGTGATGACCTGGGGAGGGGGGCGGGGGGAAGGGGGAGGAAGGTAGGGGGGAGGGGGAGGGGGAGGCTCAAGAGGGAGGTGATACCCCAACGGGTGCCTGCGTGCTAAGCCGCTTTAGTAGTGTCCGTGTTCGACTCTTTGCGACCCCATGGACTGTAGCCCGCCAGGCTCCCCTGTCCATGGGATTCTCCAGGCAAGAATACTGGAGTGGGTTGTCATGCCCTCCTCCAGGGGATCTTCCCAACCTAGGGATCAAACTCATGTCTCTCACGTCTCCTGTATCAGCAGGCACGTTCTCTACATTTGCCAACTGGCAACTACGGCTGATTTGCGTTGTTGTAAGGAAGAAATCAACACAACATTATAAAGCAATTTTCCTATAATTAAAAGATAAATTTTAAAAGACCCCACATCTTGGTTTTGTTAACGAGGAATTTGTTGTTGAAAGAAAACAGGAGTCCTATTTTAACTCCATACAGTAATCTCAGTGTCTGACTGCCGGTGGCTGCCGTCCTAAAGCAGCGTTGTGTAACCATCACCCAACTGCACAGCTGACAGGCAGAAGGGACATGTGAGCTTCCAATGACTTACTCAGCTCCACTTGAATTAAATTTGCAATAAAGACCTCCTTTTCTGCTGTAGCTGCAAAACTGATTGGGGGAAAAAAAAAATCAGAATGACTAATTGTTTTCAATGCATTCATTATGTGTATCCACGAACAACCACAACCAGCCTGAACACTTGTAATGATCAGAGGGGATGTGCTTTTTCTAGTTTTCTGGATGGTAAGTGAAAGCGTGTGTGAAAGTGTTAGTCCCTCAGTGGTGTCTGACTCTTTGCGACCTCAAGGATGGTAGCCTGCCAGGCTTCTCTGTCCTTTGAATTCTCCAGGCAAGCATACTGGAGTGGGTAGCCATTCCCTTCTCCAAGGGGAATCTTCCAACCCAGGGATCAAACCCAGGTCTCCAGCATCGCAGGTAAATTCTTTACCATTTGAGCCACTTTAATTGAGTGATTTAAATGACACACTTCTACACTTTGTTCAAGAGACAAGTCCACGGTTCCTATGAGTTGAAAAGAGGCAAGAAAACAATCGCAAAGCACTCGAGCTCTGGTGGAAGCACACACAAGTGACTAGCGACCGGGATCCTTGCTGATGAGACGGGCAGGCATTCATGTAGCCTCTGACTTCATCTATAACGTGAAGGGCAAAGGGTGTTCATTTGTGAAGAAGGTCATTTGTCCCAGGAACTTTACTCCTCACATCTAGGCATTTTTCTGTGTCACTCATCTCAGGACACCAAAGTTCAACAGAGCCAAGAATGAAAGACTCCTCCAGCTGCCAAGGCAAAGAGAACTCTCCCTGATCTGGGATCAGCTTAACAGGCAAATTTGTTAGTACAAGAACAGGAAATACGTCTAAAATTAACTACTTTATTGGGTGCAGGGGAGCGGGAAAGGTCCCTAAAAGATGAGAAGAGAACATGTGAGCTACTGATACTCATCAGAGTAAAAACCAAAGTCTCACAATTTCCTGCAAGATCCTGCAAGACTTGGTCCCCAGCTCCCTGCAGTCCTGTTCATAAACCCTTCTTGCCCACCGTCCATTGTAATGGTGGCTTTGGCTGCTTCCACACTGGCTATTCCCTCTGCTTGGGATGATCTTCCAGGGTGTCCCGTGACCTACTCACTTCTTTCCAGATTTTGTTAAAGATCAAAGATTCAGGCCCTTCCTGAATACCCTAATTTAAATTGCAGGGACTCCCCTAGTGGTCCTGTGATTAAAACTTCCTTCCACTGCAGGGGGCATGCATTCAGTCCCTGGCTGGGGAACTAAGATCCAACAGGCTGAGCAGTGTGGGGATGGATGGGGAATAAATAAAAAACAATACGTGAAATTGCAAACCTCACCCTCCACTCCTTCCTAGCCCAGATTTCTCCCCATCCCCCACACCCCCTTCACAATCACGTGACCCCAGGACTTTAATGATTTCACCGTCTCCTCTGCACTAGCTCCCCGAAGATGAGTTACCTCTGTCTTGCTTTCTGTCCTGGCCTCACTCAGCCAGCAGTAAGGGTTCCATATTTGTTCAATCCATCAGAAAACTGTCACCAGGTTCATAAACCAGAGAACATGTAGTACTCTACTTTAAATTACACTTTCAGAGTTGTAACTTTTTTTCCCAAGATCAACAGCATTTTTCCAGCAGACAGTAACCAGCCATCTGAACCACACTGGCTCTGTACAAACTTCTTTTGGTCTTGATTTGTACCTTTCAGTGTCAAATATGAGCGATGTCCTGGCCAGAGATACTTCTAAACCCTTAACACCCTGTCTGGGACTTCAAATTCTGGTATGTGTTGCACTGGATTCCTCGTCAAAGAAAATCTTTCATGCTGAGTAGAACCACCTGTTGTCACCGGGAATGACTCTGGCCAGAAAGGACTCATTGCAATGTGCTCTGATCCCCAAGCTCCAAGTGTTCAGCTGGCCTGTGACATGATAAATGCTTCCCGGGGACTCTGTGCAGCTGGGACACCCTGGCAGATTTCTAAGAAAGAGCCCAACCACTCACGTTAAGTCTTCTGCATAACTTTCTGATGAAATAAAATCTTGACTAAATTCCAAAAACAGAAAAAAAGAAAAAAAAAACCACCAACCCCCAAAATAAAGTAAATAAACAAACAAAACTGCTGCTGCTGCTGCTAAGTCACTTCAGTCGTGTCCGACTCTGTGTGACCCCCATAGACGGAAGCCCACCAGGCTCCCCCGTCCCTGGGATTCTCCAGGCAAGAAACAAAACAAACTCCCACAAAATGCAAAAAAACTCTATACCAAATTACAAAAGACAGCACAGTCTGGTGTATGATTCCACCCTCTAGTGGACGAAGAAAGAAGCTCAAAATCTCAACTTCATAGAACTACTCTTTAGCCTATTGTTTATTGTTTTCTGTTATAGTCCTTTTGGGTCCCAGGGCCATTTTTAACATAAAAAAAATGACTTCTTAGAGACCACATGTTTAATTATGCATTGCTACTATTATTCAATCCCTGGGTCAGGGAGATCCCTTGGAGAAGGAAAAAGGCAGTCCAGTTCAGTATTCTGCCCTGGGAAATCCCATGGACAGAGGAGCCTGGTGGGCTGCAGTCCATGGGGTCGCAAAAGAGACATGACCTAATGACTAAACAACAACTATTAAAGTAGCGTGTTTTTTGAAGGACTGGAGTCCTGCCTGCTTCAACCCTCTTACATAATCCAGAGGAGCAAACATCATAAATGGTAAGGCTCACCCATAGGACTCAGCAGCCTGTTATATATACACACAGGTATTCTTTGGGGAAAATAAGCGCGCTGTCACCCTGCCTCGACCAGCGGAGGCCAACCCCACAAAGGGGCTGCAACGGAGTGATCAGGAGACAGCTGGGGGACATTCCAGGAGCCACGTGTGTGCCATCAGCCACACGAAGTGTTCTCACGAGTCTCCTCCGTGGGTTCAAAAGTTCCCTCCACCACCCGCTCAGGTGCCCAGCACACTCGTCGTGTTAGAGAACTAATGAAGACAGATGTTGTGGGAATCCCTTGGCAGTCCAGTGGTTAGGACTCAGCCCTTTTGATCTTGGGTAGCCTCAGCCTGCAGCGGCTTGAAGCAGGGTTTCAATTCCCAGCCAGAGATTGAAGTCAGGCCACAGAAGTGAGAGCACTGAATCCTGGCCCCTAGACCACGGAGGGCTTCCGTGGTGGCTCAGATGGTAAAGATTCACCTGCAATGTGGGAGACCGGGGTTCAATTCCTGGGTCAGGAAGATCCCCTGGAGAAGGGAATGGCTACCCATTCCAATGTTCTTCCCTGGAGAATTCCATGGAGATGGGCCTGGTGGGCTATAGTCCATGGGATCACAAAGAGTTGGGCACAACTGAACCACACACACACACACACACACACACACACCCACAAGGAACCAGTGGGCCAGTGACACTGTACAGCTTTGCAGAAATAAATTCTCACAAAGACAGAAAGAAAGTAATGAAACTGTAAAGTGTTTATTAGGAGGAAAAAGAGGACATGTGGATGGCCACACTGGCAGGCTCAGAGAGAGTAGCGCCCCTGCGGTAGTTTGAATCACTTTTACGGGGCATTTCTTCCAGGTTTCCTTTGGCCAATCATCGTGCTTTGCCTGGTCTGTATTTGGCATATCTCAGGGTCCTCCCATGTGTATGCATCTCTCAACCAAGATGGATTCTAGCAAAGAGGCCCACGGGTAGGTTGGCATCACTTACTGTGGGGAAGCACCCTTCTCCCTTTTTGACCTCCAAGGAGCCTTTCTGCGCGTGTGTAGTCAGGGAGGTCTCCTTGACTTCAAGAATGAGGAATGTGTGGACTTTCATCTCTTATCTGGGGCAGGGCCCAGCCTCTTCTCTCGCTCCTGACGTTACAGAGCTTCTGTCCACAGGGAATGAGTTCCAGCTGCTCACCCTGGGGCCTATCTCCTGTCTCACTCTCACTGCCAGGATCCAGATTCGAATCCTGGTCAGGGAACTAAGATCCTGCAAGCCACACAACATGGTTAAAAAGGAAAAGAAAAAATTAAAACTGTTGTCTTGAGGTGCAGTCACAGACAAAGGCCGAAATTTCTGTTAAGAACCCACATCCAGGGTCTTCCCTGGTGGCACAGTGGTAAAAGTCCACCTGCCAGTATAAGAGACACAGGTTCCATCCCTGGTCTGGGAAGATCCCACATGTCGTGGATCAACTAAGCCCATGCGCCACAACTACTGGGCCTGTGCTCTGGAGCCTTGGAATCACAATTACTGAGCCTAAGCACCACAGCTACTGAAGCCCATGTGCCTAGAGCCCGCGCTCTGCAACAAGAGAAGCCACCACTGAGAAGCCCTTGCACTCTAACAAAGAGTAGCCCCCACTTGCCACAGCTAGAGAAAAGCCTGCGCAGCAGCAAAGACCCAGGATAGGAAAGAATAAATATAAATAAATAAAAAATTATATGTTAGAACCCACATCCAGGTAGCATTTCAGCAGATGGAAATAGGACAGGTCACAAAGACATGTTTGTTTAATGTCCAGTGCCCTGGAGACTGTTCCACTGGAGGACCCTCTGTCCTGTCTCCCTGGGGATATTGCAGAACGATCTGGACAGTTATGTGTCACTAGTCGTTCCCGGGAGCTCTTCCCCTATAGCGTTTCTAGCATTGGGGTTCATGCAAACCTTTCCCCTAAACCATAACTTCCCCCAAGGCCAGGGTGTGTGTCTGACTCTATGGAGGGCTCCCTTTCACTCTGAGATCCAGGACCCGAGAGCTGGAAGAGTCCTGGCATTGTCCCATAGTGGCACCCTCTGCTCTATGGGCTCTTTATGACCCCATGGATTGGAGCCCGCCAGGCTCCTCTGTCCATGGGATTCTCCAGGCAAGAATACTGGAGTGGGTAGCCATCCCCTTCTCCAGGGATCTTCCTGACCCAAGGATTGAACCTGAGTCTCCTGCCTTGCAGGCAGATTCTTCACTGTCTGAGCTACCTGCAGTCCACAGAACTTATGGGAAACCTCTGGAACCAGGCGAGCTCAAGGCCTCATGGGGGCTCTCTCGGTTCCCCCAGAGCATCTCCTACTTTATCCAGTTTCTTTTCTTCCATACATTCGTATTCTTTGTTATTATTCTTTAAAAATTTTATTTTAAATATGTTTAAGTTTTAAAAATGGTTTAAAGTTTTTAATTTCTAGTAGGAAAACATTATTTGATGAATACCCTAATGGCAAACCACTGTAAGAATGTTTCAGTTGCATTTGGGGCAGAGGAGTAGGAATTATCTTCAAAGTACCCCAGCTTTCTTCATAAGAAGGTCAGAGATACACTGGTTCGTATTATTGTGACATCCATTAGGTGATCTAAGTTGCTTTTCCTTCAGCAGGGGCTTTATTTGTCAGAAGGGTATGATGCCTAGAGAAAACAAACAAAAAGGCCCCAAAAGATAAAATTAAAAGAAGGGCTTTATGCTTGACCTCCAAATTTGGCTGACAATACCGATGAGATTCGTAACCTTTGGGTTGCTCCGATATTTCAACATCTTTGCCGGATTCTGGGCTGCATCCCGGAAGGTCACAGTAACTTCTGGATCCTGCATGGCTGCAAGAAAATCTCTGGATCACTAAAAGTTCCATTGAGCCCAGGCATTCCTGCTATTCTAGGCACACTCTCTCCCATCCCAGGCATCTCTCCAGGAACATTACCAGGCGCCCCAACCAGGAAAGCCACCAGGGATAGAGCCACACTGAGCTCCTGATTGTCATCTGGCTTCTCCCTCCCTCTGCGCTCTCTCGTGTTCTTCCCATCAGTTCTCATTTTCAGATTTTTTTGCTTCCAGCCATCCTACTAGATATGAATGGCATCTCATTGTGGTTTTGATGTGTATTCCCCTTATGACTAAAGATGCTGACCACCATTTTTTAAAAAAAACTATTTACTTATTTTTGGCTGTGCTGGATCTTTGTTGTGGCACACGGCTTTCTCTAGTTGCAGCAAGTGGGGGCTGCTCTTCCTTGCAGTGCACGGGCTTCTCACTGCAGCGGCTTCTCTTGCTGCCAAGCACAGGCCCCTGAGCACCGGGGCTTCCTTAGTTATGGCGTAAGGGCTCTAGAGCGCGGGCTCGGTAGTTGCGGTGCACAGGCTTAGCTGCTCTGAGGCACATGGGATCTTCCTGGACCAGGGACTGAATCCATGTCCCCGGCATAGGCAGGTGGATTCCCAACCACTGGACACCAGGGAAGTCCCAGCGTTGACCATCTTTTCATGTGATTATCAGCCAGTTGAATGTCTTCTTTGGAGATAAGTTTGAATTACTTGTCCATTTTTAAATGGTTGGGCTTTTTTTTTTTTTTTTGGTCTCTGTTGTTGGGTTTTTAAATGTTTATCTGTATTAACTACTGGATTTCTGAAAAATATTGCATCTAAAAACAGAGGTTTACTGATAAATGAAGGCTGGGACATGCTGCAGCCTTTTTATGTCACAAACAGAGAAATAGAGGCCCATGAGGTTAAACCACCTGGTAAGTAGCAAAACAGAGTCTTCTGATGGCTTGCCTTACCTCCTCCCACATCACTCAGCACCTGGAGTGGGCAGCACGCAGGTGTGGGCTCTGTGAGGAACTACACGTGCAAAAACAAACCCTGTCCTTCAAGCCTTGCCAGAAGATGAGGCTGGCGGAGCTGGGAGTTGAGGGGGCATGGTGAGAAATTCCCTGTAATTGAGGAAGGGAGAGAGTGGTGGCAAACAAGGCTAGATTCTGAAGGATTTGAATGCCAATAAGTTGGGGGTTTTAGCCTGGAGACCCCTAGTCACAAATTCAAGCACCCTCTTGGGACCGCAGGTGCTATAAATGTGAACAACAGATGTAAAGCAGTAGGGAGTGGTGGGGGCCTGTGGCTAACCAGAGCGCCCGCCCTGCCTGAAGGCAGATTCCAAGACTGCTGGTTACAGCATATTCGGAGTGACGTCGTTTGGGGGGTTCCAGGTAGGTTTAGTGGGGAGGCGCAGTGTCCTGAGGCCGATGGTCTGGGAAGAGGCTCCTGTTTGTTGAACCTGCCCAGCTGTGAGCACAGAGAGGGCCAGTGGCTTCCGGGCTGGCCAAACTTGGGTGAGTAATTCACCTCTGCAGCGTGGCTCTTTCCACCTGGAAAACATAAGTGATCATTGTATCTATTCCCTGCCTCGGGATGGGCTCCATTCCGGAAACCTAGCTGGCTTCCTGCTTCCCTTGCTCTGCGGCCCTCCCCTCCAAGCTAGGGCGCTCCTCTCCAACATCTCGCGGCTGCGGCCCCTTTAAGGCGGCCATGGAGGACCCAGTTTCGGCGCTAAGGAGATCTTCTAGCTGCCGTCTCTGTGGTAAGCCGACACTTACGGCCGGAAGTGCGTGTTCGAACCTGCTTTTGACTCTAGACTGGGAAGGCAGGGCCGCCACGTGTTCTGTGGTGCCAGAGGGGCTGTGCTCGCTCGCTCCCACCCGCTGGCCGAACCCCAAACCCGCGGAATGACGCTGGTCCGCGGCGCCAGTTCCCGGCCTGGGGCGCTGACGAAGCTCCCGGCAACCGGACTTCAGGAATCACTCCCAGCATAGAAATTGGGCGTTGGACGGAAGAGGCCAAACTCAGGCACCAGGATCGGGGTGAGAGGCTACAGTAGGAGGCGCTGCACCCCTTAGAAAAGCCTTGGGTCCCAGGCTGGAAGGGCAGCATGAGGCTTAGTGGGTGTGTAAACATTCATGAAACTTACTCTTCTAGAGCACGTGGATCTCTTTCCCCAGGGTTTTATGAGAAGATGAGAGCTCTCTGGCCCCCGGCGGTTGGATGAAGGCATTGCAACCTTCGCTACTCCTCTGCGGCGAGCCTAGAGCATATTCGGAGTGACGTCAGTTTGGGGGATCCAGGTAGGTCAAGGTTGGAGACGCAGGGTCCTGAGGCCGATGGTCTGGGGAGAGGCTCCTGTGTTGTTGAACCTGCCCAGTTGTGGGTGCAACCTTGTACCAGGCAGCCCGACCCTGACCTAAAGTAAATTCCTAGGAGAACTTTTTCCTGGGTTTTGAATTTGCAGTAACAGGTGTGAACATTCTAGCAGCAGTTTGATGATCATGTATGATACTGCAAACAGAACGTTCGTTGAAAGAAGAAAACCTATAAACAGTGTTCATGTATATTTGTTTTATTCAATACTTTATGATACTTTGACCAGGCACCGAGCTAAGTGTTAGGGACACAGAGGTGTTACAGACCTTGTTCTCAGGAAACTACAGCCTAGTTGGGGAAATAACCCTAAAGAGAGTATAATTCAAGCTGATACTAATGCTCTGAAGGAAAGCACAGTCTTACAAGAATGCATATCTCAAAGAACCTGATGGAGACTGGAAGGCTTTCCTGAGGATGAGACCCTTGAGTGGGCTCTGAAGGATGCATAGGCGTTTGGTGGGAAGGCCAGGGGGCAGCATGTGCAAAGGCCCAGTGGCCTAGCTATTATTGGCTAGTGGAGGAACTGAAAAACGGCCACGTAGCCCAGAACGTAAGGAAAGTGGTGTGAAATGAAGCTGAAAAGGTGGGGGAGGGACAGGCCACGCAGGGCCTGCGGCTCATTTGAGGATTTGGGGCTTTGTCCTGAGAATAAGAGGAGGTCAGTGTGGGTTTTAAACAAGATGATGTGCTAAAAACTGTTACTTCAAAAGAGCCCAGTGTACAGAGCAGCAGTCAAGCAGAAAACTCTGTGATGCTGGAAATGGTCTGTGTCTGTGCTGTTCAGTAGGGCGGCCACAATCGTGGAGTGAAGTTTTGTTTTATTTTTTGACTGCACGGGGTCTTTGTTGTGGCGATGGGCTTAGTTGGTCCATGGCATGTGGGACTCTTCTTGGACCAAGGATCGAGCTCGTGTCCCCTGCATTGGTGGGTGGATTCTTAACCACTGGACCACCAGGGAAGTCCCTGCAGTGTTAATTTAAATGTAAATGGCTACATGTGCCTAGGAACTGCTGCGTGGAACAGTGCAAGTCTAAAAGTTACTGGAAGGACAGTGCCACCCTTACTGGAATCGTGACACCTGAGCCCTTTCACTTTCTGGACAGAGGCCAAGACGAGTTCCACTTGGAGAGAATCCTCCTATTGGTCTTTGCTGGGGATCTGACACAGTAACTGCTAGTGGAACTGCTTTTCATTTTCATTTCCTGGGTGTGGTCAGCCTGCTCCATGAAGCGTCATTCCTCCTTCTCCTGTCTTTGCCTGTTTCGTTGTCAGCACACTGATGGAGAAGCGATCCTTCATCACGTTGAAGTCCCTGCAGCGGTCTGTGTTACACCTCTGCTTTGGAGGGAACGTCAAGAAAAGTGTGGTCCCTGGGATTTGGGGTGCAGAGAGGTAGACAGCAGGAAGTGCTTGACCCCAGGAACGCAAGTTTCCAGTGGGACCTGGCAGGATGTAACCCTGTGAGGAAGTGAAGGCCGTTTCCAGCGGATGATCAGTGACAGGAGGTGGGAAGCGTGAAAGTGAGAGGGTCGGGGAGCTGAAGAGTTAGGGCCAAACTGGGGGACTGCCCAGTGAGAGAGAGTGGGAGGAGAATCTAGGGGTAGATGGGCTGGTATTGAGTTTGGAGGCTTTGTCAGAGGGCAGTGTACTGTGCCTGGTACAGGCAAGTTTCTGAGGGCCCCACGTGGTGGTTGGTGGATGCCCGGGCGTCCTTGGGGTGGTTGTGGGGGTTGTTGTTAGGAAGTCACTGCGATGGAGCCTGTAGACTTGGAAGGAGTGGGGGCCGCTGGGTCGCTGCAGGGTGGGCACCAGCCACATCGTGTTCTGGGTTTTAGGTAGATTTTATGTTTTGAAGAGTATTTTATCATATTAAAACAGTTTTAAATTCTCTGAATATTCAGACTTGCTGAAGTTGAACGAAGAACTGATGCACTGTACTTTCTTTGCAGGTGAGTTCACTGGAAGAGGTGTGTGCTTGCCGAATGAAAACCTGCTGAGTTTGTTTCTGCCTGGTTCTCTGTGCCTGAAATATAGTAGTTGTGTTTTAGCATTTTCTGAGTTTGTGTGATTTCATTCTTTATCTCCATAATTTTTGAATGCTGACCTGCTTAAGATCCAGTTTTGTGTGAATATAAATGAAAGGAGTCAGACCCCAAGGAAATTTTCCATACATGTCACGGCTTCTGTGCTGAGTGTGTGCCCTTGGCCTCCGGGGGCACAGTGAGCAGCTCAGTTTCCGACCGAAGAGTAGCTCAAGGTCATACACCCTCCGGGATGCAAGTGCCTTGGACCTGTGACTTAATCCCTGAGCACCCCACTCTCACCCAGGCTTCTCAGTGAGCGAGGCACCCCCACCCCCAGCACACACCCAGGGCGCATACACATCGCAGGACCTGGGGGCTTTGTGTTACAGAGGTTGGGGGCTCTGCTGGCACTGGGTGGGGCCATACTTCCCAGCAGAGATTCTCCCAAGTTCCAGTGTCTTCGAATATTTCTCCCTGTTGATGTGGAGAAGGAAAACCAGCCTGTGTCTTGAGCTGTGATGGTGGTAGTTTCATCATCAGACTGTCAGGCCATCTTTCTGTTGTGGTCTTAAGTTTCTTGCGGTACAGCAGGGCCCCCAGCCCAGGCCACGCTGTAATCCGGGGCTTGCTGTCAGTGGCTGTACACCTGACTCCAGGCTCAGGCAAACACTTGCGATACACACGTTGTCACGTGAGTTCTATAGAGTTAACTTGGCATTCAAGGCCCTCCAGAGCCTGCTCCACTGGCCTTGTCAAGCTTACCCCCTGTGTCACCACCTCTGTCCCCACACGGCTTGCAGAAGTCACGATCCAGAGGAGGAGACAAGCCCAGGGGTGCTTGGCGGGCTGCCTGATGCTTAGCTGGGTGATTTCCGCTCATCTCTTCCAGTGTAGTGGTTCAGAGAGGCCCAGCAGAACCTGGTGAAGCCCTGTCACCTCTCTGAGTGGCCCTGTCTGTCCTCAATCTGAGGTCAGGGGACTCGAGCAGTCCCAGGGTGCAGCAGACAGAGGCTGCCTTCCCAACCCACCCAGCAGGACCCTTCCACTTGGGGTCCAGGGGGTCCCAGAGTTTGAATGCTGCAGCGTCATGGGCAATGTGCCCCTTTGTACCTGACACCCCCAGCACACCTCCTTTGCAGGGAGGAGAGCATCCTGCCCTGGCTTTGATGGCTGTACATTGGCCCACTGCCGTGTCCCCTCTTCCTCACAGCAGGGGAGTACTTCGGATGGCCAGGTTTCCTGAGGCCGATCTCATCTCACCCCACAACAACCATATGAAGCGGGGATTGTTATCTCCTGATTGTCGTCTCCATTGTGCAGATCAGAGAACTGAGGCCTCGAGGTTAGGGATACAGAACTGGCAGAGGCAGACCCTGAACCCAGAGTGGATGCTCTTAGCACTACACACCCACAGCCCACTCAAGAGACGTAGTCCAAGCAGGGCTGCCAAATTTAGCAAATTAAAACAGGCTGCCCAAGTTAAGTTTGAATTTCAGATAAACGGATTTTTTTTTTTTTTTAGTATATTCTAAATATTGCATGGGATATACTAAGACTTTAAAAATTTCTGTTGTTGGTTTGGAATTCAGATTTCACCAGGTATTCTGTATTTTATCTGGCTACCCTAACCGAGGCAAAAGCCTCTGCATAGCCCTGTGAGAGGAAGTGGGTGTGGGGCTGGGAAGGTACCACCAACGTAACAGGATGTAGAGCAAGGGCCAGGAAGTTCTGAGTCCTCGGGAGTGGAAACCCCTTGGAAAACAGGCCTTTCATTCCCCAGGGCCATTCACCAAGTCTCCCCAAGCAAAGATGGGGCAGAGTGTGGCCTGCAGTTCCTGAAGAATTGCTCACACATGTAGAGAAGGTGGCCTCAGGGATGGGGGCGGGGGTAGAGGCACCCAGGTGTGTTGGGTTACAGTTTGCAGCATCTTATGGTCCACTGTGTAGGGTGGGCTTCAAGGAGTCAGTCTGGGGCTCTGCAGCCATGGCAGCTGGCAGGGCACACCAAGGAGCTGGGGCCAGAACAGAGTCCCATGGTGGCCCTGAGGACTCTTGACAGTATTGGATGCAACGCAAGCCACACAAAAAATTTTAGATTGGTGATAGCCATGTTAAAAAAGTGAAACGTGAAATTACTTGTAATAATTTATTTAACTCAGTATGGCAACAATGGGCTTCCCAGGTGGCCCTAGTGGTAAAGAACCCACCTGCCAATATAGGAGACACAAGAGACTCCAGTTTGATCCCTGGGTGGGGAAGATCCGCTGGAGGAGGACACAGCAACCCGCTCCAGTATTCTTGCCTGGGGAATGCTATGGACAAAGGAACCTGGAGGCTACAGTCCATGGGGCTGCAAAGAGGTGGACACAACTGAAGCTACTTAACATGCACGCACACGCACGTGCCAAAAATAGTTTCAGTGTGCAATCATACAAAAATTATTAGACATTTTGCTTTTTTAGAAAACTGGATCTTCAAAACCCAGTGTGTATTTTACACTTGTGGCTCGTCTAGGTTTGCCCCAGCCCCACTCTGAGTCCCAGTGGTCACATGTGGCTGCCACCACAGAAGGGGCACGTCTGAGACCTGCAGGCGAGTCAAGCCTTTGCCCTGATTCTCAGGTGTCCAGGGAGGGAGGGAGTGAGGTCACAATGTAGAGGCTGGCTTTCCTGTCTTTGGGGTCATCTGATCTTCAGCGCCACCTCAGGGCCTAGGTATTACTGAGCTGCTTTTTTAGAGGCTTAGGCTTGCCTGAGGTCACTGGACAAATGCTGGTGGGTGTCCCCAACTGCCTGACTGCCATCACGATCTGCGGGGATCTGGGATGTCTTCAAGGTCATTCTGGGGGGAAGGACTCCCAACCAGCCATTGCTCCCTGCTTCCACCCTCTGGCTAGTAAATTCACTCAGGGTTCTGGCTGCCAGGAAAGCTGGCCAGTTTTAGTCAAGGTCAGCCCTGCCTTCCCAGTCAGCCCCTCCAGGTTGCTCTCCAGGATGGGATGTGAGTCCAGCTGAAAACATATCTGGAGTCCAAAACCAGACCGGCTCCATCCTGCTTTTTGTGAAAGGAATCGCTAGGGACCGAATCCCCCAAGTGCCTGATCTAAGCCCTTGCCAGAGAGGTAGGGGCAGTCCCACAGCCCACCCACCTCGTGCTTACAAGTGTCCCGGGGACAGCTGGTGCATCACTATTAAACCTATTCATTTCGCCGGGCACTTGAAGGGCCCCTCTGATTGCTGTGACTCTGCGGGGTGGCAGGAACCAATTTCCTAAGGATGATAGATTTCTTCTTATTTGCTGCTTTCAAGCTGTGGTTGCTTCTGTGTCCAGAAGCAAAACACTTTCAAGAGGCGGTCTCCTGGGACTAACCTCTGGGGGAGGGGGCTTTGGAAGGGGAGGTGTCCTTGGCCCCCTCTGCATGGTGGTAGGGGTGACTGGCCCCCGAGGCACAAGGGATGCCAGGCCTGGGGAGAGGAGAGGAAAAGAGGGATGGGCAGGCTAGGGCAGAGGATGAGGCTGGGAGGGGGTGAGGAGGAGTGGGAGTGGAGGGTGGGCTACCAGCCTGAAGCTCCTGCTTGGATGTCCTCTGGGCAGTGATTCTCAACTTCGGTTGCCCTTCTGAATCACCTGGAGCTTTAAAGATCCTGATGTGGACTTCCCTGGTGGTCCAGTGGTTAAGACTCCGTGATTCCAAGGCAGGGGACCCAGGTTCGATCCCTGGCCAGGGAACGAAGATTCCCGTGTGCCACATGGGGCCAATGTAAATACATAAAATATTTAAAAAATAAATAAGAGACTTCTCTGGACTTCCCTGGTGGTCCGGCGGTTAAGACTTCATGTTCCCAATGCAGGGTCCCTGGTTTCTACCCTGGTCAAGGAATTAGATTCTATATGCTGCAAGCAAGACCTGGTGCAGCCGAGTCAGTAAACAAAAAATAAATAAATATTCTGCCGCCAGGCACCACTGACAAGAGATACAGATTTTGAAGGGTCCGGGGTGTGGCCTGGGACCTGGATCTTTGGACACTGCACAGGTCATTCTAATGCTCTGGACTGAGGCGCTCTCTGTCCTGCAGGTGTGAACCGACCGAGCGAGACAATCCTCTGTCTAGAGAAATTGCCCGAGACTTGCAAATGGGCCAGGAGACGCTGGGCAGGCCAGGTGCGGCCCACCCCCAGGGGTTGCCCGGACCTTCGTCTTTCTTTTGAAGAGGCTGCGCTACAGCTCAGATGGGGGAGAAACTGGGCTGCAGAAAATGGAAATAGTTCTTGCCCACAGCGATGCAAATGGATCTCGTCCCACACAGATAGGATTGGCTTCTGTCATCTGGAAAAGACAACCTCAGACATTACCTTTTGTTGCCCCATCGACCAGTTCTGCATTTGTTAGCAAATTCGGTCGCGCGTTCGGATTGCCTGTCTACATGGCTGATTTTCAGATTTTCCTTTCAGCTGATCTTAACATCTTATCAGCTCCCTCATTAATTAATGAGCTGGAAACAGTGACTTACATATGTCCATTCTATGTGTGAAAGTGCTGTGTTCAACTTTTGAAAATTGTAATTTAGCCCCTCTCAGGGGAGTGGGGTGCGACTTCCTGCTCCCGCGGCCTCTCTGGGCCCTCCTGCTGTGTCCGCTGCCTGGTGCCGGCTGTGCCTCCCTGTCTCCCCAGCTAGCCTCAGGTGTGGTCCCAGGAAGCCGTTCATAGTTGTTGGCACTAGGTCGCGTTCAGCTCTTCTGCAACCCCATGGTCTGTAGCCCACAAGGCTCCTCTGTCCTTGGGGTTCTCCAGGCAAGAAAACTGGAGTGGGTTGCCATTTCCTTCTCCAGGGAATCTTCCCAACCCAGGAATTGAACCTGTGTCTCCTGCATCAGCAAGCAGATTCTTTACCACTTTTGGCCACGACCTGCAGCAATGTGGGATCCTTGTTCCCCAACCAGGGCTTGAACCTGCGCTCCCTGCATTGGAAGAGTAGAGTTGTAACCTCTGGACCACCAGGGAAGTCCCCACAGTAGTTATAAATAAATTGTTAAATGTCTCCCACATGGAGTTAGATCCCCTTTTCCATTCTTGATACGGTGTCTTACCTTTTTTCTTGGCTCAAGTTTTTTGTAAGTTTTTCAAAGAAAAAACTTATTTTATTGATGCTCTCTGTATTCTATTTCATGAGTTTTTGCATTTGCCTTTGTTATTTCTGTTATCTTACTTTCTTAAGCTTTACTCTGCTGTCTTTTTTTCCTGGCTCCTTGAATTGCCTGCTTGACTCATATTTTTCACCTTTCTTATTTTCAGGGATTTCCGGCGCCCTTTAAGTACCTTGTTAGCGGCATCTCCCGTGTCTCGATGTCCTGTTGGACACCTGCTACATGATGCTTCAGACCTTCATGGCCCTTCTCCACCTGCTGCCAGCACTTCTGCCAGCACCACCCCCCAGAGCGGGCATCCAGGTTTGAGAACGCCGCAGCTGCACACTCCTTAAATCACAGCCGTGGAGATCACAGCACCACTTCTACAGCATCCTATTGTCAGTACAAATCACGGGGTCAGCCAGATTCAAGAGAAAGGGGAATAGACCCGGCCTCTTGTCAGAGAGTGACAAAGAATTTTCTGTTCTTTTCCATCTACCATCACAATGACTATATGGCCTATTTAGTCTATCTATATAAAGTTCAAAACAGACAAGACGAATCCACAGGAATAGTTATGTGAATGGTGGTTGCTTCTGGGGGCTGGGGCTGGGGCTGGACTGAAAAAGAGTACAAGGGGATTTTCTCAGGCGCTGGCAAGACTACAGTGATTGGGGAGTGTCAGTTACATGGATGTATATGTATTTGTCAAAACTCATCAAACTGGACACTTAAGAGCTGTGGGCTTTAGTGTATAAAATTATACCTTAATAAAGAAACAGGCAACAACAAATACTAGAGTCTTAGTTCTGCTTCCCACTCAGCACAACACACACTCACACCAGAGCCAGAGACAGAGGCTTGGGAAGTAATCTTCCGCAGCTTATTTGGGAAGCAGTCTTCTTCGGGAAGTAACCCCAGTGGGCAAGAGTGAGGGGTGTGGCGAACAGGAGAGGAGGGAAACCAATCCAAGACGCATCATCAGTTTTACCGCTGCGGGTGGTGACTGGTGTCTGGTTTGACCAGGACCTTCTCAGGAGCCTCATGAAATGCATCTCAGAACTGTCTGCTCAGAAGGACACACAGGAAGCGCTATTTCACTGGCTCGTGTCCCCCGTGGGTTCAAGTTGACTTCTTGACATTGACTCCCTGGTACTTCTGGGTTGTTGTGAAGTACCAAGGAGTTGCTTGTCGTGCTCAGTGTGACAGCCAGCTCCACTGTGGCTCCAGTGACTCCTGCTCCTGTGTTCACAGCTCCGGGTGATGGCGGTGTGTTCTAGCGCCTGTGGACACAGCCCCACATCTCTGCCATCAGTCTGGCACACCTACCAAAGCCTGGAAGACAGCACAGCTGCGCTGTGGGAGGTTACTCCTTATCAGGTAGCTTCCGTGAACCTCAGATGAGCCAGCCTCCTGCTCTCTTGAGTTCAGATGCTTCCAGATGATGGAGTATTTGCTGAGACCAGTGGATCCGATACTATCCATCATCTGCACATTATCACATCTCCTTTGCCTCCAGGAGTTGGGAGTGGAAATTTATTGAGACAGAAGGGAACTTTCTGGGGGGAGGTAATGCCACTATATGGATGTAATTTCTCCATATAGTGACAGAGGTTTGGTTAAACAATGTACAAGTTTGTCAAGACACAGTGAGTGTGCACTTCAGATCTGGGCATTTCATTGTGTGCAAATTTTATCTCAAAAGTAAAAAAAAATATAAAGGAATAGCTCTAGCTAATGATATGTATGCTGAGTTCTTCAGGAGAAGAGTACAGATGACAACAATTTACTTTGCAATGCATCAAAAATTAAGACGCATGGGCTGCCTCAGGCCAGTCACCGAACCTTTCTGATTCAGGCTCAGTCTCTCCATGTGAGCTAGGGGTTGAGGTAGGCCCACCCTGAAGGTTGGGTTAAATGGAATCCGGTTTGTAAAACAGTTTGTGCCTGGTACAACTGTATTCTTGATAAATAGTTTTTATTCTTCTTCATAGGTAAGTAGAGATACTTGCCCAGAAATACTTGATCTTGGTCTGGAGCACCATTCGGGACAATGACCGTAGGGATTTGAACTGAGAAGACGTCTCATCGAGTACCGCATTTCTGATGTAGTTATTCAGAGATCCTCTATGTCCACCATTTCTCAGCTTCTTCGATTCTCAGTGGAGCTTGAAGAGAAAACCTACCCCATCTCACCATGTGTTACAACATGTCGGGGTCACCAGGTCCTTCACCATGTTTGGTCTCCCGTCTTTCTTTCAGAACAGCAGCTGCAGGACGAGTAGCATGCGCGTGTTTTGTAAACTCTTTCTCCCTCCTGTCGATTTCTTGGCAAGTGTCTGATTCCATTATGATATGGAGAATCAACTTCGGGCCGCGGGACTCTCGTTGAGGTTGCTGTGATGCCGGGGCATCTATCCATCATCCTCTCCCATGCTGCTTCCAGCCTTGTCACTCAGCACAACACATACTTAATGGATGCTGGCTCCCGCGAGGCCTCAGATTTCACCACCAGGAGGCTCTGGAGTGGGTCTGCTGCTTCCTGCTTTGGTGAAAAAAAGACAACAACAAACTGGCAGAGGGGTAATCGTAAAGTTTTATTCTCCCATCTCCTTCTTCTCATTTGTAAGGGCTTGCAGACACACATGACTTATTTATATTCTGACTCTGAAAGAAGCTTGCACTGCGAATGCCTGCTGGGTAATTGAAATGACAATCTTCAGAATTTTTCTGCTTCCTGTCAGCGTGCGTTCAGTTATTGGCAGTGGTAGTCCTGAAGGACATACTGCTCTTGCGAGCACTTGCGGAGCCTTCCCAAGGCTCTTTAGCAGCCATTGTGACTTTATTTACAGTGGCTGTCTCTTCCGGTGACTTCCTACACGGTGATGTGCTGGGTGGTACCCGGAGGTGCTGGGGAAGAGCCCTTCTGGGTAGAGAATGATGGAAACATTGTAATAGGAAAGGATCTTTGTATTCTGAGTTCATCACTAAAGGGATGTTGCCTATAAGCTTAAATTACACATAATGGCCCATCTTTGGGAACCCTGCCTCCTAGGTAACGAGCTCTAAAGTAAAATACCTTTGTTTAGGGGCTTCCGGGGTGGTGCTGGTGGTAAAGAACCCGCCTGACAATGCAGGAGACACAGGAGATGTGGATTTGATCCCTGGGTCAGAAAGATCTCCTGGAGGAGGGTATGGCAACCCACTTCGGTATTCTTGCCTAGAGAATGCCATGGATAGAGGAGCCTGGTGGGCTACAGTGCATGGGATCGCAAAGAGGCGGACATGACTGAAGCAACCTAGCACGCATGCGTGCTCCTTTGTTTCGCTCATAGGCAACATTCTGACCAGGCCCACCTGTCAATGACTGCAGGAAGGAAGAAATGCACACCTCCCCTCCAGAGGCTGACTGGAAATGTTTGCCTTCACTCTCTCCCCTTTCAGTATAAAAGTAGCCTGAATTCTGACACGAGATGGTTCTTTGTGATGCAAGTATACCATCTTCTTGGTCTGCCAGCTTTCTGAATAAAGCCACTATTCTTTGCCCCAACAACTCGTCTCTCGATTTATTGGTCTGTCACGTGGCAAGCAATATGAGCTTGGTCTCGGTAATAACATCTTTAAGCATACTTTTTCTTCATGGTTTTCCCATTCTTTTTTTCTTTTTTTTTTTTATGGTACCTCTAATAATTTGCCCAGGACAGAAGTCAGCGTAGTAGAGAGCTGAGCACACAGAGTCAGACAACCCTGACTGCAAATCCTAGGTCTGGAACTATGGTCGGTGAAATCTTTGCTTCTAATTCTTTACTCCCTCTCAGTATCAGAATGAGAAATTGTTGCCCTTTGGCCATGTGGCTCTTTTGTTCCTCTTCACTTTCTGCCATAAGGGTGGTGTCATCTGCATAACTGAGGTTATTGATATTTCTCCCAGCAATCTTGATTCCAGCTTGTGCTTCATCCAGCCCAGCGTTTCTCATGATGTACTCTGAGACAAGTTAAATAAGCAGGGTGACAATATATAGCCTTGACATACTCCTTTTCCTATTTGAAACGAGTCTGTTGTTCCATGTCCAGTTCTAACTGTTGCTTCCTGACCTGCATACAGATTTCTCAAGAGGCAGGTCAGGTGGTCTGGTATTTCCATCTCTTTCAGAATTTTCCACAGTTTATTGTGATCCACACAGTCAAAGGTTTTGGCATAGTCAATGAAGCAGAAATAGACATTTTGCTGGAACTTTCTTGCTTTTTTGATGATCCAGCGGATGTTGGCAATTTGATCTCTGGTTCCTCTGCCTTTTCTAAAACCAGTTTGAACATCTGGAAGTTCACAGTTCACTTATTGCTGAAGCCTGGCTTGGAGAATTTTGAGCATGACTTTACTAGCGTGTCAGATGAGTGCAATTGTGTGGTAGTTTGAGCATTCTTTGGCATTGCCTTTCTCTGGGATTGGAATGAAAACTGACCTTCTCCAGTCCTGTGGCCACTGCTGAGTTTTCCAAAATTTGCTGACATACCGAGTGCAGCACTTTCACAGCATCATCTTTTAGGATTTGAAATAGCTCAACTGGAATTCCATTACCTCCACTATGGAGGGACTGATGTTGAAGCTGAAACTCCAATACTTTGGCCACCTGATGCAAAAGAGCTGACTCATTTTACAAGACCCTGATGCTGGGAAAGATTGAGGGCAGGAGGAGAAGGGGACAACAGAGGATGAGATGGTTGGATGGCATCACCAATTCAGTGGAACATGGGTTTGGGTGAACTCCAGGAGTTGGTGATGGACAGGGAGGCCTGACATGCTGCAGTTCATGGGGTCGTAAAGAGTCAGACACGACTGAGCAACTGAACTGAACTGGGCATGTGGCTTTGCAGCCCATCCTGCTAGAGTGAGCAGAGTACATGCGATGTGGGGTCCAGCTGAGGGCTTTAGGGTGCGGTGTGTTTGGTTTACATGTCCTCCATCGCCCTGAGAAGACTCAGGGAGTCTGGTCCCAGAAGGATGCAGGAGGAGCTAAGCCAAAGCCATCCTGCAGCCTGGAGATGATCCCAGCCGACCCAGAGCGCTGTTAGAAAAATAAACATTGGTGGGGGTGACTCACTTCCTTTACAGGAACAGAGAGTAAACAGTCTGGACTTTGTAGGCCTTCAGTCTCTGATGTAACTCCTCAACCCCACCATTGTGATACGGGAGCAGCCGCAGACAGTACATAAACAAATAAGCAATGCTGGATCTAATAGAATTTATTTATTTATTTGGCTGCACTGGGTCCTAGTCGCGACTCGAAGAATACTCAATCTTTGTGGCGTGTGGGATCTAGTTTGTTGACCAGGGATCGAACCCAGGCCCCCTGCATTGGGAACTCGGAGTCTTAGCCACTGCACCACCAGGGAAGTCCCAGGACATTGAAATTTAAATTTCACATGATTCTTGTCACAATGTATTCTGCTTTTGAGGTATTTTTTTTTTTAACTATTTAAAAATGTAAAGACCATTCCTAGCCATGGGCCATGGAAAGACAGGTGGTGGGCTAGGTCTGGCCCACGGGCCATGGTTTGATTTCGCCCTAAACCTCAACTTTTTCATCATAAGATGGAGGGAACAATAAAGGGCTTCCCTCTGGGGAAATGAAATGATGTGTAGGGGTGTCTCTGATGGTACGTATTTAATCTATGATGGTTCAGTTCAGTTCAGTCGCTCAGTCGTGTCCAACTCTCTGCGACCCCATGAATCATTATTAATTATGAGCAGTCGTTATGACTTTACAGTCCTGTCATTCTAGTAGCGGGCGAGAGAAGGGCTGTTTGCTTCAACCCAAACCAAGAGAGGGAGCGATTCCCTTGCACGCAAATCTTCAACAAGTGGGGCTCCGAGAGGACAGCTCTGAATTGGGGGTCCCTACAAGGAGAGGCCGCGGGCCGCTCACTCCCAGCCAGGCTCCTGCGGATCTGCAATCTTCTCGACTGGGGCACAGAGGAGGTGTGCCCAGGGGAGCCCAGGCTGCGTCCTCTAGAGTTCCGTTAGCAAAACATATAGAAACAGATGTCTGCTTCCACCTGAGGGCAGGAATGTGGCCGGAGCAGCTGGTGAAGGCTGGGCAAGTGGGGACTGTGATGAGATGGCCCAGGAAGAAAGGATACAGGATCTCCCAACCTGTGTCTTCACAGGTCTTAGAAGGCACTCGAGAGGTTCTCATTGACTCCTGCTGTTCCGTGTCAATGACAGTGACCCGAGAAGAGGCGGGAGTCATGGATTGTCCAGGCTGCCCTCGAGTGGACCACTGGGGAAGGGCATGATGAGACACGTGGACGTTCCTTTCAGAAGGGGATGGAGATGATGTCCAAAGTGAGTCTGAACAGCACCCTAGGAACCTCGGGGGGCAGGGCAATGGTGGTCTCCATGGAGACCACCTTGAGAGCAGAAGCTGCCTGGGGCAGATGGACCAGACAAAGACGGAGTCAATGGGCAGTGAGTCCCTTCCACTCCTGTCTCAGAGACTCGGCTGGGCTGGGCGGGAGCCTGGGACCCTTGAGAGCTTTGAGCTCGATGTGAGGTAGTGATTTAAAGCCAGAAGGATTTGTAATAAATGAAAGTGATGGGAAAACAGCGGGATCTGCCTGGGCTCTCGGTAGGAGACAGAAAGCAGAATTTGACAAAGTGCAGCTGACGACATTGATTAGAGAAAATATAAAACCGTTTTATGTTTATACCCCCGAGTCTGAGATGCTCAATAAACCAGCTACGCAGTTGATTCCAATCCTCGTATTTTCTCTCCACCCCAGCTCCTCTACCCTGGGGAAAATGTTACAAGCCAGTTTCACCCTTTTGACAAAGTAAGAAGAAAGGAGAGCTCTGTTGGATGGCTATCTGCAAGGACACACTGAGGCCTAGTGTGTACCTTTTATCACTGGAACCCCCCTGAATTAGGTGTAACCTCAGTTCCCTTTCCACTCTGAAGATTTGACTTCAGGTTATGCATGATCCCTGTGGCTTATAAAACCATGCGTGCATGCATGTTAAGTTGATTCAGTTGTGTCTGCCTCTTTGCAACCCTATGGACTATAGCCTGCCAGGCTCCTCTGTCCATGGGATTCTCCAGGCAAGAATACTGGAGTGAGTTGCCATGCCCTCCTCCAGGGGATCTTCCTGACCCAGGGATCAAACCTGAGTCTCTTGCATCTCTTGCATTGGCAGGCGGGTTCTTTACCACTAACACCACCTGGGAAGCCCATAAAACCATGGAAATACAGCTAAAAGAAAGAGTTTATGCTTCTGAGCTCAAATTAACCAAATGTTTGCTTCCTTTCTGGGTCTTTTCCCTAATTTTCCTCTCAAAATTTCCCAGTTTGAACTTTATCTTCTCTACCAGTATGGTTTAAAGACCTAGAACTTGAGGCACAAGCCTTAACTGATGGAGATCTGAGGCTCCCCTAGCCTGCTTAAAATGCAAATTGAGTCACAAAAAATAAAGCCATATTCTTTGTATGTCTTAATACAGAGACATATTCTTTATATATTATTATATGTGTTAAGATCTTAACATATGTCTTTATATTATGTAGATGTCTTAAGAATATTTTGACTTGAATTTATAGCCGTCACACCTAGAAAGCTTTCTCACCTTTGAGAATCTAAAAGTATACACCCAGGGGCTTGGGGAAGAATGGATATGTGTGTGTGCATGGCTGAATCCCTACCTGAAACTATCAAAACATTGTTAATCGGCTATACTCCAATACAAAATAAAAAGTTTATTAAGAAAACAAAAATATCCACCTAGGATTTTCTTCTAGTGTTTCAATGCTTTCATTTTTTACATTGATATCTCTGATCCAAATTGGATTAATTTGCATCTTAGGAGGGAGATGAGAGGCATGGTTTTATTTTATTTTATTTTTTTTTCCAATTTTATTTTTTTCAAGTTGAACAGACTAAATTTCTTTAAACAAACTTACTTATACTCCAGAGTCCTTTAAAAACTTAATAGCATTTATACATTGAAGGTATCTGATTTTCTTGTAACTAGCACTTCAAACGGAGAAGGCAATGGCAAGCCACTCCAGTACTGTTGCCTAGAAATCCCATGGATGGAGGAGCCTGGTGGGCTGCAGTCCGTGGGGTCGCTAAGGGTCGGACACAACTGAGCGACTTCACTTTCACTTTTCACTTTCACACATTGGAGAAGGAAAAGGCAACCCACTCCAGTGTTCTTGCCTGGAGAATCCCAGGGACAGGGGAGCCTGGTGGGCTGCCGTCTATGGGGTCACACAGAGTCGGACACGACTGAAGTGACTTAGCAGCAGCAGCAGCAGCAGCACTTCAAATGCAACAAGCATTTGAAGCAACAAGCATTTGACCCAACAAGTAAAACTTTCTACAGTTCATAACTTTTATAAATAAAATAAATTAAATGTACAGTGAATAAGTTCTCTGAAATATTTCAATATTTCTGCAGGTTTAGTAACATCGTAAAATACATTTCAACTAAAATTCACAAATCTAAAAACCTGTTAGGCATTTTTAGGCGTTTTAAGATGGAAATGAAGACCAATGTTACATCGTAATATGCCAATTACAAATAGTACTTCAAATAGCAAATACTACAGTTTGTCCCAAACTTTAAAAACTATTCATGAACTCAACACTGAACTATTGATGGCTATGAGAATTGTTTCCTAGCCTTTTTGAAAATTTCAACCCATTTACGTTTAAGGTAATTATTGATAAGTACGATCCCGTAGCCATTTTCTTTATTGCTTTGGGTTCAAGTTTATACACTCTTTCTGTGTATCCTGTCTATAGAAGATCCTTTAGCATTTGTTGGAGAGCTGGTTTGGTGATGCTGAATTCCCTCAGCTTTTGCTTGTCTGTAAAGCTTTTGATTTCTCCTTCATATTTGAATGAGATCCTTGCTGGGTATAGTAATCTGGGCTGTAGGGTATTTTCTTTCATCACTTTAAGTATGTCTTGCCACTCCCTTCTGGCCTGAAGAGTTTCTGTTGAAAGATCAGCTGTTATCCTTATGGGAATCCCCTTATGTGTTATTTGCTGCTTTTCCCTTGCTGCTTTTAATATTTGTTATTTGTGTTTGATCTTTGTTAATTTGATTAATATGTGTCTTGGAGTATTTCGCCTTGGGTTTATCCTGTTGGGGACTCTCTGGGTTTCTTGGACTTGGGTGATTATTTCTTTCCCCATTTTAGGGAAGTTTTCAACTATTATCTCCTCAAGTATTCTCTCATGGTCTTTATTTTTGTCTTCTTCTTCTGGGACTCCTATGATTCGAATGTTGGAGCGTTTAACATTGTCCCAGAGGTCTCTAATATTGTCCTCATTTCTTTTAATTCGTTTTTCTTTTTTCCTCTCTCTTTCATTTATTTCTACAATTCTATCTTCTAGTTCGCTTATCCTGTCTTCTGCCTCTGTTATTCTACTGTTTGTTCCCTCCAGAGTGTTTCTGATCTCATCTATTGCATTATTCATTGTATATTGACTCTTTTTTATTTCCTCTAAGTCCTTATTAAATCTTTCTTCCATCTTCTCAATCCTTTTCTCCAGGTTATTTATCTGTAACTCCATTTTGCTTTCAAGATTTTGAATCATTTTCACCATCAAAATTTGAAATTCTTTATCAGGTAAATTCCCTATATCTTCTTCTTTTGTTTGTGTTGGTGGGCAATTATCTTGTTCCTTTACTTGCTGGGTATTTCTCTGCCTCTTCATCTTGCTTATATTGCTTTGCTTGGGGTGGCCTTTCCCTCTTCTTGCAGTTTGTGGAGTTCTCTTTATTACGTAGTTTCTTCGCTGTGTGTGGGGTTGGACGGGTGACTTGTCCGGGTTCCCTGGTTAGGGAAGCATGTGTCGGTGTTCTGGTGGGTGGAGCTGGATTTCTTCTCTCTCCTTTAGAAGAAAATGGGCTGCTTTTCTGGGAGCCTGATGTCCTCTGCCAGTATTCAGAAGTTGTTTTGTGGACTTTACTCCGCGTTCAAATGTTCTTTTGATGAATTTGTGGGGGAGAAAGTGGTCTTGCCATCTTATCCCTCCGCCATCTTGTTCCTTCCTCCCCAGAACACTGGATTCTTATATTCCACTTGGTCGTGGAGTATCTCTTCCCAGCTGCTCCAGCAAGGTGCAGCCGCTGTACCTTACCTTGGATGAGGGGTATCTCCTCAAGGCCGTGCCTCCTGCTTTGAATGTAGATCAGCTCCACTCGGCCCTCCGGTGCCCAAGCAGCCACCGCCTCCTGAACGTGGTACAGCTCCTCTTGGCCACCGCCCTAACCCTGGGCATGGGGTAGCTCATCTCAGCCACGATTCTGCACGTGGTCGGTTGCGCTGGAACCGGGCGTCTCCCGCGCCTGCGCCGCCGGAGCCGGCCGTCTCCCGCGCCTGCGCCGCCGGAGCCGGCCGTCTCCCGCGTCTCGAGAGGCATGGTTTTAAAGCAAATATGTGGGGACTTCCCTGACAGTCCAGTGGTTAGGGCTCCATACTCTCATTGCTGAGGGCCTGGGGTTCAATTCCAGGTCGGGGAACTCAGATCCCACTAGCTGCATAAAAATAATAAAGCATTTCTTTTTAAAAAAATTAAAAATAAAATAAATGTGTGCCCCCCTGAATCATGTAATTCCTCAGTTACCCACTTCCCACCTCCGTCTCACACCTGACAGGCAATGTTCACGTGGGTGATGCCCCGCTGTGAGCCTGTACAGGACTGAGCAGTTGGCTGGAGGCTCAGGAGCGCAGGTGGGACACAGACACGGAGGGAAGGTGCTTCTCACAAAGTCAGTGGAGGAGGTTGGAGGGCGGCATTTTCCAAGGAAAGCAGCAGAAAGAGCAGAGCAGGTGTTAAGAACTGAACTTGGTGGCCTTGCTTGAGCTAGGAAGCGGGAAGAGGAAGCAGGGCCCTACGGATAACAGAGTGGTTGGAGGGTGAATGGAGAAACTTAGCGTAGTAGCAGTTTGGCTAAATATCACACAGAAGGACAGTCCCAACAGCTAGAATTTCCTCTGCTGCAACTGGGATCTCATCAGCTTTAGGGGATAACTGGTTGCAGAAGCAAGAGGATCAGCTTTGGGGTGTCAGTCCTAGCCTAGCCTAGGGGACCTTGACCAGGCTGATTACTCTCCCTCAAAAGCCTCTCCTTCCTCCTTTATACACGAGAAACAATTCCTGTCTCGGGGGCTGTTCTGAGGATTAGGCGAGAATATTTGTAAAGCTCGCAGCACGGTGCCTTGTTCCCTGGGAGAGGTTATATGTTTATTAATTTTTCTTTTCCCCCTCCCCACTTTCTTTTGATTCCACAAGAGGGAAGCAGTGGCTGAGGATGCAAAGATATACACATTTCCCCAAGTGAAAAGGGTTTAAAGGCCTTCCAGATCTCTTCTCGGCCTTTTGGGTAAGATCAAGTATAAAGGCCTTCCAGATGGTTGTTTTTAGGTTTGGAGATGGTGGTGAGAATGGCAGGGGTGGGTGCTTCGGGCTATGAAGCAGAACTTTATCATGCCCAGCCTGGAGGGGCGCAGAACCCTAACCACACCCTCTGCCTCCTTTCCTAGGTTCTGCATGTCTGTAGCTGGTATTTATTGTCTGTAGATTAGAATTGGCCTGGGACTAGAGAAAAGAAATATGGGGGTCTGAAACTGCCCCCAGTACTGTGGGGGCTTCAGGAACCAACTTGGCACCAGTTGGTTGGAGAAATATAATTCCCACGTGAGACCCATCTCCTGACTCTAAAAAAGAAACACACCAGCAAAGCCAACCCATAAAGGAGGGAGGAGGCTTACTGGAGCATCTTCTTAGCTCTCAGGTGGTACCCAATGGTGACATGTGGATCTGAGTCATCACCAGCAGCAGATGTCAATTTCCACAAGTCTTGAAGTCATCTCGTAGCTATGAGAACACAAGTCACCTCTTCTTCCATGTTATTTTGTGATTGCTGCGTGAAAGAGGCAGAGACAAAGAGAAACTGACAGACGGGTGTGCAGGGACGAGAGAGACAGACAGTATGCACGAAGGAAGGAATCTCAATAAAAGAATCCCAAGTCCAGTTTTCGTCTCTCTAGAAGTTCTCATTTTTCAAGCTGCCACGGGGATGTCGGTGCTCACATGCAAACTCAATTCTCCATAATCCTGCAGCGTTGTGGCCCAGTGACAGCCTGAGTCTGGGGTCACATCATCCATTTGTTCTTCTGACCCTGCCACACACCCACCATCCATCAGTCATGTTTCCATGCTCCCCAGATGTGCTGCTGCTGCTGCTGTTAAGTCACTTCAGTCGTGTCCGACTCTGTGTGACCCCATAGATGGTAGCCCAGATGTGCTATCTCTCTCCAATTGCTGGAGATGGCCTCTGCAGACCGGAGGCAGTGGGACTGGCCCCAGGTGGGTCCCTTTGCCTCCTCCATCCCTTTGCCTTGGGCAGTTCTTCAAGGTCCCTGCGGCTCAGACCATCCTGAGGCTGACTGCCTTAGAATGACCTCCCAGCGACACCCATCAAGTTGTTCTGGAAATCTCCTTTATTCTGTGCTTCAAGGGTTCCGAGGAAGAGGAGCTTTCTAAGCAGAGGGGTCAGGCCAGCCTTGCAATTATGTTGGTGATGGGGGGTGAAACATGGATGCAGCCTTGGAGATGAGGGGGCCCGCGGTGCCTGAAGAGGAAGTGGGCTCGCGGGCGTGTCAGGGGGCAAAGGACACTTGGGACCCTCAGCTCCTTGCCCACCCCCCTCGCTCGCCTCCCCCCTGCTTCCTGCCAAACCTCGTTGGTCCCCCACCAGGTCTGCATGCTGGCCCCGTGACAGCTCGTGCTGGGGTCACGTGGTGGGATGGGAGGGGGGGTTATCCGTCTAAAACATGCCAGCCGCCTGCGTGTTTTATGGGATTCCAAAAGTGTGGCGAGTGGAAGAAAAATCTTCCCCTAAGCTTCCCTCAGAAGATAGAGGGGGAAAAAATGAGGAATGGGAGAGATGAAAAGACTTTTTTCTTGCCCAAATAGGAGCCACACTTCAGATGAAAATAAGGCGTCTTGAAGGTGGTGATAAGATAGGAGAGAAAATTGCTCTCCAAGCGTTGAAGGCGGCGCCTCCCTCTTATCTCCTGTGCCCCTGCCCGCGGGAAGACAGTGTTTTCAGCTGATTGAAAAGAACCCAGTAGGTGGAACAAAAGCTGGTCTCTGAGAACATTAGCCCATTGTTTAAAGTGTTTAATTTCAAACCTTCAACACTTTTCTTTTTTTTTTTTTTTTTGAAACAAATCCATGAGGCAACTGTAGGGAGAAAACAAGAGGAGCCTGCCAATTAGTGCTGTCTTGCTTGCTTGTCCAACTGCTCTATCTTTTGTTAAAGCCGTAAATGCATTTTTCCAAGCCACTTGGCTTCTCGGATGCTGTATATTTAATCTGCCTGGAACATTCCACAGATCGGGCGCTTTTCAAAGCATTTCATCAGAGCCTGTGTGACTGCCCTGTAAGGGTGCCCACCCATCCCCTCCCAGACAGTGCAGTGCTCAGCTTAACAGGCAGCCTTCTTGGCTGGCTTTGGTCACAGAAAATGTGTCACTTGTGGTTATGGGTTGACTTGTGTCCCCTCCAGATTCACATGTTGAAGTTCTAACCCCCATGGCCTCAGCACATAATTCGGAAGTAGGGTCGTTGCAGATATAATTAGTTAAAGTGAAGTGAAAGTTGCTCAGTCATGTCCGACTCTTTGCGACCCCACGGACTATACAGTCCATGGAATTCTCCAGGCCAGAACACTGGAGTGGGTAGCCTTTCCCTTCTCCAGGGGATCTTTGCAACCCAGGGATCGAATCCAGGTCTCCCACGTTGCAGGCGTGTTCTTTACCAACTGAGCCACCAGGGAAGACCAAGAATACTGGAGTGGGTAGGCTATTACTTCTGCAGGGGATCTTCCCAACCCAGGAATTGAACCAGGGTCTCCTGCATTGCAGGCAGATAATTAGTGAAGATGAGGTCATTAGGGTGGGCCCTAATTCAATATGAATGGGGATATTTGGTCACAGAGACACACACGGAGGAAAGATGGCATTCCAAAAGCCAAGGAGCAGACTTCCCTGGTGGCACAGTGGATAAGAATCTACCTGCCAACGCAGGGAATGCAGGTTCAATCCCTGGTCCGGGAAGATTCCACGCGCCATGGAGCAAGGAAACTTGTGCACCGCAACGACTGAGCCAGCGCTCCAGAGCCCGTGCTCCAAGCACAGCAACAAACAGTAGCCCCCGCTCGCCGGAACTAGAGAAAATCTAGAGAGCAACAACGAAGACCCAGGGCAGCCATAAATAAATAAACAAGTACAAATATGAAAAAAAAAATTGTCAAGGACATGCCTTTAAAACAAAACAGAGTCAAGGAGAGGAGCCTGAAACACATTCTCCCACCAGCCTCAGAAGCAACCAATGCTGCTGACACCTTGATTTCAGACTTCTGACCTCCAGAACTGGGCAAGAATAAATCCCCATTGTTTAAGCCAGCAGTCTGTGGCACTTTGTTACAGCAGACACAAGGAGCACAGACATCGTAGGAAAAGCCCCTTCATGGTCCAGAGGGTGCAGGAGGCTGCCTGAGTTTCTCCATGTGGCCGAGCATGGACCTGGTTCAGGGGGTGGCGTCAGCCT
The DNA here is from genome assembly GCF_049115385.1 of Moschus berezovskii. NCBI lineage: Eukaryota > Metazoa > Chordata > Mammalia > Artiodactyla > Moschidae > Moschus > Moschus berezovskii. The sequence goes on from NC_142479.1 coordinate 66,038,221, forward strand.
TATTCAGTCCTGTTTCTCAGGCCTCTCCTCATTTACCCTCACCCACCTGACTCACACCTGGGACCAGCAGTCCAGGAGGATGCTGAGGCCCGGTCCTGCTCCTCCAGCAGCCCCTCCTGGGGACCATCAGGCCCTGCCGTGACCGCCCTACAGGTGCCGTGGTCTCAGGCGTCCAGCCTGGAGGGCACATCCCTGACCTTCAGGTCAGGCTGTCATCCTTCCCAAGGTTCTCAGGCCCACGTGGGTAAAACATTTCCTCAACATTCTGAGAGGCGGGCCACCTGACCCAGGAAGCTGGGCTTTCTGGGATGTGTTTTTCTCACTGGCACAATTGTCTGGACATTTGTCCTTTAGAGGCCTGCCAGGACCAGTCAGGTACGGAGAACATCTTCTGAGCCCCTTCCAGCCACAAGAAACAGGCTAAGGGGCTGGATGCTGGAACATGCTCGATGTAGCTGGAGCCTGAGCACCTGAACCTGCCAGGAGCAGGGACGAGGCGGGGAGGTGTGACTGACCTGGGGACACTTCATGGGGCAGGGACCACTCTGTAGCCTTTTTTCTTTTCTTTGGCCTTACTGTGTGGCATGTGGGATGTTAGTTCCCCAACCAGGGACTGAACCCATGCCCCCTGCAGTAGAACTGGAGTCTTCACCACTGGACCGCCAGGGAGTCCCTCTGTAACCTTTTAAAGATGGGAAATGATGGAGCTGCTTGTGGGACGTGATTTCCAGAGGGAACAAGGCTAGACATGACCACTGTTTTGAGGTGGGAGCCAGAAAACTGAGTGGAGAGGCCAAAGGGAAAAGGAGTCCCCCTAAAACAGGGTTCGTCTTCTGTTTGTGATTGCAACACTCGTTCCCCTAAAGACGGGAGTCTCAAAGAAAAGGGGCCCCTGGAGGGGTCCACCGTTTCTCGTTTGTATGAAAAAGGCTTCGGCCTCCTCAACCTTCTCTGAGTTCAAAGGACAGATTCAAACAGTTACTAATTGGGGGAGGGAGTGGCTGCAGAAATAAAGGAGGAGCAGCCAAGAAGAAATAACACAGCAGCAAAGGAGGGTCCTTCACAATATACGCCGAGTTCTTAAACAGGAGCTGAGCCCCCATCCCAGGTCGGGGATGGTAACTTCAGGCTGAGCATAAACACGTGGACCCCAGACTGATGGGAGCTGGAAGGCTGATGGTGGCAATTCCTGGATTTCCTCTTCACCAACCAATCAGAGGAGGATCACAGACCTGCCACCCACCTCCCAGATCTTGCCTATAAAACCTCTTCCCTGAAAGCCAGGGGGGAGTTAGGGCTTTCTGAGCACTAGCTGAGCCAGCCCCCGCAGTAAGCATTTCTCTGCTCCGAGCGCCGACATTTCAGTTTGTTTGGCCTCACTGCGTGTCGGGCACAGCGGACAGGTGAGGGCTGGAGTGGAGGACGTAAGTGGAGACCTGTTCTCCTCTCCAAGGTAAAAAGGGAACCTGGATAACAAGTGCTACATCTCCGAGGGTTACTGGGGGCTCAAATGTGTCTCCCCCACTACCATTCATGTCCTAACTCTTTACCTGTGAATGCGACCTTACTAGGAAATAGTCATTGCAGATGTAGTCAAGTTAAAATGAAGATAAACTTTAAAGATTTGTTTTTAATTTGGCTGTGCGGTTCAGCTTGCAGGATGTCAGTTCCCTAACCAGGGATCGAACCCAGGTCACTGCCATGAAAACATCGAGTCCTAACCACTGTACCACCAGGGAACTCCTGAGATGAAGATATACTTGATGAAGGTAGATTGTTGTTCTTGTCGTTCAGTCATGTCCAACTCTTTGTGACCCCATGGACTGCAGCATGCCAGGCTTCCCTATCCTTCACTATCTCTCGGAATTGGCTCAGACTCAAGTCTATTGAATCGGTGATGCCATCCAACCATCTCTTCCTCTGCGGCCTCCTTCTCCTGTTGACTTCAACCTTTCCCAGGACCAGGGTCTTTTCCAATGAGAAGGGTCTTCGTATCAGGTGGCCAAAGTATTGAAGCTTCAGCATCAGTCCTTCCAATGAGTATTCAGGGTTTATTTCCTTTAGTACTAACCGGTTTGATCTCCTTGCAGTCCAAGAGAGTTGGACCATAAAGACTGAGCACTGAAGAACTGATGCTTTCAAACTGTGGTGGTGGAGAAGACTCTTGAGAGTCCCTTAGACAGCAAAGAGATTACATCAGTCAACCCTAAAGGAAATCAATCCTGAATAGTCATTGGAAAGACTGATGCTGAAGCTCAAGCTCCAATACTTTGGCCACTTGATGCGAAGAGCCGACTCATCGGAAAAGACCCTGATGCTGGGAAAGATTGAGGGCAAGAAGAAAAGGGGACGATAGAGGATGAGATGGTTGGATGGCATCACCCACTCAATGGACGTGAGTCTGAGCAAATTCAAGGATATAGTGAAGGACAGGGAAGCCTGGCGTGCTACAGTCCATAGGGTTGCAAGAATTGGACACAACTGAGCAACAGAACAACCGTTCTAGAACACTCCTAGCTACCGGGTGTGGCTCAGCTGGTAAAGAATCCGCCTGCAATGCGGGAGACCTGGGTGTGATCCCTGGGTTGGGAAGATCCCCTGGAGAAGGGAAAGGCTACCCACCCACTCCAGTATTGTGGCCTGGAGAATTCAGGACTGTACAGTCCATGGGGTCACAAAGAGTCAGACACGACTGACTGACTTTCTTTTCACCAGGTCTGGGAAACCACTAGATGGCAGTAAAGACCGAGTTTGGACCCAGTCTAACCGAGAGGGGGTGGAAGGGAGGAGGGAACCCAGAGGAGCCCAGGAAGAGGGGAGCTTGAGTCACCTGTGTTGGTGAGGGACCCAGGAAGGGGGACCAAAGCCCTAACGTGTGGGGAGTGTGGGCTGGGAGCCCCACGGTTGGACCCACAGAAGCCTCCTGCTTGGAAGGACGTCCCTTTGGGAGTCCGTCTGGCCTCTCAGTTTTGAAGCAGGCTGCTTTCCAGAGCCCCAGACCTTCCTCACGGGGCTTCCAGGGCCAGAGGTTGATGGTCAGATGGGGCCTACCTGCGTGTCAGGCCAGGGAGACCCAGGAAGTTGGGGGGGTGCACATCTGAGCAGAGCAGAGGCTGGGAGGAACCTGGTGCCACCACCTGTCAGCTGGTGACCCAGCCAGCTTACTAAACCTCTCCTCCCCTGTGGACTGGGGGTCTGGGTGGTATCTACCTGGTCTGCTTACACAAGACAGTGCCAGGCGCTCAGTCCAGCCCAGAGCACACGCCATTGTCAGCAACACCAACTCTGTCATCCCTGTTATTCTTAATGGTATAAGGTGACCTCAGAAAGGTGGGATGGGGGAAAAAAGACCAAACCAAACCAAACTTGACTCTTCCGCCTGCATGGACAGTCTGGACATGGAAGCCCAGCTTTGAATGGCATTGTGGTCTACCCAGCCTTGTCTTAGACATCTTCCCAGGGTGACCCCTTCCTATGGGTCTCTCGGGACATCTGCACAGATAGACCTAAGCTCCTTGCCAACCATCAGGAGCCACCCCATGTGCCAGGTTCCTATTGGGCGAGGCCTCTATCTGCCATTATCTGTGATGGTCAAGGGCGATACAGGCGTTGTGTCCTGGAGGAGGGGCCCGCAGGGGAAAACAAAGGGAGCAAGCCCCAAACTGGACATCAGTCTCAGGGCCAGGCTCATAGTGGGAGCCTTGCCTGGAGTCCATTGAGAAAGGATTGAGGTGGGGCGGAAGATCTAAGAGGCCACGTGTGTGAAGGTTCAAGGGGCCACTGGCAGGGGAGAAACTCCAGAGTGGTACGTGCCAGCCTTCAGGTCCTTCTGCAGCTGGTTTGGTGAATGAGGCTGAGCAATGAGTGCCCAAAGGGGAGAGTGCAGACTGGAGCACCTTCACCAGGATCGTGGGAGTATTGTCTGGTTCTCTGGAGGGCAGTGGGAGATGCTTATGGGTTGGGCAGGGGTCTGTGTGTCCCTCCCATGAGTCCCTCTATGCAGTGTTCACTGTCCGTAAACAAAGAGAAAAAGTATCAGTAAGTGAAGTTCTCCTGCTCACTTTGGGCACTGCATTCTTTATTCACATCACGTACATCACACAGGATCCTTCCGGATCCGTTAGTTCCTTCAGATCTTTGGGAACCTCTGGAGGATCATCATTTGTCAGCGAGTCTGGTCACATTCTGTCTCCCTGAAATCACAGCCGTCCTGCAAGACGCTTCATGGGCTCTTTGGACCTGGTGTTGACAGTGATGAAAAGGCACCAGGGAAGTTTAATGAAGATGTTTTTAGTTCTTAAAAAATAAATACAACAGTGATGGCTAACATCTGTGGAGTGTGTGTGGTGAACCAAGCATTTTGTGTGCATTGCTGTTGCTGTTGTTTAGTTGCTGAGTCCTGTATGACTCTTTTGCGACCCCATGGACCGTTGCTCCCCAGCTTCCTCTATCCACAGAATTCTCCAGGCAAGAATATTGGAGTGGGTAGCCATTTCCTTCTCCAGGGGAATCTTCCCTGTCCGGGGATTGAACCCGGGTCTCCTGAATTGCAGGTGAATTCTTTCCCAACTGAGCAACTAGGGAAGCAATGGTCCCAAAGATGTTCTCCGTCTCCTGGAATCTGAGAATATGTTAGTTTCATGGTATGCAGTAAGGGGTTAATCTTGCCCAGAGAGAGGCTCCAGTGAGGTCAGCTCTGAGCCCTTGAAAGGTCCTGCCTGATCAGAGTGTTTCGTTTACCTGGGCTCCTTGGCCAGCCAGGTAGACCTTGCTAATGATGTGATTTGGTGGTGGGGGGCCAGGGCTTGGAGAGCTTGGGCCCTGTGGTATCCTCTTGACTTTTGGAGGGGTTTCAGACTAAAGTCAACCATGTATCTATCTATGTGACTGAAACCCACTGAAGACTCTGGGCACCAAGGCTCTGGGGAGCATTCCTGTTTGGCAATATTCATCCGTGTTTTTGCGCGTTGTTGACAGGAGAATCAAGAGCGGGCCACACGACTCCCCTAGGAGAGAACACCTGGAAACTTATGCCTGCTCTCTGTGGGTGCTGCCCCAGGCGCCTTTTCCCATTGCTGATTTTAATCTGTCCTTTCACCACAATAAACCGTAAGTATGAGAATAATAGATTTCCCCCCGACATTCTATGACTCTTCCTAATGAATTATCAAGACTGAAAAAGGTCTTGGGGGTTTCCAAACTTTGGACATGGTAAAAGGAACTTTGCAGGTATAGTTAAAGTGAGACATCTTAAAATAGGGACATTATTTGGGATGCTTGGCAAGGGGTGGGGAGGTCTAATATCATGAGCTTTTAAAAGTGGAGATGTTTTCCCAGCTGAAATCAGAAGAGGAAGCAGAGAGATTTGAACTGCGGTGGTCCCTCCACCTGCCATTGGTAGCAGGAGCACATGGAAGACATGAGACAGAACGTCAGCATCATTTGGGAGCAAAGACTGGCCCCAGCTGACAGCCAGCAAGGAAGGGGGAACCTGGATCCTACAGCTCCATAGAACTGAACTTGACAATTACCCAAATGACCTTGGAGACAGACTTTCCTCAGCACTTGCTGATTACAGCCCAGCCTGGCCGACACCTTGATTTTGCCCTTGTAAAACCTGGAGCCGAGAAACCAGCAGACCAACTGGACTTCTACCCTGTGAGCTAATTAATTTGTGTTGTTGTAAGCAGCTAAATTTGTGGCAATTGGTTACAGCTGCACCAGGAAATTGATGCATTCACCCTTCGTGTGTTCTTTCCATTTCTGTTTTCCAGACCAAATTGCCTGATCTCTGGCCCCCTTGCAGCAGTGTGTCCCATCCTGGGTGTCTCCAGGGTCCGGTGCTCTCAGCCATGGCTCCAAGGTTGAGGCCTGAGTGCCAAAGTTCAAAAGTGCTTCTGAGATGTTCAGTATGAAACGGGGTCTTGGAAGCCTGGAGGGTGAGGCAGGGAAGATGTGTTTGGCTCAACAAAAGCTATTTTGAATTTCAACACAAAGATTCCAAATCTAGAAACCTTCTCCAGCACACAGACTGCATGGAAAATTAAAGTTGCTTAAATATAATTATCTGGCTTTATGCTGAGTTAAAGAAACCAGACACAAAAGAGTCCATTCTCTGTGATTCCACTTCGGTAACATTCTAGAATAGGCAAAACTAATCTATGTGACAGAAATCAGAATAGTGTTAGTCTTGGGGTGTGAGTGGGGGGGGTAGGGGTTGACTGGGGAAGGACAGGCGGGAACTCTCTGGGGTGACAGAAGTGTTCTAAATTTTGATAGGCGTGTGGGATGCACTGGGATACATATTTGTCAAAAATCCTCCAATTGCGTACTTCAGATATGTTCATTTCAACATATGTAAATTATACTTTGATTGGAAATTAAAAATAAAATTAGAATAATTGCTTATAAAAATAATTGAGTAATGCAAATAAGCCTTTATCATTTAGAGGAAAGGAGCTACAGCTTTGCAGATAAAACAGACTTCTCTCTAGACCTTTGTGCATGTGACCCGTAGCCCACTTTTAGTTTTATTTTAAAAGGCATTAAAAATTTGCTGCATGGATTTCAAACTCCATGTGTGTGTTAGTAGCTCAGTCATGTCCAACTCTTTGCAACCACATGGACTGTAGCCCACTAGGCTCCTCTGTGCATGGGATTCTCCAGACAAGAATACTGGAGTGGATTGCCATTTCCTCCTCCAGGGGATCTTCCCGACCTAGGGATTGAACCCAGATCTCCTGCATTTCAGGGATATTCTTCACTGTCTGAGCCACTGGGGAAGGCACATGGAATGCAGTAAATCTCATTTTATTTTACTTATTTTAAAATATTTGTTTATTTTTGGTGGTGCTGGGTCTTCATTGCTGTGCACGTGCTTTCTCATTGAGGCAGCTTCTCTTGTTGCTGAGCATGGGCTCTAGGCGCCATTGTGGTATGTGGGCTCAGTCACCCAGCAACACGTGGGATCTTCCCAGACCAGGAATAGAACTGGTGTCCCTTGCATTGCTAGGCAGATTCTTAACCACTGAGCCACCAGTGGAGCCCTAAATCTCATTTTAGATTTTATCAATCTAAAACATCCTTTAACAGGCAAACTTGGCTCTCAAGTTCAGTAATGGTGGACAGACACTGGTCTGTTTCTGCTATTCTCCACCCATGTGGGTTCTAATTGTATAGGAAGGTCATCAATGTGTGATAGGCTGGGAAAGGATGGGAATTCTGGTGTTGGGTTTAGTCTGCCCGAAGTAGGGGCTGGAGCACAGGACCTGGTAGTGCCTGTCAGATGGGCTCCAGGCCCATCCCACAGCCCCACCTGCATTTGTATCCAGGAGAGGCTATGAATGTCTTAACCGAGTATGTTGAGAAAACATTCCCTCAGGCACTGAGGTGGGACTATTCTGTTCTCTGTCCCCTAGACTTGGTCTGGCCTTGAGACTTGCTTTGGCCAACAGAATGTGGCGGAGGTGGCATGTGATGGGTGCTGTGTGCTCAGTCACATCTGACTCTTTGTGACCCCATGGACTGCAGCCTGCCAGGCTCCTCTGTCCATGGAATTTCCCAGGCAAGAATACTGGAGCGGGTTGCAATTTCCTCCTCCAGGGGAATCTTCCTGCCCCAGGGATTGAACTCGTGTCTCCTGTATTGGCAGGTAGATTCTTTACCGCTGTACTACCTGGGAAGCCCCATGGCACGTGATGAGTTTTGGCAAACCATGTGCTTTGAGGGGACCATGCTCCAAAAGACTGCCCTCAATTCAGATACCAGCCACAAATTCTGGGTCCCAGGATCACACTCACTTCAGCTGGTTGTGAATTTGGGGTTCCCCACAACAACCTTCAGTCTGGATAATTCACTTAGAAAGACTCACGGAGCTCAAGAAGTTGCTATATTGACTCTTACAGTAGTAGTATAGTGGGTGGATGCAAATTAGAACCAAACAAAGGGCAAGGTGAAGGGCAGGTCGGGGTTCAAACATGAAGCTTCCCGTCATCCTCCCCATGGCATCCTCCCCCTGGACAGTGTTACCATCTCCCAGTTACAGTATGGGACAGTACTCGAATCTTGCCAACCAGGGAAGCTCACGCCACCACAGTGTCCAGAGTTTTCACTGGGGTTCAATCACATACTGCTACACGGCTTATCTTCTCAGTTTTGCTTCTATAGAAGTTGCAACTGATGCAGCATGTCCCAAAACCCCTTCATAAATCACATTGTTTCAAATTCTAGGGTCTAAGGCCCAGCAGGCAGAACATGGCAACAGTCTAGACATCACTTCCAGTAGCTGAGGGCAGAGGCCACACCTGCCTTTGGTTAATATTAATCCTTCACTCAGACATCATATAATTTCCAAGCCTAGGCCTTAAGAGACCTTGCGGCTTCCACTGATACCCTCTTGGAAAATCCCTTGTTGTTCGTTGTTCAGTTGCTAACTTTGTGACCCCATGGACTGCAGCACACTAGGCTTCTGTGTCCTTCACTATCTGCCGGAGTTTGCTCAAACAAGTCCGTTGAGTTAGTGGACATTAAAGTCCCTGAACCTTGTGAGAAAGCCCAGACTCGTCTTCTTGAGGATGGGATGCCCCAAGGAGGGAGATGTCACCTGACAGCCAGCGCCAACCTCTTGACAAGAGTACATAAAGGCCAGCAGGCTGTCCAGCCTCAGAGTCACCAGATGATTGCAGCCATGTAAGCAGAACTAGGCTAGGTTACCAGATAAAACACAGGATTCCCAGTGAAATTTGAATGTTATAGAAACAGTGAATGCTTTGTGTAGCATAAAATGTTGCGTGGGACATATTTGGAAAAATTATTTGTGGCTTCTTTGAAATTAACATTTAACGGTGCATCATGTATTTTTATTTGCCAGATCTGACCATCCCACCATGAGGGAGACTGTAAAAGACCTGCCCAATGGTGCCCAGCCTGAACTGTTGACTCAGGGAGTTAGGAGCAAATAAAAGAGTCTTGTTTTAAGCCCCTAAGTTTTGGGGTGCTTTGTTTCACAGCAGTAAATAATAGATGTGACATCTCCAATAGTGAGTCTGAAACAGGGCTCTCAAACTTCTCCAGGCATTAGAATCACCCAGAGAGGCTGTCAACAAGCAGTTCGGGGGCGGCGGGCGGGGCGGGGGGGTAAGCTAATAGCATTTCAGGTTTAACCTAGATAGAATGCTTTTAATGTAAAATCAAGTGTTTTTCATTTTGTAAAATTGTAGGCATCTTTACTTGGAAAATCTTTGTTTTCTTAGGAAATTACACTAGATATCATTAAGGTCATCTTCTGTTGAGCAGTGATTAAACCATAGCAATTATATGAGCTAATAACAAATAGCTTTTAAAATGCACTTTGCTGAGGCCCACCCCCAGAGTTCCTGATTCAGTGGTTCTGGGTTGGGGTCCAAGAATCTTCATTTCTAATAAGTTCTCTGGTGAAACTGATGCTGCTGGTCTAGGGTCCATACTTTGAGAGAGAGGGGCCAATTTGACTCAAGGTTCAATGGTAAAGAATCCACCTGCCAATGCAGGAGATGCAGGTTCGATCCCTGGGAAAGGGAAGATCCCCTAGAAAAGGAAATGGCAACCCACTCCAGAATTTTTGCCTGGGAAATTCCGTGGACAGAGGAACCTGGCGGGTTACAGTTCTTGGGGCTGCAAAAGAGTCACGCACAACTCAGGGACTAAACAAGAAAAATAATAGTTTCACGGCCAGTGATTGGTTCAGGAATGACCATGTGACTCCATTCTGACCAATGAGTGCTGAGAGAAAGTTTGCTGAAGAACTTCTAGGAAAGACCTTTATAGCTCTTTTCTTCCTTTGGATGATGTTCTCTGAATTCAATGCCTGGAGCTGGCTCAGCCATCTGGCAGCCCCCCCCCAACACCCTGGGGAAGGCAAAGCAGGGAGAGAGAGAAGCTGGGTCCTTGTGTTCCTGTCGATCAGCTGACAGCAGCCTGCTCCTGCCCCTCCCCAACAGCTCCTGCTCCGGAGACAGCAAACTTCTTCCCAGTAAAACCAAATTGATTCAGGCTCTCTATCACCTCAGCTAAAAGTGTGTGTGTTAGCCGCTCAGTCATGTCTGACTCTTTGCAACCCCATGGAGGCCGCCAGGCTCCTCTGTCCATGGGATTTTCCAGGCAAGAATACTAGAGTGGGTTGTCATTCCCTTCTCCAGGGGATCTTCCTAGCCAAGGAATTGAACTCAGGTGATGGCAAGCCACTCCAGTACTATTGCCTAGAAAATCCCATGGATGGAGGAGCCTGGTGGGCTGCAGGCCGTGGGGTCGCTAAGGGTCGGACACGACTGAGCAACTTCATTTTCACTTTTCACTTTCACACATTGGAGAAGGAAATGGCAACCCACTCCAGTGTTCTTGCCTGGAGAATCCCAGGGACGGGGGAGCCTGGTGGGCTTCCGTCTATGGGGTCACACAGAGTTGGACACGACTGAAGTGACTCAGCAGCAGCAGCAGCAGCAGTCCAGCATTGCAGGCAGATTCTTTACTCTCTGAGCCTCCAGGGAAGCCGCTAGCTCAAAGTACCTAAACCGATTTACCAATAAGTGATTGCCAAATGCCATTACAGATGCTAGAATGGAAATAGACTCAGAACCTACCTGACACAGCTCCCTTAGGGGCTTTTTGAAGCTTTTCATGGACCGATCCAGTGGTGATGTTGGGGTGCAGATGCTGGGATGTGGGAGAGGATGCGAACCTTTCTCCTTGTGCCCAAGTTTCAAGGTTAGAGCATCAAGGTAAAGGAACCACTTGACAGCCGATGTCAGGAGTTCCACGTGCATCATTGATACTCAACTCTATCTTGGGGGAGGAGAGCTGGTGAGGGGGGCTCTGCAAGCTCTTTTCAGCTTCGCTGGAGTGGGGTGGAGGCAGTGGGGCTGCTTCCTAAAAAATTTCATGTGGGGAGACTACAGTCTTCAAGGAGAATTAAAAGGGATTTACACTCCTGGGTTTGGCTAAAGGAGACAAATAAACCCTCGGTTATTGGATTAGCATCGCTGAGGCCACAGCTGATTCAACTTTCCTTTTGGGTGCTTCGTGAGCAGGACAGTAGAATCTCAGAAGTCCTTGGCCACTGTCCAAACCCTGCCTTGGGGCTGCTAAAGCCTTTTGTCTCTTTGGGGCATGGTCTAAAAATAAAAAATAAAGTCCAAAGTCCTCAGCACAAACCATTTAGATGCCACACTGTGACTGATGTCCTTTTTCTGGCAAATATATTTCCCAGAACAAAGCAAAGGAAGAAGGGAGAACTAGATGATGGAGCTGGGTGCCTACAAGGCAACTTGAGGCTCAGTCCTTCAAGGTCAGAGCCTCCGCAGCAGGGCTCTGGGAAATGGGCAAATCAGGAAGTCATCTGTGACCATAAAGGTAATTTGTGTGATAGCCAGACTTGGAAGGAGTCATTGGTATGACTTCTTTAAAAAAAGAAAATGGAGTTAAGGTTTCCCTGGTGGTCCAGTGGTTAAGAATCTGCCTGCAGGGTACATGGGTTCAATCCCTGGTCCAGGAGGATTCCACATGCTGCAGAGCAACTAAGCCCATGGGCCTGAAGTAGAGACTCCGTGAGCTGCAAAGAAAGATCCCGAATGACACAACAAAGATCCTGAGTGCCAAAACTAAGACCCGATGCAACCAAATAAATAAATATCAATAATTAAAATATTAGGAGGATTAAATGAGCTAATGAGTCTTAAAGACTTAGAACAGGGCTTATTGCGTAGTGCGTGCTATATAGGTATTTGCTGTAATTATAATGACTTCTGCTTATAATCAGATACTGTTTTAAAGAAAAATACTTCCTTCTTTCTTCCTTTCCTCAGGATTGGAACATGTGCCATGAAAGGGTTGGGGGTGGGGAGGGTCTGGTGGGGACAGCAGGGGCTGGCTCCATGAATGTGATGAGAAAGACAACTTCTCAACCCTGGCGGTTGTCCCTGGTCCCGGGGAGGGCAAGAATCCACCCTGGCCACAGAGATCCTCCTCCAATCTAGAAATTCTGCGACGAGGCCTTCAACGTGCTGTCAACAGATTGTTGCTAGGAAAGGTATAGCATAGCATCTGACCAGAGCCAAGATGACACCTGAGGATGGAGTTAGTCCCAGGGGAGGTGTAGTTTTCAGGTATTCAGGGAGCTCTGCCCGGTGAAAAGCACCCCGATACAGTTTTCCTCCCCTAACACCTAGGAACCTGGGGAGGAGAAGGAGAGTCAGCAGGGGACAGGAAGCCGGTGCTTATACCCCCTGCCTCCCACCCCCTTTCAGGTATCAGGAAGGCACCTGGATGTCAGGTGTCAGATGCTGTGCCTGTGTGGCTTTGCCACAAGGGGGAGTGCCAAGCACCACAAGGAGCTTCCATGCGCCGCCTGTAAAAGAAAAAAGAAAACCATTAACATCTTCTGGCGAGGGGCTTTAGACGCAGTGGGTCATTCCTAAGCCAGGTGGCGCAGACAAGGCAAATGAGGTGCTGAGGGGCGTTTGGAGGAATTTCTCTGCCTGGTCTGCAGGCAGGGCCTGAAGGTGGAAGCCTGTCATGCAAAGACACTCAGTCTCCCTGAGAGAAGCTGATCTGGGCAGGTGCAGAAGGCTGGGAGGCAGGAGGCAGAGATTTGGGTGTCCAAAGGGGTCCCAGAGGGACGGTGGGTGGGGGTCAGAGCCTGCCCCTCCTAGGCAAACAGCCTGGCTGCTGCAGCTTCTGGGGTTAGCCGAGAACTTGAGCCCCAAAGGTTTGCTGAGAACTGAGGCCCGTCTGCTGGGGTCTCCAGAGCCCTCTGCCTTGCAGCAGCTAAATATCACAGTATTGACAGAGTGCCTGGCCCTGAGGGCATCGTGGGTGCTCCGATTGCCCACAGGATGCCCGCTGTGTGCAGGGTGGAATGTTTCTGCCAGGGCTTTCCAAGGTGAAACTCAATCTTACCCCTGCTATCAGATTCCCCGTCTCTGGCCCAGAGCTTGTAAACACACACATGCACATGTGTGCACACTCCTGCACATGGGCTTCGCAGGTGGCGCTAGTGGTAAAGAACGCCCCTGCCAATGCAGGAGATGTTAAGAGACGTGGGTTTGATCCCTGGGTGGGGAAGATCCCCTGGAGGAGGGCATAGCAACCCAGTCCCATATTCTTGCCTGGAGAATCCCAAGCACAGAGGGTTACAGTCCATAGGGTCTCAAAAGAGCTGGACATGACTGAAGCGGCTTAGCACAAACACACACATACACACCTCTACCGCCTGGAGATAATGTGATGAGACAGACCAAGACGAACAGGAAAAGATAGAGGCTGATAGAAGCCAAACCTCCAGGCTGCTGTCTACCTATAAACAGCTCTCCTGAGTGTGACTGAGGCAGAAACCCAGTGATTTGCCTGCTGACATCCCATGGATGTGCCACTAATGTCATTTGCTTCTAAGTGGGGCCGGCTGTGCTTTTCTGGTGACTCAGCACCGGTGAGGGGAGCAGGGAGCCGGGCAGGGAAAGGACCGACCTGCGCTGGGCCAGGCTGAACTGGCTGGAGATTCCAGCCCCCCAGCCCCCCACGCCGACCCCCCCGAGATGTTGGAGAGGCAGGGTGCCAGTCCCTTCAGCTGGCTGCGGAACTGTGACCTCAGCCTGGCTCTGCTCTGTACATGACCTTTCGACCTTGACCGTGGAGCTAGGAGATTCCTGTTTCTGCCCTGGGTGCTCTGGGGCCACCCCCACCCCCGCTCTCAGGGTGAGGAGCTGCTGGGCTGACCAGCCTCTTGGGTTCAGGCTTTAGAGAACAACCTCCTCTGGCTTCTGGCTGAAGGACTTCCCAAGCTGGCTTCCACTGTCCACTCAAATTCTGGGTCTGAACCACACCCTGAACTTCCCGTCTCTCCTGCCCCTTCCCATCGCTTGAACTCCTTCCATCCTCTGATCCCTCAGAGTCCTGTCCTTGACTCCGCAAACTTTTTTTTAAGGTGTGTGTCTTTTTAAAATAATTAATCAGTTAATTTTTGGCTGTGCTGAGTCTTGTTCCTGCACTCGGGCTTTCTCTAGTTGCTGTGGCTTCTCTCGTTGCAGAGCACGGGCTCTGGGGTGTGCGGGCTCTGGGGTGCGTGGGCTCAGTCATTGCGGCACGTGGGCCCAGTTGCCCCGAGGCCTGTGGGATCTTCCCAGACCAGGGCTCGAACCCGTGTCCCCTGCACTGGCAGGCAGATTCTTAGCCATTGGGCCACTAGAAAAGTCCCACTTTTATTTTTTAAATGAGCCTTTTTTCTCACAAAATGGCCTTCTTTCTGCCCACCTCCTCCTGGGAGGGCCTGTTGGTGAGAAGGAGTTAAGGAGAGGCTTCTTTTATGTGATTCTCCACCAGAGTCTGTCCGCAGAGGTTTGTAGGAAGGAAGCCTCCAGCAGGATCCCAGATAGAGGAGGGAGTGAAGGAGAGGGAGCCAGGAGCTGGGGGAAAAAAAAAACAACAAGGAGGGGGTGAAAGGGAGGGAGGCCAGGAGAGAAGCCCCTCCCAGCAGGATGTGGGTTCCGGAAGGAATCCTCATGACCCCACAGGGAATGGAAGGAACATATGCATTGTCCTACCCCGGCAATTCAGTGAGAGACCTGATGCCACTGGAAGGGACAACCTGGACCCGCCCTACAGATGGCCTTAAGCCCCTCTCACTGAGGTCCCCTTTGGCCCTCAATATGAAGCCTGGACTCCCTGAAGCCCTGCCCATCCCAGGATGGCCCTCTCTGTGAGGCTGTTGCCCTGAGTTCAGTACTGCAGCCAGAGTGGCACACACAGAAAAAGCAGAGTCAGGATATGAACACAGGCTTCTCTAAATCCCAAGCCTGGACTCCACGGCTCTGAGGCTTCCTCTCACTATTTTCCTATGGTTGCCTGTGTGTGCTCAGTCATGTCCAACTCTTTGTGACCCCACGGACTGCAGCCCGCTAGGCTCCTCCGTCCATGGAATTCTCCAGGCAAGGATACTGGAGTGGGTTGCCATTTCCTCCTCCAATTTCCCTGTGGTTGGGTCTCCTGTTACTTGGATCCTGCGTCTTTATCTAACTTACATCCTTGTTTTGCTGGAGCACATCCACCAGTACCTTCCACAGAAAGGGTAACTGGGAGGTGATGTCTTGGTGACTCTGAACTCCTTCTGTCTAGAGGGTTCTACTCTGCCCAGTCCTCGTATTGGCTCCCTCCATGATCCAAAGAGACAAAATCATCTGGAACCAAACCCCAGGCCAGAGCCATGTGAGTTCCAGGTATCACAAGAGGAGGATAAACTCTGGGTCTTCAGCCTCCAGAGGAGCCTGCCTCCTGCATCTGCCCAGGGCTCAGCTGCTCTGACCTTGCAGGGCTTGTTTTCCCAACCAGCCTGCCTGAGAGCTAAGGCCTGGTCTCATGGTCTGTAACCTGTAAAGGACCATCTGAAAGGGCTCCTGCCTTGGGTACCAGCCTGGGAGGCCCAGCCTCAGTGGCCACAAGCTTTTTCCCAAACTCTGATTTTTTTTTTGTAAAAGAGAACATACCGCCTGACCGCATGTAGCCTACTTCCTCCTCCAGACCTGTTTCTATTGTATCATAAGGCAGTTCGGAGGGCTTCCCCAGTGGCTCAGTGGTAAAGAATCTACCTGCAATGCAGGAGCCGCAGGAGGCTGGAGTTCAATCCCTGGGTTAGGAAAATCCCCTGGAAGAGGAATGGCAACCCACTCCAGCATGCTTGCCTGAAGAATCCCATGGACAGAGGAGCTTGGTGGGCTACAGTTCATAGAGTCACAGAGAGTCAGATACAACTGAGCAACTTAGCATTCATGCACACAAGGCAGTTCAGGTGGGAAAGGCCCTGAGCTCAGAGTCAGAAGCTGATTTGAACCTCAAAATCACTCAGCTCCATTTTACAGATGAGGAAGTAGAAGCTCAGAGATCGAGAAATACTTTCCCATGGTCATGTTCAAATAAGAACATATATGAAGGGTTTATATAGTATCTCAACCCCACACAGAGTTTGGGACTGTTAGGACTCTTGAAGGAAATAAAGTCATTCCTGGGGGGCCCATCTCTTGGTTAATTTGCCAGGTTGCTGAGGTTTTCAGGGTCCATCTTACCCATGTGCAGGTGCAGAACTGAGCGACTTTCTTAAAGTCAGAGGGATGCAGAGTTTCCAGGGGCTCATTTTAAAGCAGAAGGAATGAAATTGTTCAGAGCAGGGGTTCAACCTTGGCTGAACATTAGACTTACCTGGGGAGCTTTAAAAAAAAAAATCTTGCTGCCTAGGCTGTACCCCAGGCCCATTAAATTAGGATCTCTGAAGCGAGGTCCTGCCATCAGTATTGTTTAACGCTCCCAGAGAATTTCAACAGTAGCCAGAGTTGAGGGAATATCTTGCATCAGAGATTCCCGTAAGGGGGTGATTCTCAACCCTGGGCCTTCAGATCCTCCTCTTGGGAGAACCCTGATGCCCGACCTCACCACAGAGGCCTGGATTGACTTGCTTTGGGGAAAAGTAGCCCAAGTGATTCAGAAATGCAGGCAGGTAGAGAAAGTTTGCTCTAATACTGTTCCCATCCTTCTCTGAGGCCACCAGGAATTAGAAGGAAGAGGCTGAGAGTGGGTATCTTGTGACCCCTGGAGCTTCGGGACGTAAGCATTTGCTTTGCCTGGAGGAGCCAAGGGGAGCTGGTGCTGCCTTTCAACTGCTTGTCCTGCCTGCACAGCTGCTGCTGCATTTCTTTCCAAACCATTTTCCCCGTCGTTGTTCCCATCGCTGCAGCAGACCCTGCAAACCCCAGGGTGATGGACGGCAGCTTTTCAGCTCAGCTGGAAAACTCCATTGGCAAAGTGGACAGGGCCTGGGCTGGAGAGTGTTACTTCCTGAACACATTCCTGTAGAAGAAGCTTAAGGAGGTTCCTTTGCCCACCATAGTCAAGAGGTCAGCCTGGGGACTTCCTTGGTGGCTCAGTGGTAAAGAATCCGCCTGCCAGTACAGGAGACACAGGTTCAACCTCTGATAGGGGAAGATCGTACATCCTGCGGAGCTACTAAGCCCATGAGCCACAATTCTTGAGCCTGTGCCTTAGAGCCTGGAAGCCACAAGGACTGAAGCCCGCACACCCTAGAACTCATGCTCCCCAAGAGAAGCCACCACAATGAGAAGCCTGCGTGCTGCAACAAGAGAATAGCCCACGCAGCAACGAAGACCCAGCACAGTCAAAAATAAAAATAAATATATGAAGAGGTAAGCCTGGAATCTGGTTCACTCAGAGACTACACACAGACTATCTCACCCTTAAGAATAAACCATGAAGGGGGGATTGTTATTGGAAGTGGCATATGCCTTTTCCCTGGAGAGAAATGAAAGAATCTGAGTTTGTCCTTCTGCAGAGAACTTGCCCATTGGGACATGGCTTCCTTACTGCCTAACGGTGTACAGAGCACCTTCATGAAGGAGGTACAAACCCAGTCCCTTCCTGGTCCACAGAGGACCGAGGCTGGCCCAAAAGTAGCAGGATATGGGTTTCACTTCCTAACCAGCTAGACGACACCTGGTGCTGGTCCTCTTTGTGAGCTGCTGGATTCTCTCTGATGCATTAACAGCCTCAGTGCCAGGCATGGTTGAGTTACCAGAACTCCTGAATGAAGACTGCTGCTGCTGCTGCTGCTGCTAAGTCACTTCAGTCGTGTCCGACTCTGTGTGACCCCATAGACGGCAGCCCACCAGGCTCCCCTGTCCCTGGGATTCTCCAGGCAAGAACCCTGGAGTGGGTTGCCATTTCCTTCTCCAATGCATGAAAGTGAAAAGTGAAAGTGAAGTTGCTCAGTTGTGTCCAGCTCTTAGCGACCCCTGGACTGCAGCCTATCAGGCTCCTCCATCCGTGTGATTTTCTAGGCAAGAGTACTGGAGTGGGGTGCCATCGCCTTCTCCGAATGAAGACTGCAGTCCTTGCCTTTAGGACCTCCCCCCAGGTGCCCTCTTGGGGTGCCCTTCCCCTGGGTCAGTGGGAACCGGGACCTGGCTGGGCTTAGAGGTCGGTGGATTCTAGGTTGGTGTTTTCACTTGGATTCTAGGTTGGTGTTTTCACTTCATCTGGACTTTGGATGGGGGTTTTCTCACCCCCATATAGGATAATTGATAATTATCAATTATCAAATAGGATAATTGCTTTACTTCAACGGATTTTGTGAGGCTCAAACATGATAATGTGAGTGAATTGGCTTTGAGAAGCATTTCCAAGGTATATAAACACAAGGGATTACAGGGCGAGGTCCCTCTGGCTCAGCGGTGCTGTGAAGCTGTGTGCACAGCCCACGATCCCCCATGGATTTGGGGACTGCAGAATTCATTGCCTTTGGAGGCTCAATTTGCTGTGCATGCACAGTGAAGGGAAACGGGGTGGAGGTGGGGGGCGGCCTTTGCCTTTTATGGTAGTCTGGGAACTTGAAACACTCAAACCCATCCTTCCCAAAAAGCTTTTTATAGTCCTTCAGAAGCCGATGTCTGGGCAGATCCGCATATCACAGGTATGCGGCTAGACGGGGCTCATTAAGTCATGAGCTAATGCAAGGGGTAATTAAATGCTTTTGACACTTGTTACCATCTGCTGAGGTTGGAGTGAAGTCTGAAAGTTCTGTGCTGTGGGTTTTATTAAAGCCTTGGAGTCCCCACCACCCCCTTGGGCTGAGGTCCTGTGTGGTTTCCACCCCAGAAACTAAGCAAACACTATCAGAAGACAGATTCGATCCTTAACTGATTTCCATTTTAAGACACAAGCTTTGGGGATTATTAGGAAATTACTTCAGTTAATTAACAAAGGGAAAAGCTTTGAAGTAATTTACTAGTGTTTATGCATTTGGTCCCAGAGTGGTCTCCGTGGATACACTAACTTGTGGCTTTCCCTGTCGCTGACTGCAACAAGGAGAAGCTGGGAGATTAATTATTGACATTGATTTTTTTTTTGAGCCATCAGATGAATCCCTCAGTAACTCTGAAGAATCTTGATCAGATGGGTTCAGAAAACTGATTGAAGAAACGGCCCTTCTTCTTCTCCTCCAGTAAACATGTGAAGAGATCATTCCCACGGTTAAAGGGAGGTGGATGATATCTCATTATGCCACCTTCCTGTTTCCCTTTTCCCTAGATGCAGCCTAAACCTTGTTAATTGATTTTCATGTTTACACTTGGTTCTAGGAGAAAGGGAAAACTTTTATCCAGAAAGGGTGTTTTATCACTTCTGGTGGAGTGTCTACGGTTTCCTTAATGATTATTACAGGCTCTTGACATATACCAGATATGATCCTTTGTCAAATATATGTATCGCACATACTTTCTTTTCCTTGGTGGATTGTGCATCCCTAATAAGCAACCAACACCTGCCAAAAGAGAACCAGGCAGTAGAGACGACTGAAAAGAATATTCACAGGGACTTCCCTGCTGGTGCAGTGGTTAAGAATCCACCTTCCAATGCAGGGGACTCGAGTTCGATCCCTGGTCCGGAAACTAAGATCCCGCATGCCGGGGAGCAACTAAGCCCAGGTGCCACAGCTAGAGAGTTCAAGTCCCACGATGAAAGAGCCATGTGATGCAACAAAGATCTCACACGCCACAGCTAAGATGGATACAGACTGGAAAAAAGACTACTCATAAAGTAGTGTTACCAACACAACAAACCTGGGTCTGAGCCACCGCTCGGTCTAACTACCAAGTCACAGGAAGCATGGGGGATGATGGAACATGGTAAACCAAACCACGGAGTGTAAGATTTGGCCCACAGGACTCTCTACAGGACAACTGAACCTCCTTTTCAACAAACAAGATGCAAGGAAAATGGGTAGATTTAAAGAAACTGAAGAACCATACCAACCAATTACAATATTTGAAACTCGTATGGATCCCGATCATAGTAAAGCTGTAATAGTTAAGACATTTGGAGACATTTGAACACTGATTGGATATTTGATGTTGTGAATGAACCAGGCTTTTTTCTTTAAAGTGTGATAATGGTATTGTCCTTTTAAGAATACTTCCCTTTCAGAGATGCCTACAGAAATACCTATGGAGAAATATTAAGAATTTGCTTAAATATAATCTTATGGGAAAGGAGATTAGTCTATCTAATCTCCCCCGCCCCCATCATAGACTGAAGCTGATCTTTTTCTCTGCTTTTTTTTTTTTTTGGCCATGCCAGGTAGCATGCAGGATCTTAGTTCTCCAACCAAGGATTGAACCCATGCCCCTGCAGTGGTATAGAATGGAGTTCTAACCACTGGACTGCCAGGGAAGTCCCGGGGAAGACAAACTGAATTCACCAAGGGTTGTTAATTATTGAAGCTAGGTGATGAGTCCATGGAGATTCATTATAGTATCCCTCTGTGTAATCATTTGAAACTTTCTACAGTGAAAAGGATTTTTCAGCCAGGGTTTGTTGCAAGTCAGGGTGCCAGATGAAGCATCACTAAAGTCTTAAAAGCAGCAGGTCCCTCTTCACCCCGTGATTTGATTTTTTGGCTTCACATGCCACTGACCCTTGAGAACTAACCCCACAGTGCTGTTCCACCATTCACAGTTCCCTTCATTGCATGAGGATGCTGTGAAAGCTTCCTGTTGCCTAGCAATGTCTGGCAGGAAACCGATTCCATGCTCTGTAGCACAGTAGTCGAATATTGATTATCTGGATGATTTGGAGATTTGACTTTCTGGACAAACACATTTTTTTTTTTCCTGGGTAATTGATCAGGACTGTGGCAGGGGTGAGCAACAGATATTCCACAGAGGGGCTGGGATCAGGTAAAAAGACTGGCAAAGAAAGAGAGTGGCTGGGGCAGGGATGGATAGCAACCAACTGATGTCAGTGACGTCTGAGTCCTCAAACCTCGAGTCTGCGCTCCAAGACCTTCTGGGGGGCCTGCTCTCAATTCAGCACCTCTGCAGCTGGACAGCACCTTGGGAAGCCAGGTTTTTTGAGGGTGGGCCTCTAGAGAACACATTCCTTCATGTGTTAGGATGGTCCCTGTTATAGCTGGCTAGTTCAGCTGCTTCATACACGATGTTAAGGAGACCAAGGCCCCAGCCTGGAGCCTGACATTGACCAGTTGGCTTGACCAGCTGAACTAGCTTTGTTCTACTTAAAACTGTATTGATATGTATTAAGGGGTGGCTTTTTGCTGGATATTTAATGGGTCTGACTCCATGTAAGACCCTCACTCCTGGAAAAGCTGCCCTAAGTTCGTGGTCTTCTTTGTGGATGATCAGCAATGGTTATTACTGTTGTTCAGTTGCTCAGTTGCATCCTGCTCTTTGTGACCCCATGGACGCAACATGCCAGGCTTCTTCCCTGTCCTTCACTATTTCCCAGCATTTGCTCAAACTCACGTCCTCTGAGCCGGTGATACCATCCAACCATCTTGTCCTCTGTCATTGCCTTCTTCTTTTGCCTTCAGTCTTTCCCAGCATCAAGGTCTTTTCCAAGGAGTTGGCTCTTCACATCAGGTGGCCAAAGTATTGGAGCTTCAGCAATGGTAATTGCTGCCAATTTCACCTTCAGAAGACTATGATGGGAAAGGAAGCCTGTCCCCTTAAATTAGTCAATTATTCTTCCTTTCCAACCAGTTGCAAAACTCAGTGGCATACAACAATAGGAAATCACTTCCCACTCACCTGTCAGTAGATCAATGAGGGTTGGGGCTGATCTTCTTTGGGCTCAGTGGGAATCGGCTCCACCATGGGAATGGGGTCCAAACTCGCTCCATGTACACCCACCCTCAATGGACTTGGAGTTATTCAGGGCACATTCTAGTCAAAGGTGAAGGCAGATGGGCAAGAGGGCAGGCCTATTCACACTTACGTACTTCAATCTACTGCTTATATTATGTCTGCTAATGTTTCGTGGGTCAAAGCAAGTCTCAAGGTCAAGCTCAGTATCAGTGTGGCGGGGAAGTATGCTCTGCCTGTGGTGTACAGTGAATATTTGCTGACCAGTAATTTATCACACCCTGCACCTGAAAGGTTATCTGTACTCTAGCTTGACTAGTCCTGAGACAGATATTGGTGGGGAGGGGAAACATTGAACATTCCAGTTAGGAACTGCATAGGCAGGGTCTGGTTCTGACCCACCTGCCCTCCGTGGGTCCCTGAATGTGATAAGAAGTGGGGAAAGGATGCAGACCCTAGGATCTGCTGGCCACCAGCACAGGGGATCTGAGAACCCCTGGAGGCTGGGGAAATGTGTCTGCAGCTTTTCCTGAGCTGAGCAGCTTTGCAGCATGAGAAGTTCTCCTGTGTGCGCCTGTGGGTGCATCTCTCCCTCTATTTATAGACTCCTGAGAGGGGCAGGGATAAGTAAGGCCTCCATCATCACCAAGCAGAGAAGGCAAAGGGACTGTCAAGCCTGCCAAAGACGTGTCGAAGATGCAGTCATGTTTGCACAGAAATCCCTGGCGTGCAATAAAGGCTGGGAAGAGCAAAGAGACTGAAATTAAAACACAGGCTGGCTAGTTACTAAATACAATGTTTTCTAGGAGGTGTCAGCAGCTGTTTCAATTCCAGAGCATGCAATATCATGTAACTCTGTCTTAGTAGCAACTTCGCAGGGCTCTGGCTGGGAACTGACACAGAGTAACCAGAAGGCAAATGCATCAGCAAACCCACAGATTCCTCAGTTCAGTTCAGTTCAGTTCAGTCGCTCAGTCGTGTCCGACTCTCCGCGACCCCATGAATCACAGCACGCCAGGCCTCCCTGTCCATCACCAACTCCCGGAGTTCACTCAAACTTATGTCCATCGAGTCGGTGATGCCATCCAGCCATCTCATTCTCCGTCGTCCCCTTCTCCTCCCGCCCCCAACCTTTCCCAGCATCAGAGTCTTTTCCAGTGAGTCAACTCGTCGCATGAGGTGGCCAAAGTATTGCAGTTTCAGCTTTAGCATCAGTCCCTCCAATGAACATCCAGGATTGATCTCCTCTAGAATGGACTGGTTGGATCTCCTTGCAGTATAAGGGACTCTCAAGAGTCTTCTCCAACACCACAGTTCAAAAGCATCGATTCTTCGGCGATCAGCCTTCTTCACAGTCCAACTCTAGACTGGTGCAAATAGCAGGTGAGTCCAGAGAGCCCCTGGGTGGTTCCCATGGCTGAACCTAAGAGAGTGGGAGATGCTCGCCTTCCTCCTTCCTGGCAGAAAGTGACAGTAAATTACCTCAGCCCTGGCACACAGGAGAACTCTTTCTCTGCCTCCTACCTGCTGCCATGCTTTTTTTCCCCTTCTTATAAATACAGGATCAGGGAGAAGATGACAGCATTTCTGGAAATAGTAGGGAAGGCTCCCTGCAGAATGTAACAATGAATTAAATCTTGAAAGATATTTAGGCCAAGAGGAGTGCATAAGGACATTCTGGACTAAGGAAAAAGCAGGAGGAGACAAGAAGTCAAAAAATAACAGTATGTTGTCTGTATCAGTCAATAATTGCTGCAATAGTGCCGTGTAACAAACATTCTAAAAAGTGGGTGAGGGTGGGCTGTATTCCATGTGCATTCATTCATCTGAGGACCCAGGCACAGCAGCTACCACAGGAAGCCCTTCTGGCAATGGCAGAAGTGCAAGAGGCAAGCTCAAATGCACCTTTGCCTAACATCATAGCTGCTCCATCCCACTGATCAATGCAAGCCACTTGGTCAAGACTTGTCTTTGGTGGGGAGAACTGCAAATGACATCATAAAAGGTCTGGGTACAGGGAGGGATGATGAATTGGGGCCAATACTAACATCTCCCACAGTATCTGAGGGGCATCCACAAACAATCAAACAATTTGCAGGAGTGTTGCATGCAAGATGGGGTGGGGAGCAGAAGGCATTGAAGAGAGAGGCAAAGTGGACACCTGGAGCTTCGGGGTGCTATGCAAGGAGCTCGGGCTTTTTCAGTGGCAATAGGGGCACCAGTCTTAGCTCCCACTACGATAGACTGGGATGTTTCAGCAACGGACATTTATTTCTTGCGGTTCTGGAAGCTTGGAAGTCTAAGATAAAGGTGCTGGATGATTCCATTTCTAGTAAGAGTCCTGGCTTGCAGATGGCCACCTTTTCACTGTGTCTTCACAAGGTGTGTGTGTAGGGGAACTCTCTGGAGTCACTTCTTTTAAGGGCCCTAATCCCACCATGATCACATCTAATCCCAAGTCCTACGCTTGTGACCTCATCTAAAGCCAAGCACCTTCCCTAAGCTCCGTCTCCAAATACCATCGCATCACAGTAGGGCTTAGGGTTTCAATGTATGAAGTGGAGAGGGGGATGCAATTCAGTCCTAGCAGAGCCTGTGAAGGGTTTTGAGCTGCAGGGTGGCATGACCAGGTTAGTGTTTTGAAGTGTATTTTTGTTTTGACTGCGCCCGAGAGATCTGAAGTGTTAAGATTGCTTGTGGTAGTGTGCGTGCATCTCTCCCTCTGTTGGAACAGGTTTGAACCATCCTGTGGTCATAAGAAAGGATAAGAAGGCAGAGAAGACAATTTTGAGAATTGTGTAGGCAAGAATGCCAAGGTAGATCAGGTGATGTGAGCCGCCAGGGCAGACTTTCTGGGCTTCCATCTTGGGGGCTGTGAGCCCCAACCGTCCCCCGAGATTTCAGGATGAGATGCTGGTCCGAGGAGGAGTAGCAAGAACGTGCATTCTAGTGTGAACCTGCCCAGGCATCACAGACGCCTTCCTCGGGAGTCACTGGAAGAGGGGACCGTGGGGACCTTCTGTGGTTTGTTCACTGCTGGACCCTTGGTGTCTCAAACTGCCTGATACCCCAGAGGCACCCGGGAAATGAGTGGATGGTTGAGATCTGCCTAGGCATTTGAGTCTGAAATCCAGGGAGAACACTGGCCTAGAGTCATGATTTGGGGGGTCATCCAGATTTAGGTGGTCACTACAACATCTGGGGACAAATACCCTCGCCCCCCAGCTCTCCCAGTTCCCCATCCCTCTAAGACACACAGCACCAAATACATGCTTTTAATTTGGGGTATATCTTGCTTTCTAAGTCTTCTTTGGGCTTCCCTGGTGGCTCAGATGGTAGAGAATCTGCCTGCAATACAGGAGACCTGGGTTCAATCCCGGGGTCGGGAAGATCCCCTGGAGAAGGGAATGGCAACCCCCTCCAGTATTTTTGGCTGGAGAATTCCATGGACAGAGGGATCTGGAAGATTACAATCCTTGGGATCACAAAGAGTTGGATATGACTGAACGACTCACACACACACTCACACACTCAAGCTGAGTTGGGGAATTATTTTCAGACCACCCTGAGTCCTTACAAAGATTCCTTCCAGAATCAATACCCAAGCCATTTAAATATTGTCGATACCAAGACAGCTCCCCCTGCCCCCTTCTCATCTCCCTTGCTCAGCTCCAAATGATGTTTCATTTTTCTATAAATTAATTCCCACAGCGTCACACCACATTACCACACCTTGGAACATTCCTGTTTCAATCTGTGAGCAGCTGACATGCCGAGTGGTGCCATGATTTTCTCCGGGGACATTTTCCTGTAATGTAGCTGATTAAAATATAGCTGACTGCGGGAGAAGCAGCCGCGCTCCAGCCGGCCTCGGGTGAGCCAGCGAAACCCAGAGATAATGAATAATGGTTTGTGGCAAAACTGATAATGCACCCGCTATTATATTGACTGGGGCTTCGGCTTCAGTTAATCGTGCTAAATTGCTCGGCCGAAGCTCTGTTCCACTGGAGGCCCGCCTGCTACCTTCGTCTTCTGAAAATGTCCATTTGTCTGAAGTTGGGTTCCTGTTTCTTCCTCCTGTAACCCCATTCAAATGAGATGGCTATTTTTGCTGGCGGCTGCCCGTGGGAGTGTGAGTTTGGAATATGCATGAGAGCTATGGACTCCATCTGCCGGCCTGTGTGCACACCTTCTTCTTAGGGCAGGTACCAAGTGTGCTGGGCACTGGGTGCCATGACTCCCAGAAGCGCGTTGTCCAGGGGAGGAGGCAGATAACCCACCCACCCTTTCTGTGCTGCCTGTTAAGGGCTGTGTGTGGGGCTCAGCTTTCCATCTGATATCAGTCGCTCAGTCGTGTCTGACTCATCGCGACCCCATGGGCTGCAGCCCACAAGGCTCCTCTGTCCATGGGATTCTCCAGGCAAGAATACTGGAGTGGGTTGCCATGCCCTCCTCCCGGGGATCTTTCCAATCCAGGGATCAAACCTGAGTCTCCTACATGGCAGGCAGACTCTTAACTGTCTGAGTCACCAGGGAAGCCCCAAGTCTGTCTAGAAGTCGGTTCAAATCCTGCCTCCCCCACTTTCTAGCCATGAAACTCAATCCTCCGACCCTTGTCTGTAAAGTGGTGAGGGTCTCGTGCCCACTTCAGTGGGTCATGGCATTAATCAGGCCACAGAAGTCGTGTTGAGTACTGTGCTTGGGATAAAGCGAGCTCCTGCCCAACGGGCCTTGTGGTCACCACCAAGGCCCATGCAAAGGGCCACTCGGCAAAGAGGAAGGAGGGAGCAGCTCTGGGAAGGTCAGGGCAGTGTCACAGAGGAGGTGACTGGGACTTCAATTTGTAGGAGGGGAGAGGTCAAAGGAGCTGCTGGTGCAAGCACCTGGCAAGGCCAGAGAGGGCAGGGTGAGGCCTGTCCTCTGACTTCAGCCAAGGCTGGTGGGTGGGCCTCGCTGTCTACCAGATGCAGCCCTGATTCCATCAGGCCCTGCTCAGAGCAGCCTCAAAGACAGAGGCGCCATCACCCCTGGAGACAGGCCTCCACCCTGGCCCTGGAGTCGGGCCTCCTGCCCTGCGGTGGGTAAGTCTTGGAGCAGTCCTTGTGGTTCCTAGGGGTCCCCAGAGTCTGGGCTCTCAATACATCTTTCGCCGGCTTGTCCTTCCCTCCGGCTTCTTAGGGTCGCACCATAACAACCCACCCATGTCCTTGCCTCTGTTCTCAGGGAACCCAGCCAAGGGAGAGGAGCGTACCCCTCACTGTCCCCCCACCACCGAGTTGACCCTTCCCCCAGCCAAATCTTGAGAGGAGGAAACATGGACACAGTCATCCCCTCCCCCAGCCAGGGACACCAACGCTGGGACCCAAGGGTGGGCAAACCGCCTCCAAGGAGGAGCCTGGCTGGGGGCTGGGGGCCTCGAGTGGTAACTGGGGTTTCCAACACTACTGAGGCCCACCCTCTGTCTCACTACAGTCCCCAGGGGGGCTGGGAAGCGGGTGGAGGGGCGTCGGCTCCACCCACCAGAAGCTGCCCACCCCACCCAGTCCTGGACTGCCCACGTTCAGCTAGACTGGCTAACTCGCCCAGTGCAGACTCTGGTTCAATTTCAAGTGTGTCAGGTGTCAAGTGCCAGAAATGGTGTGTGACAACTCCACACATCCCAGCATCCCACGTGGAACAGTCCTTTTGGCTCCCAAGGCATCTACAGCAGGTGGGTGGGGTGGTTCTGGGGCTGCGGGTTGGGCTTGGCCAACCGCAGGTCCTTGCAGGCATCTGCTGTTGGCTGGGCCAAGCGGTCCAGGATGGACACAGCAGGGTCCACATTGCTGCCGTCCTCCACGGGCCAGCCGGGGCTGGTGCCCACCCTGGTGGTGGGGAGAGGAGGTCCCAGGAGAAAGGGGGTGGTTGTGGCTTGGACCTGCAATGCTACACTTCTGTCCCATTTTTGTGGCCAAAGCAAGTCACGTGGTCAGTCCAGATTCAAGGGGTAGGGAATAGTCTCTGTGCTGTCACAAAGGGTGTGGGGAGAGGGGAGGGCGGGAGGATTGGGGTCGTTCTTCAATCAGTCCAGAGGCAGCCTGTGGTCGGGAGAGAATCAGATCCACGCTTCTTTCTGCTCCTTCTCGCTGTGCAGACTTGGGCTGGTGCTAAACCTCTCGTCTCAGCTTCATCATCTGCGAAAGGAGATTAACCCACCAGGAGGCATCTTGTATATAACAGATTAGAGACAACTCATCTAACCACATTCACCGAGCGTGTGCTATGTGCTGAGCGTTTTCTAGAAACTGGGATCACCAGTGAGTTGGATGAAGATGCCCGTCCTCATGGAGTTTACATTCCAGCAGCAGGAGACAGACTGTGAACAAGAGGCAAGATAAGTAGGTGAAAGAGAATTGAGGAGGTGCTAGGTGTGGGGGGTGGCAAAGTAAGGCAGAGAGGAGGTGGGGGGAGTCTGGCGTGTGTGGGGTAGGATGCAATCAGAGCAGGCTTCACGGAGGAGGTGACATTTGAGCGCAGGTGTCAAGGTGATGAGGAAGTTAGCTTTCCAGGCAGAGGGAGCAGTGCAGAGGCCCCGGGGCAGGGGTGTGGCTGGTGGGTTTGAAGAGAAAGGAGCAGAGTGAGTGAGGAGATGAGGGCACTTAGGTGGTGGGGCCAGATGGCACCGTGCTTGGAAGCCCTGCAAGGACTTTACTCGGTGAAACGGGAGCCCAGGGAGAACCTGGAGCATCTGACTGCCATGTGTGAGAAGGTCCTTGTGCTTCCCCTTTGGAGAATGCACCGTGGGAACAGTACTACTAAGAACCAAAGAAGCAAGACCAGTTGGGGGCAACATCACTTTCCATGTGGTGGGGGCTGGGTGGGAGCAGCAGGGGCAAGTGGGGGAATGACGGTCCTACTCTGGGTCTTTTTTTTTTTATGCTTGTTTTTTTTTTAATTTATTTGACTAGGTCTTAGTTGTGGCCTGTGGGATCTAACTCCCCTGACCAGGGATCAAACCTGGGCCCCCAGCATGAGGAGTTTCAGCCACTGGACCACCAAGGAAGTCCCATCTGGGTCTGTTCTGAAGGCCCCGGGTCCCACCTCCACCGTTTACTAGCTGTATGGCCTTGGTCAAGTTTCTGCCTTTGAAAGACAAGGGGTTCATAATGGCCTCTTCCTCACAGGGTGCCCTGGGGACCAAAGGAGCTGAAATCTGAAACACCATCTGGTAGATTTAGGGACAAAAGATGACGCTGTGATGCAGGGCACTGAGGCCCCCATGGGGATGCCCACTGACCCCCTCCCAACCTCTGCTGCCTCCCCCTTTGCCGTGGTACAGAAAGCAGGAGGCCTAGAGTCCCTTCCCAGACAGCATCTCAAGCAGGGGTTCCCCCTTGAGCTCTGCAGTGGGCGCCCATCCGTCTTCCCCAGCTCCATGTCCTGGGTAATGGCTCGGAGTGAAAGCCCAGCTGCTGAGCTGTGGTGATTTCCCTGGGGTCTTTGGCAACTATTTATCACCTTCAGAGCCCGGAGGGGTTGGTTCTGTGCAGCCTGCTCTGAACTTCCTGACCTCAGCGCCAGCGGGCATACTCCCTCCAGGCTTGGAAGCCCCCTGCCCTCTCCTCCCCAATCCAGGCCAGATAAAGACCCCCAGTGGTCGAGTCGCCATCCTGCTGGTTAAAGGCGATTCATTAAATGGACAATCAGATGCGAATTGGCGTCCATGCTCTCGGTGAGGTTTTTTTTTTTATATAAGTAAATGGCTAAATCAGGAAAACATCTTTGGGCAGACCATCTGTCTCAATTTGAGCTTTGAAAAATACGGTCACCTAGCAATGTTCCCATGTCAGACTCTAAAAATGAAAAGCAGGCAGGCAAGCGCACATCGCTCATGCTCTCAAGTGGATTGTCTGCCTCTGCTTCTTGAACCACTGGAGACCTCCTTCCAACCACAGCTGGCAGGGTCTGGGGCCGCCCAGAGGAGGGGCCAGCCAGGGGAGGGCCTGGGGCTCTTTGCAGAGGAAGGGGGAGGAGCGGCCTCAGTCTGTCCACAGCTGGCCACACCAAGAGAGGCATACACAGCGTTATCCGTGTTCTCCTGTTTTATTTTCGACATCTCTGGGGCTTGCACTGTGGCCGAACAGGGCTGGCCTTTGGGGCACCCTCATGATGCAGAAATCAGACATAGCAGCTGGGCATCCTCTAGAGAAGCTGAGACAACTCAGAACTGAAAGATATGGAGGAGTGTGATGGAGAAGTGGTGGGTGGAGAGTGGAGGAGTTGAGTTCCAAGTATTGGAGACACAAAACCATCCAAAGACAGAGCCTTGGTGAGAAGGTGATAGGGGAGATTCAAGAATGGAGCTTGAAAGTGAAAGTGAAGTCGCTCAGTCGAGTCCGACTCTTTGCGACCCCATTGACTGTAGCCTACCACGCTCCTCCATCCATGGGGTTCTCCGCAAGAGTACTGGAGTGGGTTGCCTTTTCCTTCTCCGGAGGATCTTCCTGACCCAGGGATCAAACCCAGGTCTCCCGCATTGCAGGCAGACACTTTACCCTCTGAGCCACCAGGGAAGCACCATGAAGACTGGGCTGGACCAAATACTCTGAGGACTTTTTCACTTTCGTGACATTTTCCTTCTGCTTATTGTATCATTTGAATATCTGTGAGGTCCCAAATACTCCAGGTATTAAAATCGGAGTGCACTTAATGTAGGGGAGGTTGGGAAAGGCAGTCAGAGTCTGCCCTCCTGCCACCCTGCATGGTCGCAAAGTGGGCCTGGAGCGTGTCCTCAGAGAGATAAAGCGTGTGTGAGGGCATCTCCCTTTGTTTGGGAATACATCTGCTCTGGGCTTGATTGTACTTCTTTGCTTGGTTTAAGTGGGTCTGCCATATGGCATGCAGCCAATGCCGCTGTGGGCAAGGGGTGGGGTCCCTCACCTACAGCGTGAGATGGGTGCTTGCTGACTGTCGCCCTGCACTGACTATAAGGCGAGACCCACTGGCCATGGGGAACCAACATGCTCTATTTAAAAGAAAAAAATTGTATTCAGCTGCGTTGTGTCTTAGTTGCAGCTTTCAGGATCCAGTTCCTGACCAGGGATCAAAGCTGGGCCCCCTGCACTGGGAGCGTGGAGTCTTAGCCCCTGGACCACCGGGGAAGCCCCAGGACTGACCCGCTCTTGAACCTGCTCTTGCCCTTCTATCGTGGCACACCCAGTTCCTGGGCGAGTCAGGTCTTTCGCAATGACCCCCAACAGCTGCAAACTGGGGCTGCTGCTCTTGGTAGATCCCCCAGCAGTGAGCCCCCTCCCTGGCAGGTTGCAAGAGGCACTACATGCTCCCGAGTCAATGGCTGCACACATGGCGGAGGAGCTAGGCTCTGACGGGGGCAGACAGGCGACCTTGGAGTTGGCGTCGATAGGAAGTTGCTCCCACCCTAGGGCTGCAGGGATGAAGGCAGGTGTGGAGCCACAAGGCCTTAGGAGCGCGGTCACTGGTGGGGCCACCCGGAGGAGACACACCCCCTGGGAAGGCGTTGCCCCAGGGCAGAGGGAGAAAACGGAGCTCGGGGGGGACTCCCACCCTGCAGTTTCCCACTAGTGGCCCCTGTGACCTGACACCAGTCAGAAGCTCACTGACAGGGAAGCCCCAGGAAACAGCCTGCAGGGCTCAGACCCCTGGAACTCAGCCATGGAAGGTGAGGAGTGGATCTGCGTACGAATAAGCCCAAGAGTGGGTCACGCATACACACTCGAGACAAAACTCAAAAGGCACAGGACGGTTTTCTTTGGCTGCTGTAATGAATTACACAAAGCTGGCGGTTCGTATATATAAGCAAATGGGATGCATAAACCCACTGTTCTGCTCTTTGCTTTCTTCACATAGCTGGACCCATGAAGAACTGCCTTATTCCTTGTATCCACTGTATGAATTGCTGCCATTTATTTAACGGGCCCTCTGGATTTTACGTTGTTTCCAATATTCTGCCATTGCACATAATACTGCAAGAAATATTCATATTCTTGTGTCATGGCTGTTGCACGCCAGTGTATTTATAGGATAAATGACTGTGGTGTAATGGGTGGGTCAAGGGCCGCCAGTGTGTGATAGATGTCATCTGGTCAGCAGGCTGCTCTCTTGGAGGTTTTCCCTTTAACATGCCTGTGAACGATATACAAAGGACCTGCTTCGCCGCGGTCTGGCTCACTGACACGGGCTGCCGTCAACCCTGTTTTTCTTGCTGGTGTGATGGGTAAAAATGGTATCTTGGTATTGCTTTCTTTTTTACATCTGAGGTAAAATTCACATAACATAAAATTAGCTATTTTTTAAAAAAGACTTCAGGGACTTCCCTGATAGTCGAGTGGTTAAAACTTTGCACTTCCATGGCAAGGGGCGGGGGTGTGATCTCTGGTCAGGGAACTAAGATCCCACATGCCCCAGACAAAAAGTAAAAAAATAATAAAAATATTTGTAACAGACTTTATTGTGTAGAGCAGTTAGTTTTAAGTTCACAGCAAAACTGAGCAGAAGGTCCAGAGATTTCCCATAAACCCCTTGCCTGAACTCATGCACTGCCTCCCAGCTTATCAACCCCCTCCGTCAGGGCGGCACACTGATTTCAACAAATGACCTTCCATTGACACGCTGTAATCACCCAGAATCCACTGTCTGCATTAGGGTTCATTCTTGGTGTTGTACATTCTACAGATTTTTTAAAAAAGTATTTATTTAGCTGCACTGAACCTTACCTGCAGCACCTGGCATCTTTAGTTGTAGCATGCAGGATCTTAGTTCCCCACCCAGGGACCAAACCTACATCCCCTGCACTGCAAGGCAGATTCCCAACCACTGGGCCACCAGGGAAGTCCCTGGACAAGTGTTTACAAATACTTACCCATCACAGCCAGTGCAGAGATCTTGAAATAGCATTTACACTTATCACTATTACAAAATTACAGTGGTTATCAGGACTTCCACTGGGTCAGGCTTTAATGTGCTGGTATAAAGCTACATGGCTTTCTACTTTTTAAAAAAGAAATATTTTGACAACTAGACTTCAATACAGTTGGAAGTTGCCTAATTCATGGGGGGTTGGTAGTAAATAGTTCATTTCTGTAATACTACCCCTCAGTATGGAATTTCCTGGTGGCTCAGATGGTAAAGCATCCGCCTGCAATGCAGAAGACCTGGGTTTGATCCCTGGGTTGGGAAGAAGATCGCTTGGAGGAGGACATGGCAACCCACTCCAGTATCCTTGCCTGGAGAAACCCCTTGGACAGAGGGCTACAGTCCATGGGGTCTCAAAGAGTTGGGCATGACTGAGCGATTAAGCACACATCCCTCCGTATGGGTGTACATGCTCAGATCCCTACCACCCCACCTCTCCCTCCGTGGGCATGGTGCCCGAGAAACTCAATTCACCTTCCACCACCCCCACTCCTTCTCCCACCTACTCCATTTTCCCTTTACCTTCTCCCCTTGCCTACCAGGAAACTCGTACTCATCCTTCAAAATCTAGCTTGTATGTGGCGATGCCCCCAGTGTCGGGCACCCCCATGACTCCTCTGTGGACACGCCATCTGACACCTACAGAATAAATGTTATAAATGTACAGAGCTGGTTGAATAGTAAATTAACACAATACAGCCTGCAGTAGGCAAATAGCCTGCTCTTCCTTTTCCCCGAATAAATGTACCCTCTTTGATTCATGTCTCTCATTTGGGATTTGGAGGAAATAAGAGAAGGCTAGACAGGTGTTTCCTGAAGCACTGTCCCTAATAAGTGACTTCATCTTTCTAGTCTCCACTTATAAAATCAGAGTCATAAGCCTTTGCACAGAGGTGGTGTGAGGATTAAAAGGGACAGTGTGTGCAGAGTGCCTGGTACCCAACAGGTGCTCAATAAACGGGGGTTGTTATTAATCCTAGAAGACAGCAAGAAGTCACTGGCCAAAAGGTGAAATAAATGAGTTACGAGAGAGTTCACAGGAGAGAACCTCCAGTGGAGGGATGGGACAATAAGGGAACAGACATTTGGATCCGGGAGGTGCCTGGTGGAAACGGCAAGGCTGTTTCACCTGCGAGCACTCTGCGGGGTTTGGCCTGGTGCAGAGGGCACCACCGTGGAACCAGCATTAGATTTCCACCCTCAAGTGTTTCACTTCTACATGATGGAGATGTTGATTGCAAATTGTCTCTTCCCGTTCATTTCAGCAAGAAATTTGACTAGGTAAATTCTATTTTGTTATGTTGCTGTGCGTATTTTAAAAGTTCTTGAAGAATCGTCCAACAATCTGTAATTCAGTCTTTTCCCTGAGTGAGATGGGGCTTGACCCCAGTTAGTCTAAATTAGAGCGGGTTTTGGAAGATGGAAGCCAGCAACCACCTACGGGGGACCACCTGCTGTCCCTGTTCTCTCCTTGGAGATTATCTGGGGAGCGCGTGGATGATGTCAACCTCTTCCCAGGTGCAGACCCTGTGCAAAGCACCAGTTTCTCCAGATAAGTGGCTGTTCCTATGGCTTAATTATGTCTTCACGCTTCTACAAACTTTTGCCAGCCATGATTCCAGGTATAGAATTGTAAAGGTGTTGGGGGTTTGGACCATGTTTCCTGGGTGGGTGGTCTGTGACTGGATCCATCCTCTGTGTGAGGGTCCCTTCTTCATCGCCTCTCCTTGTCCACTGTCTCCCTCTGCATTTCCTACCTGCAACCCCCACCTCCCTCCCCTGCTCCAGGGGCTGGAAGCTGCAGCAATCCTGAGGCTCACCGGGGAGAGGAACATGGTACCTGAGAGCACCAATCATCAGCCTGCCTCTAGTCCTGGCTGCTGCCCCAAGCCTCAGTTTCCCCATCTGTAAAATGGAGACAAGGTGGTTGTTAAGTAATTCATGAATTAAAAATTACAAAGTTCTGGGACTTCCCTGGCAGTCCACTGGTTAAGATTTCATGCTTCCAATTCAGGCAGTGAGGGTTCGATCCCTGGTCAGGGAACTAAGATCTCACATGCTGCGCAATGCACCGAAGAAAACAAAAAATTATAAATTTCTAGAAGCCGTGTCCTGCCTAAAGGAAGCTCTCCCTGGATGTTTGTTAAATTGCATCCATTCGTTCGCTCATTCGTTTGTCTCTTATGACCCCATTCTTTCCTGGCTATAACTTGTTCTCTTACTGTTATTGTCATTCACTCGCCAAGTCGTGTCCAACTATTCATGACCCCATGGACTGCAGCATACCGGGCTCTTTCGTCCTTCACCATCTCCCAGAGTCATGTCCATTGAGTCAATGATGCCATCCAACTATCTCACCCTCTGTTGACTTCTTCTCCTCTTGATCTCAATCTTTCCCAGCATCAGAGTCTTTTCCGATGTGTCAGCTCTTGGCATCAGGTAGCCAAAGTATTGGAGCTTCAGCTTCAGCATCAGTTCTTCCGATGAATATTCAGGGTTGATCTCCTTCAGGATTGACTGGTTTGATCTCCTTGCTGTCCAAGGGACTCTCAAGAGTCTTCTCTAACACCACAATTCGAAAGCATCAATTTGGCGCTCAGCCTTCTTTATGGTCCAGCTCTCACATCTGTACATGATTATTATTATTACTATCATATATCAGCCAGAGTTAATACAGGGACCTTACTTGGAAACAGAATTTTTGCAGATATGATTAAGTTTCAGAGAAGGCCCACCAGGATTAAAGTGGACCCAAATTCAATATGACTGATGTCTTTATTTACTTATTTTTCTTTTTAAAACAGAACTCCTGCTACTTATTTCAACTTCCAGCTGTGCCAGGCAGCTTGTGGGAGCGGGGATTAGATCTCTGACCAGGGGTTGAACCTGTGTCCCCCTCACCAGTGGAAGAGCAGGGTTCTAACCACTGGACCACCAGGGAATTCCCTTCTATGACTGACGTCTTCATAACAAGAGGAGAAGCCACACAGACAGACTGACAGAGGACGAAGGCCCTGTGACAACTGAATCAGAAATCAGAGTAATGCTGCCACCAGGCAAGGATGCCAAAGATTGCCGGCAGCCCCCAGACGCCAGGAGAGACGACTGGGACAGATTCTCCACTGCCCCCGCCCCCTCCCACCTCCCACTCCCCCACACCACCCCCCCCACCCCCCACCCCCCCCCCCCCCCCGCAACAACCACAAAGGAACCAACTCTGCTGATGCCTTGATGTCAGACTTCCGGTCCCCAGAACTGTGAGAGAGATTTCTGCTGTGTCAAGTCCCCAGTTGATGCTGCTCTGGTATCGCAGCCCCAGGACTTGAATACAGCCTCCTCATCCCTATTGAACTGCTTCCCTGGTGGCTCAGATGGCAAAGAATCTGCCTGCAATGTGGGAGACCAGGGTTCGATCCCTGGCTTTGGAAGATTCCCTGGAGGAGGGCATGGCAACCCACTCCAGTATTCTTGCCTGGAGAATCCCATGATGAGAGGAGCCTGGCGGGCTATAGTCCATGAGATCACAAAGAGTTGGACACGACTGAGTGACTAAACAGCCCATCCCTATAATCATACACATTCTGGTTTAGGCAGTTGGCAATCCACTCCAGTACTGTTGCCTGGAGAATCCCATGGATGGAGGAGCCTGGCAGGCTACAGTCCATAGGGTCGCACAGAGTCAGACACGACTGAAGCAACTAAGCAACAGCAACAGTATTCCTATTGAACCTCACAGCATGAAGCTTTCACCAGCAGTGTTGGCTGAAGAGGGGTCTGTGTGTCCCATGGACACTCTGCTCTGAAGAGTGAGCCCATCCAGGGCAGACCAGACTCGGAGCTCAGGGCATCTGTGGAGTTGAATGGCACACCCTGGGGTGGGGCCAGGAGGCACTCCTCTGGGTGCTAGCAGAGATGGCTGGTTCCCTCTGGCTATGGACAGAGTCTCTGCCCTCCGGACAGCAATGGCCTAAGTTCAGTCTCGGGGCCCATTGGAGATGAGGCTGTTGATTCTGAAAGGGGGCTCAGCGAGAACTGTAGATCTGGGAGCCACCTACACACAGGTGGAAGACAGGATGCTGTCCTCCCGGAGGGCCTCCGTTCCTGGGAAGAGAATTTCTGTTCTGAGATCCAGGAAAAATGCGAGCTGTCTCAGATCTTTTTTGGCCTGTGTCGCTCCTGCCCTTGGGTACCCCTTTCCGTACGTTTTCATTAACAAATGTAGGAACTTAATCAGCACTGATTTCAACATGATTTAAAGCACTCCATGCATGCATGCTAAGTCACTTCAGTTGTGTCCTACTCTTTATGGACTGTAGCCTGCCAGGCTCTTCTGTCCATGGGATTCTCCAGGCAAG
The DNA here is from genome assembly GCF_049115385.1 of Moschus berezovskii. Taxonomy (NCBI): domain Eukaryota; kingdom Metazoa; phylum Chordata; class Mammalia; order Artiodactyla; family Moschidae; genus Moschus; species Moschus berezovskii. The sequence goes on from NC_142479.1 coordinate 66,075,194, forward strand.
AATACTGGAGGGCGTTGCCAGGCACTCTTCCAGGGGATCTTCCTGACCCAGGGGTCGAACCTGCATCTCTTATGTCTCCTGTGTTGGCAGGCAGCTTCTTTACCACTGAGCCACCAGGAAGTTCTTTAAAGCTTTCCAGATTTTGCTGTTTTGACTGATGTGCGTTTGTATATGTTAAACATCAGTGAGATCAGTAGATATACTGGCACATCAATAAAGCAGAACTGACGTTATTTTATCTAAATTTCTGTCTGTGGACTCGGTTTGCATGTTTTGATGTTTGATCTCTGTGCCTCCTTCCAAAATGCTAAAAATCCCAGAATTTGCTTAGCTGTAGCCCAGGTTTGGGGGGAATGCTTTTATTCAGAGGCCTTTCTGAGGCCATTGCCTGGAACATTAACTCTGGAAGAATACCCATAATGACAGTAGGACATGAAGCGCCCCAGGCTAAGACTGGCCTGGGTCTGTATTAACCAGTTAGTGCCCAGAAGACAATTTTAATGAGAAACGGCACATCGGATTTCCAGACAAACATCAGCATACGATGGCTTCATAACACAGAGCACTCTGGATTAATTAGCACACGGTTTCACAGTTACTTCTGCACTATGAGACACCTCAGCTTGTTTGGATGGAGCTTGCCCCAGCCCATCACCTTGCCTCTGAGCACTTGAAGACCAGTCAGTGAGTCAGTGGTGGGTAGGACATGATTAATGGGAACCAAGGAGCTTTCTGGGCCCTTCACCATTGGAGCACTGGAGGGTCCCCCTCCCCCATCAAGGAGTAAAAGCCACTGGCTAGGGCAGGACAGACCCTAGAAAAGTGTCTAAATGCCACCGTTGGGGGGTAGGTAAGTGTGACCCCAAAGAGGGAGCCTGGGGCTAGGAGGAACCATACAAAGGTCAGAAAAGGTCTTTGGGGGTTTTCTTAGCAACCCGATAACCCAGTTGCTGGAAAAGACCAGGGCTTCCCAGGTGGTGCTAGTGGTAAAGAATCTGCCTGCCAATGTAGGAGACTCAAGAGATGGTGGTTCAATCCCTGGGTCATGAAGATCTCCTTGAGAAGGAAGTTGCAACCCACTCTGGTTATTCTTGCCTGGAGAATTCCATGGACAGAGGATCCAGGTGGGCTACAGTTCATGGGGTTGTAGAGTCAGACACCACTGAGCAACTAAGCCCAGAAAAGACCAGCTCTAGAGAATCTGATGACATGGATCCCTTGATGTAAACATCAGCTCCCTGGCTTCTGGATGGTTCTACCTCCCATGGCCAGTGCCTCCCCTCAATCCAGATCAGTCCAGCCCCAACCTGGTCACTTTCCCAGGCCAGCTTCACAGGAGGACCCTGTGCTGGGTTAGATGCCCTACTGTCACCAACTTGAAACCCTAGATATTTTTTGAACGAGCAGTCTTGCAGTTTTATTTAGCACAGGGGCCCAGAAACGAGGCAGCTGGCCCTGCTCCTGCCTTATCAGAGTTTTCTGCTTTCTTTTCTGTCTCTGCTTCGGACCTGCTGTTGCTGTTGTTTAGTCTGTAAGTCGTGGTCAACTCTTTGCAACCCCATGGACCGTAGCCCACCAGGCGCCTCTGTCTATGGGATTTTCCAGGCAAGATTACTGGAAGGGGTTTCCGTTTCCTTCTCCAGAGTTTCTTCCCAACCCAGGGATCAAAGCCGCATCTCCTGTGTCTCCTGCATTGCAGGTGAGCTACAAAGGAAGCCCCCCTGAGCTACAAAGGAAGCCCCCCTTCTGGACTACAGATGCATAACCCTTTCGGGCTGTTTCACTGACACCTGAGGGGCTTCCCAGGTGGTGCATTTCCGCCTGCCAATGCAGGAAACGTAGGTTCAGTCCTTGGGTTGGGAAGATTCCCTGGAGGAGGGCATGACAACCCACACCAGTATTCTTGCCTGGAGTCCCATGGACAGAGGAGCCTGATGGGTTACAGTCCATAGCATTGCAAAGAGTCAGACACAACTCGGCATGCATGCATGAGTCCCCAGAAAGAGCCTGCTCATAGATGGACTTATTAGGGTGGTCAGAAGGATAAGGTTTCTAAGCAGCAGAGCATGACCAGTGGAGACTGATCAGGTGGACTCCAAGCCAGCGCTCCCCACCCCTCACCACATTCAGGACCCTGGGAGAACTCCGATTTGACTCCTGGTCAGCACCTCTCTCAGTGGCTGCTGGCAGGTGGCACAACTTGTTAGCTGGTCTGGTGGGGCTGTATTTCATGCACTGCCAGTGAGTCTCTGCTTCTGAAGCTCACTCCTGGGGAAGAACTTAACAGCTGGGTTGGCATTTAAATATCCTAAAATCACTACTAAGAGTTTAGTCTAGGGTAGATCCTTAAGCTTGCAAATGAAATGTGTCTTTGCTCATGTAGAGAGCTTGGCAGAAAAACATTTGGGGAACAAACTAGGCTGGGTATGTGGGCAAGAAATGGAGCTGATCCAAACAGAGGGGGCGGCTGTGGAGCCCTCCTTTGGTAGATGGGGGGAGTCTTTTCAAAGAGGTAAAGTCAATTAACCTGTGCTCTGCTGGGCCTTAGGTGCCAGGTGCCGACAATAAGGTACTCACAAGAATAAATTCTTAATTTTGGCACTTTAATTTCATCCTTTCCTCCCGAAGCTCCAGACTGAGCAGCTGTTTAGCAGGAAAGGAAATTCAAAGCAGGGTAATAAAGAAGATTAGGTGGTGAGAGCAGCCAGTGGTGTGGAACTGTGTTAACCATGTTTCTAGCTTCTGTTAACTCAGGGTCTTGACACGCAGATGCCAGATCTGCCTTGCCCTGGAAAACTCGATGATACGCCCGGGGCATCTTGCCTTGGCCTCCTGCTCCATCACCAGCTTCCACCCCAGCCCCCTTCTTACTCTCCATGCTGCACCTCCCCCCAACTCAGAGGGAGTCCTCCTCCCTGGGGGCCACGCTTTTCCAATTCAATCCACAAGTCCACATCTCAACCACACCCTTTATCAGACTCACACTCCTGAGCCTAATCACCCCAGTGCCAGCCTCTATGCCCCAGAGCCTACTGAAATTACTCAAAGTAGCCAATCCTAGGCCTGCTCACCCTCCCTCACCCTTTTCTTTCCAAGGAAACCACAATAAAAGCTCCTGCTCACAGCTCCTTCCTCTCCCCCTGCCTCCCGACAGCTGCTGATGCTTCCCCACGTGGCCCCCCGTGGAATGGTGTGTATCCCCTCTCCTGGAAACTATGAGTAATTAGCTATGTTTTTGGTGGGAGACATCTCCTGATCTTTTGTACCATACTTCAGATTTTCTATTCAAGCACTCTATTTTAAAACACTAACAAACATCCAGGCTTCTTGCAAACATCCAGGCTTCTTGCCCATTTCCAGGATAGGCAGAAGAATTCAACAAATGTTTCTCTCTTCACACCCTCATCCATCCATCCATCTGTACATATATCCATCCATTATCTATTGAGTAATTTGGTGATCTTAAAACATCTGCCAAAGTGGAACTTGTCTATTTACTTTATTACATTGTCATTTTAGTTTAGGAGCTTTCACTTTTACTGTAGTGAATTCTAATTATCTTATTCAGTATAATTTTTGCTTTGGGGCTCTTAAGAAGCCCTTCTCTATCTTAAAAAGGGAAGATGTACTATATTTTCTCCTAAAAGATTTAAAGATTTTCTTTCCCACATCTCAGACTTTAATTATCTGAAAATGATTTTCATGCATGGTATATGATACACCCAGGTACTCTGCAGTAAAGAATCCACCTGCAATGCAGGAGACGCAGATTCAATCCCTGGGTCGAGAAGATCCCCTGGAAAAGGAAATGGCAACCCACTCCAATATGCTTGCCTGCAAAATCCCATGGGCAGAGGGGCCTGGTGGGCTACGGTCCATGGGTCACAAAGGAGTCAGACAAGACTTAGCGACTAAACAACAATATGATGAACACAAATTTTATGTTTTTCTTCACAGATAGCCAGGCATCCTAGTACCATTTATTGTATGACTCAATCTTCCCGCCACTGACTTGTCCTGATACCTCTGTCATTTGCCAAGTTTCTGAAAATGATCATCTGCTCTGGTTTCCCTATTCTGTCTTATTGGTTTATTTGTCTTAGATCCAAACCACACTGTTTTATTTCTATATATTGCTTTATAGTAAGTATTTACATCTGAAAAGACAAATTTCTTATCCATCTGAAAAATTGTCTTGGCAATTGTTAGACTTTTACACATGGTGGCAGGTGTGGTGGACCACGGGATGAAGACACCATTCTAAGTGGTAAAATAACAAGATAGACAGAGTCTGGGATGCCGGACAACCTCATAAACCACAAACATCAGCCCTCGACCACCTGCAGATACTCTTGTGAGGGAGACATACTCATTCTTCTTAAGTCACTATTAATTTGCATGGATATCAATTAAATGCAGCCAAATATTTATCTTAGGTAATAATATTTTTCTTATTTATTAACTTAGATGAAGATCTTGGTAAAGCACTGAATCAAAATGATGGAGCAAGCAATCGTATCTTATTCTTGGCTTTAGAGAAAACAATTGTAATGTTGTACCATTGAGTATGATGCTTTTAAAAAGGAGTAAGTCAAGGTTGTATATTGTCACCCTGCTTATTTAACTTATATGCAGACTACATCATGAGAAACGCTGGACTGGATGAAGCACAAGCTGGAATCAAGATTGCCTGGAGAAACATCAATAACCTCAGATATGCAGATAACACCACCCTTATGGCAGAAAGTGAAGAACTAAAGAGCCTCTTGATGAAAGTGAAAGAGGAGAGTGAAAAAGCTGACTTAAAACTCAACATTCAGAAAACTAAGATCATGGCATCTGGTCCCATCACTTCATGGCAAATAGAGAGGGAAACAATGGAAACAGTGAGAGACTTTATTTTTTGGGCTCCAGAATCACTGCAGATGATGACTGCAGTCATGAAATAAAAAGACGCTTGCTCCTTGGAAGAAAAGTTATGACCAACCTAGACAGCATATTAAAAATCATAGAGAGTACTTTGCCAACAAAGGTCCATCTAGTCGAGGCTATGTTTTTTCCGTTAGTCATGAATGGATGTGAGAGTTGGACTGTAAAGAAAGCTGAGTGCCAAAGAATTGATACTTTTGAACTGTGGTGTTGGAGAAGACTCTTGAGAGTCTTGGACTGCAAGGAGATCCCTTGGACGGCAAGGAGATCCAACCAGTCCATCCTAAAGGAAATTGGTCCTGAATATTCATTGGAAAGACTGATGCTGAAGCTGAAACTCCAATACTCTGGCCACCTGATGCGAAGAACTGACTCATTTGAAAAGACCCTCATTCTGGGAAAGATTGAAGGTGGGAGGAGAACGGGATGACAGAGGATGAGGTGGTTGGATGGCATTAACAACTCAGTGGACATGTGTTTGAGTAAACTCCGGGAGTTGGTGATGGACAGGGAGGCCTGGCACGCTGCGGTCCATGGGGTTACAAAGAGTCGGACACGACTGAACGACTGAACTGAACTGATGATGTTTTTATGGTAGGTGTTTCTTATCAGCTTAAGAAAACTTCCATCTATTCTTCAAAAAATTATGAGTAGGGGAGCTTTCCTGGTGGGTCAGTGGTAAAGAAACCTGCCAATACAGGAGACATGGGTTCGATCTCTGATATGGGAAGATCCCACATGCCTTGGCATGCCGCAACTACTGAGCCTGTGCTCTGGAGCCTGGAAGCCTCAACTACTGAGCCCATGTGCTACAACTACTGAAGCTCGCTCACCTAGAGCCTGTGCTCTATAACAGGAGAAGTCACAGCAGTGGAAAGCCCATGCACCGCAACTAGAGAAAAAGCCTGGCAGCAATGAAGATCCAGCACAGTAAAAACTAAATAAATAAAAAATTATATAAAGTTATAACTGGATATTACATTTGTCAAATGCCATCCCCGCATTTGATAATAATCATCATCATAATAAGATTATTATATATATGGACTTTTCTCCTTTGACCTTTTAATATGGTGAATGACTTTAGCAGATATTTTAGTGTTAAGCTGTCTTTATATTCCTGAGTTTAATACTGTGCTCACGATACAGTATATATATATAGATTGCTGGATTTGGTTTGCTAATTCTGATGTAGGATTTGTGCATCTGTGTTCCTATTTTTCTTGTAGGTACTGTTCTTGCCTGCTTTGAGGATTAAAATTCCACTACTCTTATAAAGGGAGTTGGGAAGTCCTTCCTCCCGCCGCTATCCTAGGAAATTTCTATGGAACAATTTGTATTTTATAAGGGTTAAGTATCCCTTGAAGGTTTGGTAAAACTTGTCTTGGTATTATTGTATAACACTTACAAGCACAAAACTTACTTGATAATATTGTCCAGTTTTGTGCTTTTTATTGCAAACAGATTTGTGACTGCTGGTTTAATGTTCTTACTGCTTACAGGGTTTCTATTACTTTTTGAGACAGTTCTGATTACTACTTTGTCTATGCATTTGTCTGTTTTCAAACATTTTGACATAAAGGTGTCCCTAATGCTCTCTTTATTTTCCTAAAGAACTCTTCTGTGGGGACTTCACTGGTGGTCCAGTGGCTAAGAATCCACCTGCCAATGCAGGAGACACATGTTTGATCCCTGGTCAGGGAACTAAAATCTCACATGCCCATGTGCCACAGCTATTGAGCCCAGGTGCCCTAGAGCCCGTATGCTGCAGCAAAGATCTCATGTGCCACAACTCAGACCTGATGCAGACAACAAATAAATAAATACCTTTTTTAAAAAAAGAAGAAGCTAAAGAAGAATCAACTCTAAATATTCATTGGAAGGACTGATGCTGAAACTGAAGCTCCAATACTGTGGCCACCTGATGTGAAGAGGCAACTCATTGGGATAACAAACGCAAAACGAGAGGGGGGTGGCAGAAGATGAGATGGTTATGTAGCATCACCGATTCGATGGACATAAATTTGAGGAAACTCCAGGAGATAGTGGAGGACAGGGAGGCTGGCGTGCTGCAGTCTATGGAGCTGCTAAGAGTGGGACATGACTTAGCAAATGAACAACAACAAAAGAGGAACTTTTTTAAAAAAGGAACTCTACTGTGTAGTTATATCTTCCTTTGAATTCCTGATAATATTCATTTGTGATTTCCTTTTTTCCCCCTGATCTTTACTTCTAAGAGTTTATCTACTTTGTCTTCTTGAAGAATCAACTTTGCACTGATTAATTAATTCTTTTGTAGATTTTGTTTCACTAATTTCTGTACTTATCTTTATTATTTCCTTCTTCCTATTCTTTTAAATATTTCTCTGGTATTCTAATTTCTTGTGTTGAATGCTTAATTAATTTTCACTATTACTCGTTAATGGGTTATTAAAATTAGTCATTACTGCTTCAGTTATTTCCCCTGTTTGGAAATGCAGCTTTTTCATTGACATTCAGTTCTAAATATTTGATGCTTTTTATTATGCTTTATCCTCTGAATTATTTAGAAGTATGCTTTTCAGTTTCCAAACATTTGTGATTTCTCATTTCTTTAGTGTCAGGAAGTAATCTAGATGATATTAATTTTCTGGTATTTGTTGAAACATCCTTTGCAGCCTAAGATCTGGTTAAATATATTAAGTAACAGACGCATGTTTGAAAAGAGTATTTAGTTTCTGTGTATCTCTAGATCAAGCTTTTGCTAATTACACAGTTCAAATCTTCTGTAGCCTTACTAATTAAGCCATGATTTTCTGACAGGGAAATGTTAAATTTTTTCACTGTGATTTTAAGTTATTAGTTTCTCCTGTAGTCTTGCCTTTTTTTTTTTTTTTTTTGACACACTGCATGGCTTAATTCCCCAACCAGGGATTGAACCCAGGGATTTCACAGCAGTGAAACTGTCAAGTCCTAACCATGGACCACCAGGAAATTCCCAGTTTGCTTTCTATGTGCGTGTGTGCATGCTAAGTCGCTTCGGTCATGCCCGACTCTTTGCGACCCCATGCACTGTAACCCACCAGGCCCCTGTGTCCATGGGATTCTCCAGGCAAGAATACTAGAGTGCATCGCCATGCCCTCCTCCAGGGGATTTTCCTGTCCCAGGGATGGAACCCAGGTCTTCTGCTTGGCAGGAGGATCCTTTACCACTAGTGCCACCTGGGAAGCCCATGCTTTCTATATTAGAAACTAAACAGAGGCCCAGAGGCCCAGGCTTGGCCTATTTTCTTGAAGAATTATTTCTTCCATTATTGAGTAAAGCCTTGCTCTCCATCTTAATGACTCCTTTTCCACAGGAGTCCTGCTATAGCAGTTCAATCCTTATTTGTTTTCAACCTTTCTGTGTGGTTTGGGGTCAGTTGTATCTGAAAACATCTTGTATAGGTGGATTTTTTTTCATCCATATCAGTTAGTCAGGATTCTTTTTCACCCAGTTAGTATGTCAATTAAAACACAAGTGTAATACATTTACTATTATTGTAATTAGATATATTTGGGTTTTTTTCCTTTTTTTTTTAATGAATGGTTCTTTATTTATTCACCACACTGCACAGCATTTGAGATCTTAGTTCACCAACCAAGGATCAAACCTGTGCCGCCTGCAGTGGAAGTGTGGAGTCTTAACCATTGGACCACCAGGGATTTACACCTGTTATTTTCTTTATCATGTCTCCTCCCTAATTTTTCCCTCCTGTCTTGTATGTTATTCTCAGCTAGCTTTTAAGTTTCAGTCTTTTTTAAGCCCCTTGACTCATCATCATTATTATTAATATTACTGTTAATTGTAGTCAATGCATACTAGGTTAGTTATCATTTAAATCATTCTGGATTTAACTTCCACTCCAAATCTAGTAGTAGTTCTTTCAGTGAGGATCCATGAATAGCAAACTCTTGTTCTGTCACTGTCTGAAAATGTCTCTATTATAATCTTACAATTTTGGATGATAGTTTAGCTGGGCATATAATTCTAGGTCAGCATATAATTCTAGGTCAGCAGGCACGTTCTCTCACTGCTTCACGGACAGCTTTGTTTCTAGTATCGCTGGTGATGCTGAGCACTGTCAATCACATTGTCATCTCTCTCCAGGCAGTGAGTCTCATCTCTTTGGTTGCTTTTAAGATCTCTGTGTCTTTGACGCGCTCTTGTTTCTCCACAATGTGTCTAGATGCCTATTCATTTTTATTTGTCCTGTTTAGATAATGTGACTATTCACTCTGACTCATTCTTTCAATTATGGGAAAGCTCTGTAATTTTTTTCCTTTAAATTTGCCTCTCTGCATTGCCTTTATTCTCTTCTTCTGGACCATCTTTATTCTCTTCTTCTGGACATCTGAAGATGTGTCCATATTCCACACTTATGTATTATGTTTTCACATTTTTGCTCTCTTTATATTTCACATTGCACTTTTGGATGATTTCTTCTTATTTACATTCTACTTCTCTAATTCTTTAGAGTTGTAAAAATTGCTATTTATCTCATCAACTTAATTATGCTTTCAATGAAAAAAATGTTTTTTTACTTTTAAGCCTGATTTTTCTCATGTCTGCCTTTTCTCTTTTCAAGATATTGTGGCTCTGATTCTTTTCACTTCTTGTATCATTTAAAATGCACTTTAAATGTAGTTCAGATATTCTATTAACTTTACTTATTGAGGAGATAATTCTTCTCTTGCTATTTCTAATGTCTCTTTTTTGTAATGGTTTGTTTACAAAAGAGTTTTGTAATTTTTCAAATGTCAGTCCATATTAAGAGTGTGCCCACTGCCCTGTGGGAGTCCAGTATGCTCCAGATTGTGTAATTGTCCCTGAAGAGAAGTTTCATATTCGCTTCTGCCAGAGTACAGGTGTTTAAATGGTTCTGGACCAGATTTATGTTATTCTTGTGACTTGGATTTCCTCCCATCTCTTGGAGTTCATAAAATTACACATTTCTTGTTTTTGGCAGAGGCTTGGGGTTTTGATTTCTGACAGGTGGACTTTTTTCTGTGTGAGTCTCAGAGACACTGGCCCAATAGGTGGAGTTTTTCTAGCCCCATTTGAACCAGCTTCAGGGCAGGGAGCAGCTCAGAAAGACTCTAGGCTTCAAACAGGCCTTCCATTCCAGCTATGTCACCTCAAGTGAGCTCCAAGCACACCTCTTGCTGACACGTCAGAACCTCAGCCCCATCCCCAAACCTGGGAGTGTTGGGGTCTGCCTCTACTATCCCGCTCCAGTCTTTAGAGATCTGCTTTCCACCCTGTGAACTTTTTTCTCTCCTTTGACTGCAAATCCTCTTGGCAGTGGCATTATGTTCCGTCCTACTTATCCCTGTGCCAGAAGAGATGAGAGGAAAGCCCCATCCACTTTGTCTGCTAGAAGCCCTCTCCTCCATTCACTTGCTCTCCACCTGGTGTTAACAGAGACACAGGTGTGTGTCCAAGACCCGCACATAGCGGAGGCAGGAGGATGGACACGGACCAGCAAAGGAGAGGAGGACAAATAATGATGGAGGGACACCTGACCCACGTGACTGCAGGCCTAGCCTCTACAGGGATGGATTTGGGGAGACCTGGTTTTAGGGTCAGGGACAGGTCTATTTAAATAGGCAACTTGGGTGGGGCGATTGGAGAGACCCCTTCAAAGAGTAGACGTCTTATGTCTGACTCTGTTATCTTCTCAATGGTAACATGAACTCATGGGAATTATTACCATGGTTGCCCTCCATCAGCGCCATGGTCCTGCCCGGTTAGCCACCTCCCTCTAGCAGAGGTCCAGCCTACAGACCAACTCAGCCCCTGAGCGCACTGAGACCCATGGCTCTAGAATGCAGGATGGAAAGAGGACCCTGGAGGGAGAGCTTCACAGAGCCAAAAAAAAAAATACTGGGGAGGCATCAATCTTGTAAAAGAGAAGCCTTCGCTTCTGATCTCCAATCAGGCAGAGGAGACAGAAGGGGCAGCTGTCATCAAGCTGTCACAGCTCCAGAATCACGGCTGAATAATGGCTTGGAACTTCAAGTCTGGGATGGGGCTCTTCAAGCCATATTTCATGGGAGACATTCTGAGCCCTCATCGGGAGGAAGAAATATGGTTGTTAAACAGACAGCTAACGGTACAGCATTCATCTGGGGGCAAATCAGTGAGGTTCGTTAAGCTGACCAGCCCAGCCTTGGAAGAGGGATGCAAAATTAGCCAGAGGATGGGAGAAAGACACTGGAGAGGAGTGGCGTAGAGGAAGCTTGTCTTCCAGGCAGCGGTTCAGCAACAGGAAAGGGAAGGGAAGGAGTTGGAGGTCTGTTTTCTTCCCTGCTCCTTGCAAGCAATGTTTTGACTCTGTGGCACAGACTTCCAAAATGAATCTCCAATCAGTGCATCTGACCAGCTACCCACTGCTGTTTCCAAGATCACCAACTTTCACTGTTAAATTCCTACTCTGTGCCACCCCTAAAACCTTTACACAAAAGCCTGCACCATCACCCCAAGCTCTGGGTAATCAGAAAATGGAGAACACCTCCTCTCTTCCAGAAAAAGCTGGACTCTACCCGCCCAGGGAAATCTATATGTAAATTCAGATAATTTGCAGTCTTTCCTGGGCAACACTTCTGGTCTCCAGCCAGGTAGCAAGTGAAGATAAGACAGGCTGGCGGCAGATTGCGGGTCTGAGCTGTAACTGCCAGGATGAGGGGTTTCTGTTTGGGCGGGGACTGGGGGAGGGAGACCCATGGCCCAAAATCATGACAAAAAGTCTCCGCTTTGTCCCAGAGAGCCCCAACAGATAGCTTACTTTCAATGCTTCACACTCTTATGAATGTACTTGAAAAAAAAATGGAAGAATGCAGGTGGAAGAAAATTAAATGGGTTTAGATGTTACAAAGCAAACCTTTCTAAAGGCATGACACTCCCTAGGGTGTGTCTTCTGTCACTGTCCAAGTCGGCCTGGTGACTGGCCCGGCCTGCCTTCCATGCTTCAAGGCTCATAGCCACCTTGCCCTGGTGTTGCCAGGTTGAGTGGTGCAAAGGCAAACAAGTCCTGAGTCTCAGGGGCTTCTTGCGAATAGTGTCCATTGTGGGTCATCTGTGGCTCTGCCCCAACACGATGACAGAGGCAGAGGTTGGAGTAATGTAGCCAGGAAATCCAGGAACACTTGGGGCCACCAGGAGGTGGAAGGGGCAAGGACGAATTCTCCCCTAGTGGGACTGGAGCACAGTCCTGTGACACCCTGACTTCTGACCTCTAGCCTCCAGAATCCTAGAGAATCCTTTTCTGTTGTTTCAAGTTCATGGTACTTGGTTACAGCAACTTCAGGAAACTGAACCAAAGATGCGTCTTTACTCTGGGACCCAGGCTGACCAAGCAGCCTCTACCCAGACCACTGGAGGTTTTCTGGAAGGAAGAGAAAGCAAGGCACAGGGCTTCCTTCCCTGGTGGCTCAGTGGTAAAGAATCTGTCTGCCAATGCTGGAGATATGGGTTTGATTCCTGATCTGGGAAGATCCCATATGCCACAGAGCAACTAAGCCCATGCTCCACAACTATTGAGCCTGTGCTCTAGAGCCTGGAAATTGCAACTACTGAGCCCACATACCCCAGCTACAGAATCCCATGTGCCCTCGAGCCCGTGCTCTGCAACAAGAGAAGCCACTGCAATGAGAAGCCTGTGCACCACAATTAGAGAGTTGGCCCCTCTCACCACAACTGGAGAAAAGCCTACGCAGCAACAAAGACCCAAAAGTAAAATTCTATTAAAAAAGAAAAGAAATCAAGGCACACAGTATGAGCTGGTCCTCAAAGCTTCCACCTCAAAGTGATCCAGTCACTCTGCTCATATTTCATTGGTCACCAGGACAGCCCTGAGTCCAAAAACCAGGGGAATCTAATCCTCCACTGCAGAGGTTGGCAAACTTCTTTAAAGGGCCACATAGTAAATATTTTGGGGCTTCTCTGGTAGTTCAGCTGGTGAAGAATCTGTCTGCAATGCAGGAGACCCCAGTTTGATTCCTGGTTCAGGAAGATCCCCTGAAGAAGGGACAGGTTACCCACTCCAGTATTCATGGTCTTCCCTGGTGGCTCAGAGGGTAAAGAATCTACCCGCAGTGTGGAAGCCCTGGGTTCGATCCCTGGATTGGGAAGATCCCCTTGAGGAGGGCATGGCAACCCGCTCTAGTATTCTTGCCTGGAGAATCCCCATGGACAGAGGAGCCTGGTGGGCTATACAGCCCATAGGGTCGCAAAGAGTCAGACACCACTGGGTGACTAAGCACACACATGGTAAATATTTTAGATTGTGGGCTTCATGGTCTCTGTCACGGCCCCTAAGAGAGCCATGAAATGTGTCTGCTACAGTTGAGAGAAGCCAGATACCCAGCTCAGCCTGAAGAAGCTTGCATGAAAAGGGATGGGGGTCTGTACCCCCAGAGACATCATGGCAGGGAAATGGGCTTTGGCTGTCCTATGGCAGTGCCAGGAGAGAGCTGGGGCATGGAAGGACAGCCCACAGGTCCAGGTTTGTTAGTCCAAGCAGGGCGGTGGGATAGTCTTTGTGGACCAGAGAGAGAATCTGCCAGGGACCACACACGGACCTGTCCAATGGGACCATCTGATGGGGTTGGGGGCGGTATACAATAGGATGCTGCACAAACTGCTGATGGATGTCCAGCCAGAGGAAGGGGTCACATGGGGCCATTCAGAATTTGACACGAGCACACCAGGGGTCACAGGTACCCCCAGAGTCGGGCAGGTAAAGTTATTTTCTCTTTCCTCCAAAACTCTGCCTCTGTATTTCTATTCAGCATCAGTTCATGGAGGGCCAATATTTTGGCAACAGGAATGTTTAAGCAATCCATGGAAGCCAGGAGGGGAAGCTTTTCTTTGCAGCCAGATCCGGGAGCGTTATGCTCTTTTACCATCCTGCCTCCTTGCAGGAGCCTCCATGAACCCCTCGAGGTGGCCAAACGGTTTGGGGTGCTGGGACTTTCTGCTTTTGAGCTGCATTTGTTCTGCATGTGGCCTCTCTCACAGAGGTGGGAACCCGGTTAAGGTGCTGTAAAGTGGAAGTATGGAAGTCAGACTCGAGAATAATGGGACAGCAGTAGAAAAATAAAACCTCATTGTCTCTGATATTTCAGGCGGCCTCTGGGTTAATTGCGGTGCCAGGAGCTGTGAGTGGGATCCGCAGTCCTCCACGGTGGCCAGGGCAACTTCTGGAACACTCCTTAATTAATAGCTGTCCTTTTCTGCTGTGGTTTCCGGGTCTCTCATCAGCCAATTGAACTGTTCTCCTGGAAACAAAGACCCGTTTGGAGGTGCTGGGCTTCCAGTAATTTCCTTCCTCCACCTCTTTGTCTAGAGAGGAGTTCACTGAATGGCGTGTCCAGTGAATTTCATTTCTCAGTGACAAAACCCCTGGGGGGGAGGCAGTTGCTATAGTGATGGGGGTGGGCCACCCTCTTAATTTGCAGAGGAACAATGAGGAAGTCTCTGACCCTCAGCAGGAAGCCTTAAGTTGAAACTGCCATTGTCTCCAAGTTCTCCCCCATCATCTCTGCACGAGAGAGAAATGAACCCACAAGGTTGGATCAAGGGCAGGATAAGAAAAATTGCCCAAGACCTCTGGGGGCCCCGGATGGTGACATTTCTGCTTCCGGTTCTTTCCAAATGTGTTTGCAGGATGCATCTCCATCCAACTCTCCTGGGAGATGGTGCGCAAATGTTGTTGTTGTTGAATTGCTAAGTCATGTCCAACTTTTTGCGACCCCATGGACTGTAACCCGCCAGGTTGTCTGTCCATGGGATTTCCCAGGAAGGAATACTGGAGGAGGTTGCACAAGTGTAGCCTGTGCATTTAAACTTATAATTATCCACCACCCCAAAAAACAGATTGGGAGCAGACAGCTTCCCAAGGCCAGGGCTGGGAGGAGGACAGGATGGATGGGAGGGACTTCCTGGTACCATTAGCTGCCTTCACAGTCAGGCAGAACTTGTGCGGGTTTTGCTTTTAACTGAGGATGAGGCAAAGCAAAAAAGGGAAACCAGAGGGGAAAGCTGGGAAGAACCGCATCTCTGCTGGTCCTGATGCAAGACTGGTTATTGTGCCCAAACGACCTTCACTTCCCCCTCCACGATCTTTAGCCCTCCACATCCCAGGCTCTGGGGCTCAGGGTTCAGGCTACCTGCAGGACAGGGGGTGCACAGGCATGCACTCCATCTAGAGACCACAAAATTTGAATCAAATTTCACTTTCAACTCAGGAAAGTCGTGGGAGCCAGTCACAAGGTGTCCTCAGAAGAACAAAGGCCTCCAGAGATGTCCACGTCCTGATCTCAGGAGCTTGTGAATATATTACCTTATATATTTCATCTTTGTCGTGGGCACAGGCCAAGAGCTCCGAAGACCCTCAACCTTTCCTAAGTGTTAAGAGTAGCCTCTGTCATTCATAAGGAGACCCCAACTTCTTAAAAAATTGATGCATAGTTGATTTACAATGTTTTAGGTGTACAGAAAACTGATTCAGATATTCTTTTCCAGATTCTTTTCTGTTATTGCCAGATCTTGAATATAGTTTCCAGTAAGGTCCTTGTTGGTTATCCATTTTATACATAGTAATGTGTATCTGTTAATACAAATTCCTAATTTATCACCCCCATAAGAGACCATTTTTATCTCACCTGAGTTTATGCTGATGAGGTAACTGAGGGTGCCCCCCGCCAGCTACAGATGATCTGTGATGGGATAAATGGAAAAGGAATCCAAAAAAAGAGGGGATATATGTATATGTACAGCTGATTCACTTTGCTATACAGCAGAAACTAACACAACATTGTAAAGCAACTATACTCCCCCCACAAAATTTTTTTTAATCTAGAAAGAATGAGAATTTATAAAAAGTCTAAAACATCTAGTAGAATTTTTAAATGTTTATATAGCTTTCCCTTCTACATTTTTTTCTTCATATTTCCGGGCATTTCTATGGCGAATTATATTACTTGTAATCTTAAAACACAATAAAATACATTCCCTAGAAAATAAACATAAAACAAAAATGGCAGACTGAAAAACAAGATTATAAAGATTTTAAATAAATAAATTTCAACTCCAAAAGAAGAGAGAGAAATTACACACAGAGAGAACTAAGCCATAGTTTGTAGGAGGGTGGAAGGGCACCTGATTTCTGACTTCCAGCCTCCAGCACTCTAAGAAATGGAAATCTGTTATTGATAATCCCCTCAGTCTACAATAATGGGTTATACAGCAGCCTGAACTAAGAAAGCATCAGTCCACAGGAGTGGGGGTGGGGGGGTGGGCTGGCATTGACTCTCAGGATGGAGGAGGAAGAAAGGAGAGAAGGTTCCAGGGAGGAGGATTTGACCTCCATCCTTTGCAAAGAATCCCAGACATACAGAGGCTTAGAGCTCACAACAGACGGACTCACACCAGACAGATTGTCTGGGTCCCCAGAACACATGTCACAAGGCATACACTGGTGTGTGCCCTGGGAGCGCAGGGAGGCTGTTCACATACACACAAGGCTGGGTGGGGAGGGGAGTGCGGTGCCTGGGCAAACCCCCACCCATATCCACTGGGGAGACCCCAGCCCAAGCTGGGAGAGGAGTCACTGCTTAGAGGACAGCCAGGGAGGCCAGACCCCTTTCAGAGAACGCTTCTTAACCTGGGTCTGAGAGGGAAGAGCCCTTGGGCATGTAAACTTTGACACGAGCTCATAGCCAATTGGTCAGAAAGGTTTTTTATTTCCCTGAACAGCTCATGTTAAAGAAGCACCAGGCAGGGACTTCCCTGGCGGTCCAGTGGTTATAGCTCCAGGCTCCCAATATAGGGGGCCCAGGTTTGATCCCTGGTTGGGGAAATAGATCCCATGTGTCGCAACTAAGAGTTCGCATGCTACAATTAAAACCTGGAGCAGCCAAGTGAATTTTTTTTTTTTAATAAAAGGATAATAAAATAAAGAAGCAGCAGGCAAGTTTTTACAAACAGCCAAGACCTCCCTGAGGAGCCCTGGAAACAGGGCGTGCCCTGCAGTGACCCAGTAATGAAGGGAGAACAGAACCCTCGGGAGCAATAGCCCTTCGGGTCCTAGAAGGGCAGGACCCATCTGATCCCTGCTGGGGCGGCTATAAAGAGAAGGCAACACAAGTCTACCTCAGGAAGGCAGGAAAAAAACAAACCAAAAAACTCATATATTTGCTGAGCCAAAAATTTTGCCTGGGTCCTCCCCTTCACCTCGAGAATGCGTTTAAATCAAAAAGATAAGAGGAGCCAGGTCTGTTCCCCATGGGCAGCCCAGCCCAGCTCTCTCCAGCCTGGGGGTGGGGGTGGAGGGTGGGTTCAGCTATTCCGATTCCTCTGCATGTCACTCCTTCCAGCAACCCCTTGACTCCAGGTAACCACAGTGAATCTGGAGCATCGCCAAAACAGCCATAAACGTTAAGTCCCATTCTGTTATTCATTGAACAACTCTCCTTTATGAAAAGGATAAAATCTCATGAGCAGAAATTGAAAAACCTGCAAAAATATGTATCTGTTAATATAACAATGGAATTGCAAGGGGAGGAAAGACATCTGTCATCTTGGGGACCCTGTCCTGGGGCACTCTCATGGGTAAGAAGCAAACATCTTCACCGTCACCCGACTCCCTCCACGTCATCTTTGGAATCCAGATCCACTTCACTGAGGGCAGCAGTTGGGGGGGTCCCTGAAACCCAGGAGGGAGTCAGAATTTTGTGAATTGAATTCTTTTTCCAGAGCCCTGGGGGTGATTGCTATTTAAAAGGGAAATTTTAGGGACTTCCCTGGTGGCCCAGTGGCTAAGACGCCTCGCTCTCATGCCTGGGTTCGATCCCTGGTCAGGGAACTAGATTCTGCTTGCTGCAACTAAAGATCTCGCACATGGCAATGAAGATCCCAAGTGCCACAATGAAGACCTGGCAGAGCCAAAGAGTATTTGTTTTTAAAAAAGGAAACTTTAGGCGTAGTAAAAAACAAAATATATTATAATGCGCATCAGCCCTCTCTATTCATTTTATGGTAAAGCTGATTTTTTTAAAAAATAATCTTATTTATTTGGCTGTGTTGAGTCTTGGTTGCAGCGCTCGCAGGCTCTCTGTGGCGGCAGGTGGGCTTCTCTCTAGCTGTGGCTTGTGGACTCAGTAAGCCCTTGGCATGTGGGAGCTTGATTCCCTGACTAGATATTGAACCTGTGTCCTCTGCATTGGAAGGCAAATTCTTCACCACTGGACCACCAGGGAAGTCCTGGTAAGACTGATTTTTGACTCCTGTCTTTAGATCTGGGAAGAGTGTCCATGAGGGAAAGGATGGGCAGCTACAGAAGCTTGTTGGTAACAGTCCAGCCGAATGTTCTAAGGCAACAGGCAGTTTTCAGGGGATGGACACAGAGAGAACTTGACCCTATTTGCACGTTTCCGGGGAAGGAGCTACAAGGACTCTGAGCCCTAAAGCTTCAGGTCAAGGGAACCAATTGGCTACTCTGTGGATGGTTTAGCAGAGCCTTGGCGCTCCCCTGCTCCCCTTAGCATCCCCAATTCTATCTTCACTGTCAGGGCTATCACAGATGAAGCTGCCGTAACTGTTTCTGTAGGAGTCTTTGAATACATACGTTTTCTTTTCTGTTGAGTAAATGCGTTTTTGCGTCATTTGGGACCTGGGTGACAGGTCATCTGGTGGAAGGATGTTTAACTTCTTAAGAAACGAACCAGCTGTTCTCCGAAGTGGCTGTGCCATTTTTTCATTCCCACCAGCAACATCTGAGCATTCCAGTCCCTCTTCAGGAGTCATCTTGAGAGGTGTGTGGGGTTATCTCAGGATGGTTTTAATTTACTCACATTTCCCTGATGGCTAAAGATGGTGAGCATCTCTTCCTGAGTTTCTTTGCTGGCTGCACATCTTCTGTGACATGCATGTGTTCAAATCTTTTGTCCATTAAAAAAAGTATCATTTGTCTTCTTCTCTCATGGTAAGAGTATTTTATACATATTGGGTTGGGAGTGGGTGGGACATGGTGGCCAGCTCTTCATCTTTTCATATGCCAATCCATCAACTCTATATCCTGAATCCTTCAAAGCTGACTTTCAAAATCCCAGATCCCAGGTTCTTGCCAATCAGAAGCCTTGGTTTTATTTTTTTTTTCATTTTTTTTATTTTTTTAAGCCTTGGTTTTAAAACTCAGACTCACCTTCTGCTTTTCTGCTCCGTCCTACCTTCCCTCCATCCCGGTGGGCCTGGCTCTGGCGAGGGAGGTGATGAGCTGGACAGCTCATTTCCAAGCAGCTTTGTCCTTGCCCCACCCAGGGTCTCTGCCTGCTTCCAGGGAGCCACGAACCACCCTGCAGTGTGCTCTCTGAGCAGAACCTCCCAACATCCAGGTGATAACAGTAGGGGTTTCAACAAAGAAAGCCTTTAATGTCCAAACCTAGGAATTCTGGGCTGTGAAATTTGGAGCTGGGATGAGGGGATACCAGCTTTCCCCCTTGGAGTCTATAACTCCTCTGGAATCCTGTAATTCTTGTCTTTTCATAAAACAAGCACCTTTCTGAGTCCTATGTGAACCCAGAAATAGGCAGGTAGGGCTCTGTTTATGGGCACCTTGATATCCCCCCTCCAAGATGGAGCTGCCTTATTACTTCAAAGCCAACCTCTGCTTCTCCCAGTTGCCAGTCCCCAGCACTACTGTTTCTTTTTCCACAACATCTTCCAGCACTATTTGTTATGCATGTGTTGTGTCTGTGGTACCTTGTCCAGTTCCCCCACGAGGATATAAGCGCCTCCAGGGCAGGAATCTTTGTCACATGCATCCATCCCTGCATCTCTGGGAGTGCGCCTGGCACAGAGAAACACCAGAATGACTATTGCTTGAGTAAGGATGATCCCAGGAGGCCAAGCTCCTTGGGGTCAGCCTCAGGGCCTCTCCCTCCTGATGTCCAGCTTCCCCAGCAGGGAGTCCTTGAGTTGCTGGGGTCTCTAAGGGGTGGGAGGATCTCACCACCCCATACACAGAGGCTGAAATTACACCAAATTCCCTCCCCTGTTCCTCCCCACCACTGCCTTTCTGCCTGACATGATCCTCAATTCCCTGAATTTGCTAGCAAATGGTAGAGGATTCCCTCCAGTACCTCCCTAGTCAGTCCAGGAGACACTGGTGAGGTCTAAAGCTGTTTCTATGGCAACAAAATCAAGGATTTGATGCTGAAAGGCTTGGTACAAAGAAGGGTGCTTCCTACTCTCCTGGGGAGGGATGTATGAATTGGGTATGGGTGGGACACTTGGAATGGGACCTCATCATGAAGTGGAAACCACGGAGGCATCGATATACCCGGATGCTTCTTGTAAATATGTCACCTTCTTAACTTCTCTGACCCTCAGTGCCCACATCCCTAGAAACACCTCTGGCTTAGCAGATGTTGAGGTGCCCAGCATGGGCCTCACATGTAGCAGGAGTCAGTAGAGAGGGCCCTTGGTCACCAAGGGCCCTGGCATCTAGGAGGCACCATTCAGGGTAAAGGGCTCAGAACCGGCGGGAAGGGTGTTGGTTGGGAACAGTTCCCAACATGTCCTGACTCTTTCTAATCCCATCCCAGTCTCCCAGCTTGTAAAGCCTTCACTCAAAGACCCTTTCTTGTCCCCGTCTCATCCCTGGCAGCTCAGCTCCCAAGAGATACTTGATGCTCTCGCTGCTCCCGTCACAGCAGACCTGGCCAGAGTTGTGCTTCCTCAGGGCCTGCTTCCAGCTGGAGAAAACACACACAGGGGTTAGTCAAGGCACCCAGATCTCTGTCGGGATGCTTCCTAGATGGCATCTTGCCTTTCCCAGGAGACAGCAGGCTGGAATCCACGTAGCATTTATTTCCACCCCAGCTCTGAGGAGTGGCTCTAACGGCAGGGAGTCCAGGTTTCCAATGGGCAGACTCTGCACGCATAGGGGTGCAGACCTCAGGAGTAAGCCGGCCACAATATTTCTACAAATGTGAGTAATATTAGTCTCACAGGTCTGTCTTTCAAACCCTCCCAAGTGGCATGATTAGCCATAGAATATATTAGTCCCTACCAGAAAGGCCTCAAGAAACCACCATGTCTGAGCTCACAGACAGCTACAGGGCTGGGTATGGGGGATGGAACTGGGTGGGGGATGCCACAGCGTGTGGAAAACTGGAGAGTACGTGACCCCTCTAAAGGGGGGCTGCTACCCAGTTCCCCAGGGGTGTCACCACATAGGTATCTCCTAGCTGGGCCGATTCAGGCAAGTTACTTAACCTCTCTGAACCACTGTGTCTGCATCTATGAAATGGGCCAGATGAGAGAACCCGTTGTGTCTCAAAGGATCCAACGAGACAACGGGTACAAACAGGCTGTCCAGCGTCAGTGTGGCAGCTGCCACTGTCACCCTCTCTCCAGGCCCCTTCTGTGTTTTGCTTGCCTGACAAGTATTTATTGAGCACCTGTGTGGTGGGAACTGGAGCCGCCCAGATCCCTACTCAGTAAGGAAGGACTGGGGGCCTGAGTCACTGACAGCCAGCCCACAGCTGGCAGCCGCTCCTGGGAAGGTTTACCTCAGCTGAAGACAGCTGCCTTGCATGGATGACATTCCCTTCGCAGAGTGACCCATGTCAAAGGACGGGGTTTAAATAAAGTCTGGGCCTCTCCTCCCACCTCGGGATGGCTCTGTAGGTTGCTCATCTTCAGAACGCCCTGTGGGGTCCCCTGGGGATTCTGTTGTGACCACATCACACCCCAGCTTCCCCCTTGGCCCAATCTGCTTCCTTCCCTCCCCTCCAGAGGTGTGATCCCAAGAGCACCCTATCCACCTTGTGATGCTATTCTCTGACTCAGAGTCTGCCTCCTGGAGAATCCAGCCTCAGGTGCTTGAAGGGTCCAAAAATACCCAAGTGGAATTGGACTTTGGAGCTGGGTCATCTACCACCTGGCTGGCAACGAGGACCCCAGCTATGGTGGGGGGAATTGTAGATTGTGGTACAGGTAGCAAACATTGTGAAAAGTTTACCCCTGATGACCTGGTGTGGTCTGGGAGGAGAACGCACCAGCTGGTGTGGTGTGTGTGTTAGTCACTCAGTCATGTTCGACTCTGCGGCTCCATGGACTGTAGCCCATCAGGTTTTTTTGTCCATGGACTTCTCCAAGCAAGAATACTGGAGTCGGTTGCCATTCCTTTCTCCAGGGAATCTTCCCAACCCAGGATTGAACCTGGAGCTCCTGCGCTGCAGGCAGATTCTCTAGCATCTGAGCCACCAGGGAAGCCCCAGCTGGCATGGTATATCTGGCATCTGATGGACACTGAGGAAACCCCTGAAGATGAATGACGCTATGGGAAGAGATAACATAAAGCTGAGAGGGATTAATGCGCAATTAAAAGCCAATTGTTGGGACTTCCCTGGTAGTCCAGTGACTAGGGCTCCGTGTTTCCAATACAGGAGGACCAGGTTTGATCTCTGGTTGGGGAATAAGATCCCACATGCCACAATGAAGAAAGACCTGGCACAGCCAGATAAATATTTTTTTTTCAAAAGCCAAGTGTGAAAGTTGGAGGGCCCTCTTGGAAAAACATAAGAGACTCTGATCTCTTGGGATGAGACCGCAGTTTCGTCCCACTACGTGGCCCTAAAAATAGCAGAACTCTGTAGAAGGCTAAACTTCTAATCCAGGAAGATCTGCCATTGCCAAGGTCAGAGCCCTGGTTGGAATGAATAGGACTCTCATACATGGGATAAGAACAAATGGGTTGATGTTCCCCAAATCTTGAATCCCAAGATTTTCCCCAAACTCTGTGAGCCTTCAGAGAGGTTCATGACCACATGTAAAGGGCCAGCACCCCCACTGCTTGACAGCAATGTGGAGGCATCTCCCCTGCAAAACAACATGCATCCTTTCCAGAAACTGCTCCCTGGCTACCAACAAGTGGGGTAAGGTTGCAACATGGCTCAGCTGAGGGCACTCTGGGCCTAATGAAAAAGGAAGACCAGACAACAGAGGAGCTTGGGAAACAGCCAGCCAGTTCCTGCAGGAGGCGGACAAGTCCTTATGGAACCGATGCCCGAGGTGCTTGACCAGGTAGGTGGAACCTGGGTCCAGGGAGTGGGGGCACTCTGCTGGGCAGGGACCCCTAGATGTGATTCAAGCACTCTGTTGGAACGACTCCCAGCAGAGTCGGAAGGTGATGACCCAGACCAAGAGGTAGAAATGCCAGAATTCCATGGGGTCAAAAAGCCAGACAAGTGGGTGTATTTGAGGAGATATACCAGGAAAAGCCAGAAAACCACCAGATGAGCAGGCCCCATGGGAAGGCCCAGAGGACGCACCATTTACCAAAGGGTGTGGAATGTGCTGGAGAGAGAGCAGCAGCAACTCTAGCAGGTGCCTTGGTGACTCCTCTGTAAGCCCAGGCTGATGGTAGGCGGTACCACTGTCCTACCAGCATTGCTGATAGCAGTGAGGGGGAAGAGGACACCCCCCCCCCGACTCTACTCTCTACAGAAGCAACAGAAGCCATGTGGCAGCACTTAACCATCAGCATCTCAGTGAATGCAATGAGCAGGAAGTTCAGAGGCCGCCATATTGGTGCCACTCCTTGGGGCCTCCAAGGCCATATCCATGGCCATTATAAATGCATACACTCCTGAAGCCAGCGAGTCTACCGGCAATGTATCCTACAGCTGTCCCCCATTAAGAAACATAATCCCAAACTGCAGGTTGCTTGTCAGTGTCCTGTGGGGGGGTATTGGTGACTAGGCTCACACAAGGATCATCTAATTTATATGGACGTGTGCACCTTGGTTTGACCTACTTTTTAGTACAGGTTAGGAAATTTTACAATGCTGAAGGGCAGATGTCAGCTTGCAGAAAACTGTTAGCTATGCAAATGATTCTTGTCTAATAACAATTCAAATGAATTTTGTCTGGCAGAGATGCAAATAATTTCTGTCCTGTAGAAATGCTAATCCCAAAGGGTACAGTCTTAATGCCCTGGAGTTTATATATTAACCAGTTTTCTATGTAACCCAGCTGCCTTATTCCAGATTTCTCTCAGTGCCTATATGTATCCCGTCTCTCCAATTCTCTTTGAACCAGCTTTGCCGTCCTGCTGCTTTCTCCTCTAATGAGTTCAAGGTCTTTGACACACAGTCACTTTATAGTGGAGCAGGAATCATGCTTTTTCACTTTTTGAAAATAAAACTTTGACCCCCTAGCACATATACACATAAAAGCGTTTGTGGCATTCTTGCTTGAAAGAGAAGTATTAGAAATGAGTGTCAATCAGGAAGGAACAGGTTAAATTAATTATGGTGCATAGACAAAAGGCATATTGTGCAGCTCTTACAAAGGATGAGGCAATTGTATTTACATGGAAAAATCTCTGAGATTTAATGTTAAATTTAAAAATAGCAAGGTTGAGTATGACATGAGCTCATTTGGATAAAAGAGGTGAATACTCTCCCCTTCTCTCTCTAGATGGATTGATAGATAGATTTCTGTATATCTTAACCTGTGTCTACAGACACATACATACATACATACACACACACACATTTTTTTAAGTGCATCTCTGGAAATCTACATAAGACACTTGTAACTATTAACCTCTGGAGAGAATAGATGGATTGGAAAAAGGGAGGTAAGAAGGAGAGACACTTTTTACTGCAAAATCTTTAACTTTTTGCGTTTTGTATTATTTACATATATATCCCAACAAGCAAGTTAATAAAAATTTAAATAGGGGAAAAGAATGCCCAGAAGAGAACACAATATTCTAGAGGTAATAGAACAGTGTACAGGGCTTAAGACCACAACCTCTGAGATCTGAATTTCTCTGACTGTGGACTAAGTCTATAACGGCTTTCCCCCTAAGGTTTATTGAAGTATATAGTTAAATACAGTTAAATTTATAGTTTGTACATGTACGTTTTGACAAAAGTATGCATCACCCAACCACAACCATAATAGCCAAGGTGCAAAGCATAACACTTTCAAGCGTCATCTGTGTATTGCGTCGTGACATGGCGCATTCCTCTTCACGGCTGAGAACTGTTGCATTGCGTGAACGCACCGCAGTTTCTCCCTTCACCCATTGAGGGGTATTGGGTTGTTTCCAGTCGGTTGTGGTTATGAGCCAAAGCTGCTGTAGACGTCCTCATGTGAGTTTCTGGGTGAACATATTTTTTTTAACTTTTCTTGGATGTGGGAACTTAGTGTTACCAAACCAAATGTGGGTAATGGCTTGACACCTGCGTCAGTAATGACAGTCTAATGACACTGGGTTGTGGTGAAGCAAAGTGCAGAACTTGTGGCAAGCACCAGCCAAGGAGTCCAGGGTGGCGAATGCTCAAAAACTCAACTCCCTGATGAGCGTCAGGGAAGAATTTATAAAGGCAAGGTGAGGAGGAGTCGCAGGGTATGTGATCAGCTCTTGCACAATTCCGAGTGGTGGATGGTGAGGTGGCAGGGGCGTGTCACAGGGGTTAACCTCATCAATCCTCAGACTCCAGTGGATCTGGAGGCTTCATGCTCACCGTTGCGATGTAGTTAACCTCTTCCATCTGGTGGGGGTTTTAGTACCTGCACAACAACTCAGGGATGTACATCAAATACTGCCATCCATGTGCTTTCAGTTCAGTTCAGTCGCTCAGTCGTGTCCAACTCTCTGCGACCCCATGAATCAAAGGTTCTGGCCACCATAAGGCTGATTGTTAAATTGTTACCAGTTCTCCTGACCCAACTGTTACTTTTGTCACTACCTGTTCACACCCTTTCAATCATTCATTCTTGAGTCAGGATTTTGAGTCTCTGAGGAGGCCTGGGAGACTACAGGTATTCTACAAACAAGAGGCCGGCAGAAGACATGAGAAAGATGGTCTGTCCTGGGAAGACCCTATAAGGTCCTGCTTGATTACACAAGGAGTGGGATGCCAGGTTTGCTTAATTTTGTAAGAAGCTGTCAGACAGAGCAGCCATCCCATTTTTCATTCCCACCAGCAGTATACGAAGGTTTCTGTTGCTCTGTATCCTCTGCTACCGTGTCATTAGGCTTCTCCATCCCCTCTGGAGTGAGAATTCAATAGACGCCTCGTAAGGTCATGTTTATTTTAGAGCTCCTCCAGCTCCCCCAATTCCTCCCAGTGCCAATGGGTAGGACTTTACAGTACCCTCCTACATGCCACGATCCTGCTTGGTGGCCTTAGTTTTCCCTAACAATTGTCTTAACATCTGTAGCTGGGGTTTGGTTGGGTGAGAAGCCCAGGGACGGGGAAGGGTGAGCTGTCACTGGTGCTGTTGTCTTATAAACAGACCCTCAGTGACTCCTCTGTCCTCAGCAACCCCTCTTTACTCTTGGGTTCTTCAGTGTCTCTTGACCTGAGTCCTGAGGTCAGGAGGGTCCTGTGGCCAGTCCCTGATCCCTCTCTCTGCAGCTGTCACAGCCTACTGTGGGCTGAAACACGCTCTACCGGGGTAGCCCCACAAAACCCTCCTATCACCGTCTCTTCCAGGGACCAGGGAGCCCCCTTCCCAGGGCTATCTTTGCTGCTGTGGCTCTTCCTCTCCTGCTTGTACCCTTGCCTTTCGGTGGGGACTTGATGCTCGTGTGCACAGCTCTCAAAACGGAAGCCTCACCCCAAGACTGAATTGGGGCTCAGCAGGAAATAGAAGCTCTCACAACATGAATGAAATTGGACATTGATCCACACTTGTAATACCCCAGGCGCAAGGCTTCACATGCTTCTCTCATTTATTTTTTTAAGATTTGTTTGGTTGCATTGGGTCTTAGTTGGGGTACATGGGTTTAGCTGCTCCACAGCATGTTGGGGGGGGGTCTTAGTTTCCCAACAGGGATCGAACCCATGTCCCCTGCATTGCAAGGCAGATTCTTTACTACTGGACCACCAGAGAAGTCCCTCATTGATTTCTTGTTGTTATTCTTTCCCCATTTTACAGTTTAAAACTGAACTAGAAAAATCATCTCACTCCAAATTGAAGGAAACCAGAATTCCAACCCCAGCATGTTTGACACGAAGGTCCAGGTGACTCTGCAGCCTCCCTGAGGCCCTGCAGGACCATTGTCCACAGGCAATTCAGCTCCAGCCTTCAGGAATCAGCAGAGTCCTCACTAAGCACCGGGGCTGGGGGGGGGCGGTGTTCCTGCCCACCCTGACCCCTGCATCCTGAATCCTCACCCATATTTATGTTCCAAGAAAACTGCCAACACTAGCTTTCTCCAGGGCCCTGCTACCCCTTGTGGCGTCTTTCTCTCCTCCAGGTTATGAATGCACCCCAATTAGAGCCTCACCTGGGGCCACCTCCTGCTCTGATGGCAGTTGTAGGAGGAAGGAGATGAGATGCCTGGTGGGGATACCTGAGATCATGGCATCCGGTCCCATCACTTCATGGCAAATAGATGGAAAAACAGTGGAAACAGTGACAGACTTAATTTTCTTGGGCTCCAAAATCACTGCAGATGCTGATTGCAGCCATGAAATTAAAAGACGCTTGCTCCTTGGAAGGAAAGTTATGACCAACCTTGATAGTATATTAAAAAGCAGAGACATTACTTTGCCAACAAAAGTCCATCTAGTCAAGGCAATGGTTTTTCCCGTGGTCATGTATGGATGTGAGGGTTGGACCATAAAAAAAGCTGAGTGCTGAAGAATTGATGCTTTTGAATTGTGGTGTTGGAGAAGAGACTCTTGAGAGTCCCTTGGACTGCAAGGAGATCAAACCAGTCAATCCAAAAGGAAATCAGTTCTGAATATTCATTGGAAGGAAGGATTGATGCTGAAGCTCCAATACTTTGGCCACCTGATGTGAAGAGCTGACTTATTGGAAAAGACCCTGATGCTGGGAAAGATTGAAGACGGGAGGAGAAGGGGGCGACAGAGGATGAGATGGTTGGATGGCATCACAGACTCAATGGACACGAGTTTGAGCAAACTCCGGGAGTTGGTGATGGACAGGGAAGGCTGGCATGCTGCAGTCCATGGGGTTGCAAAGAGTCGGACACAACTGAGCAACTGAACTGAACTGAATTCCGCATAATCCCCCACCTGATCTGCAGGTAACACCACCTGCAGAGCTTCAGAGAAACTGAAAAGTATTGAAGGTCTGGGCTTCCCTGGTGGCTCAGTGGTAAAGAATCCACCTGCCAATTCAGGAGATGCAGATTGGATCCCTGGGTCAGGGAAATCCCCTGGAGAAGGAAATGTCAACTCACTTCAGTACTTTTGCCTGGGAAATCCCATGGACAGAGGAGCGTGGCGGACCACAGTCCACAGAGTCACAGTCGGGCATAAATCAGCAACTAAACAACAGCAACACTGAAGGCCTACCAAAGTCACTAGCGTTAGGGACACCGTCTCTAATTTTCTAATAACCCCTTCAGGTAGGGAACCACCATCCCCATTCTTCTGATGAGGAAGCTGAGTCTCAGAGGCTAAGAAACTTGTCAGAGACCAGCAGCTGGTAAGTGGCATCGACATCAACCTGCCGGTGTCTGAAAGGTGCTCACATCCGTGTGTCCCATACAGAGTGACAGGACTCCCACCCCCGCCACAGCCTGGCATGGCCCGGGGAGGCAGCTAAGCCCCAGAGGTTGAGCACAAGAGGCCCCAGGCCTGGACATTCTCAAGGCCACTGGGTTGGGATCCTGGGGAATTTTGGAGGGTGAAACCTGGCACCCCTCTCCCCAAGGTCCTGGAGAAAAAGAAACACATTGTTGTTGGTCAAGATTCTGGGTCAGTCCTCTGTCGCCTGCGTGGTCCTGCTGGCCGCCCAAGACCACGCAGCCCCTTCAACCCCTGCACAAATCGTTTCGGCATTTCCTCACCTGTGCAGAGCGGGAGAGGCAGCCCTGACAGACGGTGGAAAAAACCCAAGGCGGCAAGTGGAGAAGCGGGTGTGGTGCGCTGGAAAGGAAAAGGAAGAGGAAGTGAAATTTGACTTTTAAAGGAGAACTGTCCCCAAAATTGGTAATTGGAGAGAACTTTGGAAAAACACCTGGTCCAGTGCCCTGCCCCCTCCCCACTTCCCAACCCCACCCCCTGCCAGCTTTCCCAGCAGAGTGTGTACCAGGGCCCGAGGCGGGGGTGGGGGGCGTCACGGTTCAGCGCAGACCCCGAGGGGCTGGAGGGAGTGGAGGAGGCTGGGGGCCAGCGGCTCGCTGGGTGGGGAGGGCGCTCAGGAGTGGGGGCGGGGCAGTGGGGACTGGAAGGAGCTCCTGCTTCGTGCCAGGCTCCATGCCAGGCCCCCGCACGAAGAGCTCGTTAAATCCCGAGACCGCCCTCCCCACCCCTCCCCACCCCTCCCCCCCCAACCTCAAGCTTCAGGACGAGGTCTCATAGTCTCCAGATGAGGAGGGGGAAGCCTGGCCTTGGGAAATTTCCATTCTCACAGCCAAGGACTGAAAATCAATCGATTCTGCCCTCCGGGCACCCTTGCCCTGAGCCCCCATTCTCCTTCCCCACCTGGGAGGCAGAGAAGGAAAGGGTTGAGGAGGGTGGTTACTGGCCACTGGGGTCTCCTGCATTCCCAGGCGCGGCTCCTCATACATAAAACAGGAGGAACCTTTTCCTCCGCAGTTAATCAAAACCTCCGGGCAAAGACTGCAAATGAAGGGCCCCTGTCAAGTCATTTCCCTTGCAAATGAAGCCACTGCTCAAGCATCTTTTCCTCTTTTAAACCTCATCAACTCAGCAGTCGACCCAGGAGCCCGGGGCTGCTCGGCTTGCCTGGTTCTCGAACAGATAGCTGGCACATTTCAATTAGCTTGACGAGTCCCCTGTCGGGGGAGGGGGGCTTGCATCTTCGATCCCTGACCACCTGCCCTCACTGAAGCCCAGGGAACTGGGGCTCCCGCCCCCAGCTGTTATTAGTGTATTTACAAGGTTGGTGCCCCAAAGCCAGGCCCAGCTGAGAGATCTCCTGAGCAGGTAACCAAGCGCACACACCAGATCTTAAGGAGCCCCCAATGGGGCCTTGGTGGAGGGACCTCAGCTTGCAGAGCTCAGCCCCAAATAAACCAAGAGATGAAGAAAAGATCCATTACTCACTCTCTGGGCACCTGGAGTTTCCCTATCTGTAAAATGCGTTAATATGATTATCTGCCTTGTAGAGCCATCGGGAGTAGTAAATGAGATGGTCTGGGCATAGCCCTTGGCACAGGATCTGGCACTTATAAAGCATTTCATAAATGTTAGCCAGGATTTATGTCAATATTCTATCAACACCAACATCAGAGCACCTCTCCTGTGGACAGCTGCCAGACTGTAACATCAGCCATTCACTGGAAGAGCAGGAGCTTAGATAAGTTAGCTAACCTCTCTGTGCTTTCCCGTTCTCATCCCACAAATAATGTACTTATTTTGTGGGGTCAGTGAGGGGACTGAACTCAGATAAACAAGCTCAAGGACTCTGAGAGGCACACAGACTCTAGAGGCAGATTCCCAGGTCCAAATCCCAGGTCCACTTGTCTGTGTGACCTTGGGCAAACTGCTTTACCCCTCTGTTCCATGGTCTTCCTCTGTAGCATGAAGGATTACAGCGTTACCCATGTCAAGGACGAGGAGACGTCACTAAAGGATAGTTTCTATAAGTAAAATCGTGGCTCAAACAGAAAATGAACATGTAGCAAAGATTTTCTTGAACTTGTTAATTCCTGAGGGAACCACAGCCAGCACAAAGGAGAATTCAAAGAACACACACATGTGGATAGTTGGGAATGCTGAAATGAATTTACAGACAGAGGCAAGCCTTCCATAGTCAACTGCATTCCATCAGACTCAGCTCCCATGCATTCCTATGGACAAAAACTGTGTGCCTTACTATCAGTTTTCTACAACTTAGAACTGTCAAATAGTTCGAAGATGACACAAAGCGGAGCTAACCCCAAAGGTGTGTGAGGCAGCACACACAGTAAGAGGTTTGGGATTTTTGTCTGTGTCGGGGTCTGTCAGCATATACACAGAGCTTGGAATAGAGTGAGTGCTATACAAGTTTTTGTAAAAAAAATAATGTGGAAATACAGAAATGAAGGTTGACCAAGTGAGAATAGGCAACAAGCATTAATCAAGGTTCCTATAGCCCCCATCACTTTTGTTCCAGAAGAAACAAAAGCAGGCAGAGGAGTGGGAAGGCTTTCCAGGGGCCCCACGTGTGCCCTGAGAGAAGGCAGCCTGGGCAAGCTGGTCATGGGGTGGTCCACTAGCAGCGGGTTGCTACTGGTTATGAATCAAGTCCTGGCTGTCTGGGGCCAACTGTTACAGGGGTGGTTGTCAGGCTCCCAGGATGTTTGCTAGAGACAGTGGTCTGACTTCCTCCAAATCTGACTTACAAGCCATCAGGCCAGCTTTCTGGACTGGTTACTGTAAATAGTGGGTTGGTTTCCTGGGCTGGTTGCTGCAGGCTGTGAGTCAGAGTTCTATTTTTATATACAGTCTGGCCATAGCATTGGGATATTGAGTCTCTCAGTAACCACAGTGCCTGAAGCCTTGGACCCTCCATCAGTGGTAATTACCATTAACTGGTACTCGCTGATTACACACGATAGCGAATCCTGACTGGTTTAAGCAGAATCAGAAACTTACTGCCTTGGGAGCTCAGAAGCTGTCAGGAGGCTGGAGAGCCAGGCCGGGGAGGATGGGGACCAGAGTGACTCCAGCCCCATGCCTGACAACACCTGTGTCAGCTCTGTGTCACTCTTGGAGATAAGGTCCTGGGGGAGGATGGGCATCTCTGTTGATCTGCCTTGGATCTGTTCCATTTCCGTCACTCTTGGAGATAAGGTCCTGGGGGAGGATGGGCATCTCTGTTGATCTGCCTTGGATCATACGCCACCAAAGGAGAGAAGTGGCTTTTCTCCCAAGAAAACCCGGATTTTGACACCACAAGAGCAATGCTCAGTTACTACAACTCCAGAAAAATACCAACATCCACTCAACCACCCCAGGACATGGGTGCCATGGAAAATCCATGTTTCCAAGTGGGGACAATGAGGCACACAGGAGGTCAGTAATTTGTAGGATTCAAACAGATTCAAAGTCTGCTCTCTTCAAAGCCCAGACTCTTTCCCGCTGTGTCCTTTTGCCTTGTTGAGTAGGTAATCCTGGTGTTCCCTGACACTTAGGTACTTCGGAGCTCCCACCTGCCTATCCCAGCACAGCACATGGAGTCCTTCCTATCTTTTAAATCCGGGCCCTTCTCCGCTTGAACACCCTTAAAAGCCCATTCACTTCACTAATCACCATGTATGTGGCCTCCTTCCCCAACAGCAGACAAGCTCCTGGAGGTCACCTGTCAGTAAACACAGGAAAACTTTAAATGGAAATCTTGAAATCCGAGGGTCTGTGAGAGAGGAACTAACAGAGCAGGGAGGGTGAGCAGACCTCCTGGGGTTATTCATTTTCTTATTGTTGAATTTTAAGAGTTCTTTGCATATTTTGGATCCCAGTCGTTTATCAGATGTGTCCTTTGGTAAATATTTTCTCCTAGTCTGTGACTTGTCTTCTCATTCTCTTGAAATAGATCACACTTGGCTAAATTCAGTTAAATCTTACTTCAAAATCCTGCTTCTGAGAGAGGCAAGAAACTGATGCCCCTCTCCACCCTCTCAGAGATCCCACAGGAATGGGGAAGCCCCGATCTTCATCCCTGTGTGATCCCCATGGAGATACTTCTCTTCCAAGATACTGATGGTCCATTCAGTGATGGGCAGCTCCATGCCTGGAGGTGAGTTTGGGATCAGGATTCTTTGCCAGGGTTCCTGAGGCTGGAGCTCTTTAGATCCATCTCTGGATCTGTACAGTATCCCTTCTGAAGACCCGTCAGCTGGTAGGGGTCCTCATGGACCTGGGACACAGGTTTCCCCACCATCAGAATCATCCATCCTCAAAGCTCTGATCTACTGCCTTCCTGGGGAAGCTGCATCCCACGGTAGCCAGTGTCCCCATTCTAAAAGCCCCAGAACTGTCCACCCCCCGTAATGCAGTCATCTGGACTCAAGCCCACCCCACCTTGTTCTTTTGGGGGTGGGGAAGAAAAAAGAGCTCTCTGAAGTCAGGTTCTTTTACAGGAAGGACAAATTAGACATGCCACAAGGGAAATTAACCTGTCGCAAATGGTCACCAGGAGCCCAGAATGGTGCCTTTGTTCAAAGCTGGGTTTTCTGAGTTCTGGAATTCTGCCAGGAGTCACTGCCTCCAGGGAGCTTTTTCATTCCCTACCTCCCAACCATCCCCAGCCAACTGAGCTATCCCCGCCCCCTGTGTTGCCATAACAACTCTGATGCCACAGTGATGGGATGGGGGAGTCACCAGTCCATCTGCCTAATGGGCTGTGAGCTCCCTGAGATCAGGGCTGTGTCTTATTTGTCTCTCCAACATCTGGCACAGATGGAGCCAACATATTCCCCACTGTTGTTGATTTGGTTGCTAAGTCCTGTCCGACTCTTAGCGATCTCATGGACTGCAGCACGCCAGGCTTCCCTGTCCTTCACTATCTCCCTGAGTTTGCTCAAACTCCTGTCTATTGAGTCAGTGATGCCATCCAACCATCTCATCCTGTCGCCCCCTTCTCTTCCTGCCCTCAGTCTTTCCCAGCATCAGGGCCTTTTCTAATGAGTCAGCTCTTTGCATCAGGTGGCCAAAGTACTGGAGATTCAGCATCAGTCCTTGAAGGTGCCAACCCCAAGTCTTGGGTTGGTGCAGGAGGTGCCCCACCTTGGGGAAGCTCCTAGGCTGATGGGGTTGTGGGTAAGTGCTGGAGTCCTTGGCCTTCGGGTTCACCGCAATTGCCTTGACTCCACTTTATGCCACTTTCCTCTGCCCACACACACACCCCTCCTGGTGAGAGCAGCTCCTTTGAGATGCCTTTTGCATTTTCATTAATTTCTATTGAATAATTGAAACCAGAAAATTAATACTTTCAACCTAAACCTGAATTGCAGTGTGTGTGCTTTTTATAATTGTAATTCCACTGGAGTCGGAAACATTCGAGCGAGTCCTCCTTCTCCAGGGACAGAGGGAACAAAGCTCTGTCTGGAGGGCTTAAAACACAGTGCTGGGCTCAGGCTGCGCACCGGGGTGTCTTTTTTTTAATTAACGGATGGATGGAAGGAAACAAGGACCCCAAAGATCAAGCCAGCTGTATAGAAGCTTCCAAAATTAGGGATGATTCTCCTTACTTTCTGGGCTGGAACCAATTTTGTTTCTTTCATCAAAAATGAAATGGAAACTGCAGAACACCAAGGGGCTGAGGACCTGGCCTGAAAAAGTTTTGCTTTTCCTTTCTTTCCTATATGATGCCAGCCCACCTCACAACTTGATGTGACCTGCCTCAAGCCTTCTCCCAAAGGCAGAATTCTTAAAGCATGGGCACCATCCTGGGCCCTGGAGCATGTTTAGTGATAATGGGGAAGCAGAAAGCAGAGCGCTTTGGTCTGCAGTCCTCAGTGTGATCCCCTTTGGGGACAGCCATGTGACAACTCTAGCAGGCGTGGACACGCTTCTTGTCCCTTTTACTACTACTTCTCCCACTCCGGGCAGGAATTAGGGGTCCTCAGTGTCACCTCAAGGCAGTTCCCGTTAGCCTTAGTTGGGATACAGGGGGATGGACATCTCAGATCTTAGAGAAACATAAAGGGCAAGTGAGCAGGGCAAGCGCAGATGGTCACGTCCATGTGACCGCTGATCTCTGGGAGGAGCCCTGGCACCCTGATGCGTCCTGTTAATACCATTCTTTCCCCAGGAGAAAGGGAAGGATACAATTATTATCCAGAGTCAGCAGTGACTCACAGGCTCCTGGAGGGGGTTTTCCCAAGGGGGTCTCAACAGAAAAAGAATAAGGCTGATGCATCCAGGGAAGCCAGGAGAGGACCCAGTTGGAGAGAGATGGAAAGCTGAGTGGGAGGCAGTCCCTAGAAGAAGCTACCTCCTGGGTCCACCTTGGAGGCCCCTGGAGAGGTGGGAGATGCAGAGGGAAGGGTTCTCTAGTCTCCACCACCTGTCCTTGTTCAAGTTTGGCTTGTTCAAGCCTCACCTGGTTGATCATCACAAGCCCTGGTGGCTTACGGTTCTGCTGCTACATTTTTCATTGTAACCTAAATGCCTCTCCATTTTGGGGTCAACCACAGTACCTCGAGGGTCTAGCTCAGGTACAGAACTGGAGTTTAGGACTCAGTGTAGAAAGGAGTCTGATCACCACTGTCCCCATTCCTGTCTTTGCTCTACCTGCACCTCTTTTTTTCCCCCACCTTGCCCTTCCCTGCCTCAGGGCCACTACACAGCCTGTTCCCTCTGCCTGGGGTGCTGTTCCTTTTGGCTCACTTCCTCCAGCTTCCTGGCCAAACACCATCTCTGTAAGTACCTTCTTATAAATCAATAGTCACCTTCACACTCCCTCTCCTTGCTGTAATTTTCTTAGTTTTGTTTTATTGTTTATCTTCCACCAGCTGCAGTATAAGCTCAGTGGGAACAAGCATCTTTTGTGGACAGATTCCCTACATAGGATTCAGCACATAGTAGATTCTCAATAAACTCTTCCCGAATGAATGAGCAAATCACAGTTGCTGGCAGGGGAAGGAGAGCAGGGTGTTGGGTCTAAGAAGTAGAAATCTCAACTTTGGGCTCAGTTGGCACAGACACCACGTGGCCCAGAACTGGTACCAGTGGCTGTGTCTTGCCCCTTCCTGGAGGGCAGCCACCTGCTTCTAGGCCATCTGCTTCTCTCCCTGCTGGTGGCCACAGCCACACCAGCTCTCTCAGACTTGAGGGCCCACTCTGATCTCTGGGGTCCCCCCTCCCTCCCTCCCTCCCTCCCTGGGGCCCCTCCCATGCTTTCTGGCTGCACCTTTATCCCCATGACCAGGCCCCTCACTCGCACCTTTCCAGGCCCCATCTGCAAAGTTGGGATCAGAGAAAAGAAGGGGGCATCTGAGCCAGCTCTCCATGGCAAATCAAAGTTTAAAAGATGTCACTTTTAACTATGCTTGAGCACAATGTACCCTGAGGCCTTTTGTGGTAAACGGCTCTCAATAAACAGTTTCTTCTTCGTTAGTCATTATTATTTTCTTAAGCAGTGGCAAGGCAGGAGGCAGGGCCCTGTTCAGTCTACCGTAAGTCAGCTGTCAAACCCTGGGATGAGTGGGGTTCTGGGCAGCTGCCTGCCTGGGCCCAGGGAGAGGCGGGGAGTGGGAGTAGCCTGAATGGAGCCAGAGCCATGAAGTGCAGACTTAGGGAGGAAAGAAAGCAGGGGGAGTGGGGAGGGCCGCACTGGCAAAGATACCCCTTCCACCCCATGAGACATCCTTCCAGGGAGCCCTTCCATGGGGTAATCAGGACTTTAGCAGAGGGGGAAAGAGAAGAGACTTATCACTTACTAAACAGTGACTGAGGCACCTTACATGTGGCAGAAACCCATTTTTCATAAATGAAATGCAGATAAGACATAAAAAGCCCTAATTTGTAGCATGTGCCAATTTCCAAGGCGTAAACACTCCCACCACACCAGTTTCAATACACCAACTATGTGCTACTTGGCTTGTAAAATTGCTAAAAATTTAAAAACCATTTCTGCGAGCCAGTAGGAACCAGCCCCCCTAGCCCCCCAGTATATACAATGGGATTCAAAACTTCTCTGCAAAGAGGCGTGATGGTTAGTTAATTTCATGTGTCAACTTGACTATGCCACGTGCCCAGATATTTGGTCAAATGTTATCCTTGGTGTGTCTCTGAGGGTGTTTCTGGATGAGATTAGCATTTGAGTGAGTAAGCTGAATAAGCAGATTGCCCCCCCAGTGTCAGTGGGCCTTGTCTGATAAGTTGAGGACCCGAATAGGACAAAAAGGCTGACCCTTCCATGAATAAGGCCTGTCTTGAGCTGCGATATTGACCATTTCTCACCTTTGTACTGAAACTGAAACACTGGTTCTTCTGGGTCTTGAGCCTGCTGATTTTTGGACTGGAACTTATACTATTGGCTCACCGGATTCTTCAGGCTTTTGGACTCAGACTTGAATTACACTATCAGCCCTCCTGGGTCTCCAGCTTGCTGGCTGGACATCATGAGTGCTGCCTCATTTTATAGATAGATAGATATCTCCTATTGGTTCTGCTTCTCTGGAGAAACCTAATTAGTACAGAGGTAGTTGTGGTCACCAGAATAATGCCCCCACCCCACCAAATATGTCCATGTTCTAATCCCCAGAACCTATAAATATGTTACATCGTGTGTTGATTAATTTTATGTGTCAACTTCACAGGGCCACAGTGCCCAGATATGTGGTTAAACATATTCTGGATGCTGCTGTGAGGGTTTTGGGATGAGATTTACATTTAGGCAGATGGACTTTGAATAAAGCAGATTGCCCTCCCTAAAATGGGTAGGCCTTACCCAATCTATTGAAAGCCTGGATAGGACAAAAGACTGAGCTCCCCTAGGAGAAAATTCTGCCTTCGGGCTTGAACTGCAACATCAGCGCTTCCCTGGGACTCCAGCCAGGTGGTCCACTTCAGACTTCATACTATCCCATCTCCATAATCATATGAGCCAATGTCTTAAAAGAAATCTCTTTTGATATGTGTACCTGCCCTGAATGTGCACAAACGTACGCATCTGCCTCTCCGGAGAACTCTAATATGCGTGGCAAGGGAGAAGACGGGAGAATTACGGTTGCAGATGGAATTAAGGTTGCTAATCAGGAGTAAAAGTCAGGGAGATTGTCCTGGATAATCCACAAGGGTGCAATGGAGCCACAAGAGGGTCAGTGTCCAAGTGATGAGATGTGACAAGGACTTGACCAGCCATTGACAGCTTTGAGGCTGTAGAGGGGCCACGAACCA
Source organism: Moschus berezovskii (assembly GCF_049115385.1). Classification (NCBI taxonomy): domain Eukaryota; kingdom Metazoa; phylum Chordata; class Mammalia; order Artiodactyla; family Moschidae; genus Moschus; species Moschus berezovskii. Next base: position 66,113,000 of record NC_142479.1, read on the forward strand.
AAGAATGCAGGCAACCTCCAGAAGGAGGAAAAGGCAGGAACAGATTCTTCCCCAGAATCTCTAGAAGGGATGCAGCCTTGCTGACACCTTGATTTTAGCCATGAGACCCATCTCCAACTTTGACCTCCAGAATTGTAAACGCATACATTGGTGGTGTTTTATGCCACTAAGTTTGCGGTCATCTGTTACAGCAGCCGTGGGAAACTAATCTCAATATGTGTTGTCCACAGTTAACTAGACGATGCTGCTACAGCTCAGAGAAGCGGGCTGTCCAGGTTGCCATAGTGATGAGCATCAAAGGGGTTTGAGCCCAGGGGGTGTCTGATTCCAAAGCCCAAGTTCTTTGTTCTGTCTCATGAGAAGAACCACTCTTGAAATGTAAATGCCCTTGGGGAGGTTACCAACTTAGTTCTACTTCAGCCCAAGTAACTGGAAAGTTTTCTTTACAGAAACTTTTCTTTACACCTTTACACCACAAAAGGCAATGTCCAGGTGAAGGCACAGCTGAGTTTGCGAGGACAGAATCTGCCCCCTCCTCAGGGTGGTGTGGCCCAAATGAAGCTGGATATGAAGACTACCGGGTGGTCAGCGTAAGTGTGCAGACTTTAAGTCTATGAGGCCAAGGGGAGTTTCCAAGCCCTGCACCAAGAGACTTGGGTATTGACCACTCCCTAGAAGCCAGAGGCATGGCCTGTGGTTTGAAGTCAGGAAAAGCAACCTCTTAAGGCCCACAGCTTTAAAAGAAATTACCTGTCCCAGGGCAAGGAGATGAGGAGGCTGGTCTGTTTTCCTGGAAGAGGTGAAATACGAGGAGGTGCCGGCCAAGCACTTTCCGGAATGGATGAAAACCAAGCATCATTAGATGCAGGAAGCCCGGTGAGTCCCATTCCCCAGGCCCTGGGTGTTTGTGCCCAAGACACGGGCACTAGATAGGAGAACATGTATCTCTTGAGTCAAACGCTGCACCAAGCGCTTAGGCTGGTTGCCAACGTTTGTTGAATGAATGAGTGATAGGGAACAAGATGGAAAATGAGGATGCCAACTTTAGACAAGACGCGGAATTCACAGTCTCTACCCACCCCTCCATCCCCACCTTCTGAGGACCCCAGAACGTGGTGGCCAAGAGAGGGCTTCCGGAAGTCCGAGGCAGGGGTTAGGGCAAGGGTGTCAAGCATCCTGGGGTGTCTCGCCTGGCTCCAAGGAGCCCCCACACGGCCCAGCCCCCCAGCTGCAGTTTTCTCCAGAATCACCCGTCTCCAGAGCCCTGTATTCAAATAAGCACAGAAGTTGAGCCTGGGCTATATTTAGCAGACTCAGAGGGAGACGATCTAAGGCTGAATCGAGCAGAGTTGACCTGAAAGTCGGGCTCGAGGGACCGTGCCCCTCCCGCTGGACGTGCCCGGATGACGCTCCCAGGTACCCTGAGAGCCCATGTTTGAGGGTTTGTTGGGGGAGGGCCGGCATGATCCACAGCCTGCCTGCACGCCTGGGCACCAGCGTTGTTTCTCCTTTGAGGGCTTTTACCGAGTCAGCACCATGCTTTTATGAGAAAAGATGGACTGGGCTGTGTTCTGGGGCTGACAGCCTGGCCAGGGAGCCATCCGGCTTGTGACCGAGGGCGTTCGGCTCCGGCCTCTGTGCCGGTAACCTCTCACTCCTCTCATGATCTTTAAAAGCGGCAGCAATCTGACCCGTTGTGTATTAGTTTCCTGCGGTTGCTGTAATCAATTATCACAAACTGCATGGCTTAAAACAGCAGAAATTTTTTCCCTGACAGTTCTGGAGGTTAGAAGGCTGAGCTGAAGAAGGTGTTGGCAGGGCCACGCTCCCTCCAAAGGCTCTAGGAAAAAAGCTTCCCCTGCCTCTTCCAGCTTCCAGTGTTGCACGCATGCTTGGCGTTCCGTGCTTTGTAGCTCCATCACTCTAATCTCTGCTCCGTCTCCAAGTGGCCTTCTCCCCTGTGTGTGTGTGTGTCCAAATTTCCCTCTTTCCTAAGGACTCTGGGCCGATGCTAATCTGATACGACCTCATCTTAATTACATCTATGAAGACTTTCCAGATAACATTCATAGGCGTCGGGGTTGGACTTTGATACATCTGGGGTGGGGAGGAGCGTACAATTCAACCGTGACACCATCCATCTCCTTCTACCCAAGGACAACATCACCCCCCAGCCCCCTCTCCAGCAACCGTGGCGAAGAGAAGGCCCTCCAGGTGGAGGCCCTCCAGGTGGAGGTTCAGCTGCGGGCTGGGTGCCGCTCTCATGAGCCTGACTAATCTCACCGGCCAGGTACCTGGAGGCAGCCCTCAGCCTTCAGAGCCCACTTACTCAACACTCACCTCATCTCACTCTGCATCCCGGGTCGTACCTGCCTCACCTCCTTTCATCCTCAACTCCCTTATATGCTGGGATCATTTTCCTCAGATCACACAGGAGAAAACAGGAGTAAAATAAGGTGAGCCCCATGGCAGCAGGTTGGGTGTCCGGAAGCCACCCAGGGCCTGACTCGGCTCTTGTAAAAGCTGAATGGGGGCTTTCACCCCCATCTTCCCTTCCAAGCTGGGGGACAGGGGGCTGCACAGGTGGAGCCTGGGGGGAGCAGGAGGGGCCTCTCCCTAGCACAGTCCTGAAACGGTCAGAGGGTCCCTGATGACCAGGAGGAGAAACGGGAGTCAGGAGTGCCTCCCAGCCCTCTGCAGAGACCAGACTGCCCTGGCCCCTGGGCAGCCCTCCCGCCTCCCCAGTTCTTGGCAAGCGTGTTGGTCAGTAGCCTCCCTGATTTCCCTCCTGTCCTTGAACTCAGGATTCAGTCTGGGAGCCAGCTGAGGCCTGTGAGCGCTCTTGGCCCCAAGCCCGGGCTGGCCCCAGCCTCTTCCCTCCTCACTCCCAGGCTTGGCAGCCTCCTGAGCCCTGGACTGTAGGGAGGAGCTGCTCTGGGTCTGGAGGCTGCAGGGAGTAGGGGTGGAGGGGGTGTAAGCCTTTAAATGAGGCCTCCTCCAGCACCCTCAACCTAGCCCAGACTCTGAGAACAAAGCTGAAGGTTGAGGGAGCAGAGCGGAGCCATCCAGGCATGATGGAGAAGCCCGTGGTTCACGTTGGATGCATATTAGAAACACCAAAGGAGGTTCTCAGGCCTGCCCATCACCCAGAGATTTCGGTTTAATTAGTCTGGGTGCATCCTGCATGTGAGGATGGCTAACACTCCCCACGGAGGACTCCCCATGGGGCTTCACCGTGCCTATGGCCATTCCGTGTCTATTTCAGCAGGGGTGGGGGTGAAGCAAAGGGTGGCCAGCTTCAGTTTTAGGGAGGAAGGGCCCCCTTAAAACTAACATCTGGCCTTATATTGGGGTTGCAGTTTCTTCCCAGGGCCTGGCTTCTTTCTCCTGCCACTCACCTGCCCTTCCAGCTTCACCTGCCACCTCACATTAAGATTTTAAGAGAATTCAAATGTAGGCTCCCATACAAAAAACTCAAAACTTACAAAACTTAACAAGAAAGCAACCAGAGTTTAGAAATGGGCAAGAGACCTGATCAGACACCTCACCAAGAAGATATATACCGATGGCCAGTAAGCATATGAAAAGATGCTCCACATCCTATGTTATCAGGGGGTTGCAAACTAAGACCCTGTTAATAATGAGTAAAACACATACCCTACTCCAATATTCTTGGCTAGGAAATCCCACGGACAGAGGAGCCTGGCGGGCTCACAGTCCATGGGGTCACAAAGAGTCAGACACGACTGAACGACTAAACAGCAACCCAGTTGGTCTAGACAAGTGGTGTGCAACGTGTGGGCATTATCTTGGTAAGAACTCAAGTTCCCAGACCAACTGAATCAGAAACTCGGTGGGGTGAGAGCAGCCTGGGCTTTAATAAGCTCAGAGTCAGATGACTCTGATACTGCCAGAGTTTGAGAACCACTGGCCTAGAACAGGGTTTCTTACCTTGGTTCTGCCGCTGTTCCAGGCCGGATGGTTCACGTTGCTGGGGCCTGTCCTGCACGCTGTAGGAGGCTGACACCTCCCTGTCCTCTACCCACTGATTTCCGGTAGCAGGCCACTCCCCCAGCCCTGTTGTGACTGTCAAACATCTCCAGACAATGCCAGTTGGCTTCAAGGGAGCTCATTGTCCCTGTTGAGAGCTAGAGGAGCATCTCAAACACAGAATTATGCAAAACCATGAATACATCCTATGACTTGGGCACCATGCTGGGCTATCCCTCTATTGAGTCATTTGATCCTCACTTTATGGCAAATTCCATCTCACTGCTTAAAGCTGTGGCCTTGGGCAAGTTACTTAAATTCTCTGTTGCCTCAGTTTTCCCAACTGTCAAATGGGGGATAACTCAGTTCGCTTCAGTTGCTCAGCTGTGTCTGATTCTTTGCAACTCCCATGGACTGCAGCACTCCAGGCTTCTCTGTCCATCACCAGCTCCCGGAGCTTGCTCAAACCATGTCCATCGAGTCATTGATGCCATCCAACCATCTCATCCTGTGTTGTCCCCTTCTCTTCCTGCCTTCAATCTTTCCCAGCATCAGGGTCTTTTCCATTAAGTCAGCTCTTTGCATCAGGTGCCCATAGTATTGGAGCTTCAGCTGGGGGATAACTAGTGCCTACCTAATAGGATGGCCAAACACATAAAATGACAAACTGTATACCAAACTCTCAGCATGGTATCTGAAGCACAATAAATGCCCAGAAAATATTGGTCTTTTTTTCTAAATTAAAGTCTAGCTCATTTACAATACTATATTAGTTTCAAGTGTACGGCAAACTGATTCAGTTATATATATACATATTTCAGATTCTTTTATAGATCATTACAAGATATTACAGTTCTCTGCTAATAGTAAATCCTTATTATCCATTTTATGTATGTGCGTGCACGCTAAGTTGCTTTAGTCATGTCCGCTCTTTGTGACCCTGTGAACCAGAGCCCACCAGGCTCCTCTATGGGATTCTCTAAGGAAGAATGCTGGAGCGGGTTGCCCTGCTCCAGGGGATTTTCCCAACCCAGGGATCAAACCTGTGTCTCCTTTATGGGCAGGCGATTCTTTACCACTAGCGCCATCTGGGTAGCAGTGTGTATCTGTTAACTTCATGCTCCTAATTTCTCTCTCCCCTGTCCTTTCCTGTTTGGTAACCGTAAGTTTGTTTCCTTTGTCTCTTTGTTTTGTAAACAGATTCATCTTTATCATTTTTAAATACATGTAAGTGGCATCACATACACCACATCTACTGAGATGACCGTGTGGATTTTGTATCTTGTTGATGTGCTGTTTCACATTTGTGTAGGTTGAATCATCCTTGCAACTCTGGAATGAAGCCAACTTGATCATGGTGTATGATCCTTTTTATACGTTGTTGGATTCATTTGCTAATATTTTTTTGAGTTTTGCATCTATATTCATCAAAGACATTGGCCTGTAATTTTCTTTTCTAGTGTTTTTGTCTGGTTTTGGTATTGGGGTGATGGTGGTTTCATAGAATGACTTTGGGAGTGTTCCCTCCTCTTCAGTCTTTTGGAATAGTTTGAGGATTGGTACAAGTTCTTCGTATATTTTTTTTTAGAATTCTCCAGTGAAACCATCTGTTCCTGGATTTTTGTTTACAGGGAGTTTTTTGTTTTTTTAAGCTACAGATTCTATTTCACTTCTAGAGGTCAGTCTGTTCAAATTATCTATTTTTTCTTGACTTAATTTTGTCAGGCTGTATGTTTTTAGAAACTTGCCCATTTCTTTTAGGCTGTCCAATTCGCTGACATATAAATGTTCGTAGTGTTTTCTTATGATTTTATTTCTGCAAGATCAGTTGTCATTTCTCCTCTTTCTTCTTTTATTTGGGTTCTCTCTGTTTTCTTGTTGCTGAACGTGGCTAGAAGGTCATCAATATTTTTTTTTTATCCTTTCAAAAAAACCTTATTGGTCTTCTGTTTGTTTTTTTGTATTTTAATCTCTTTTTCATTTATTAATGTCTAATCTTTATTATTTCCTTCATTCTGCTGACTTTGGGGGTTTTGCTCTTATTTTTCTAAGTTCTTTTAGGTGATAGATTAGGTGGTTTATTTGAGATTTTTCTTGTTTCTTGAGAAAGGCCTGTATCTCTATGAACATCCCTCTTAGAACTGCTTTAGTTGCATCCCATAGATTTTTGTTTTCATTGTCATCTGTCTCGAAGTATTTTCTGATTTCCCCTTTGATTTCATTGTCAGCCCATTATTTTTTAATAGTATGTTGCTTAGTCTCCATGTAATCCTTTTTTCTCTCATTTTTCTTTCAGTGGTTGATTTCTAGTTTCATACCATTGTGGTCAGAAAAGATGCTTGAAATAATTCCTATTCTCTTAAATTTGTTGAGGCTTATTTTGTATTATACCTTGTGGCCTATCCTAGAGAATATTCCATGAGCACTTGAAAAGGAAAAAAATTATGGTTGTGCTGGGTCTTTGCTGCTGCACGCAGAGCCTGTTCTTCATTGTGGTATGCAGGTTTCTTACTGCAGTGGCTTTGTTCTTGCAGAATGCAGGCTCTAGGGCACAAGGACTTTAGTAGTTCTGATGCACGGGCTCAGTAGTTGCCGCATAGGCTTAGTTGCCTTGCAGCATGTGGGATCCTCCTATACCAGGGATCAATCCTGTGTTCCCTGCACTGGAAGGCAGATTCTTAACCACTGGGCCACCAGGGAAGACCCCATGCTATGTCTTTTGATCAGAGCATTTAGTCCATTTACATTTAAAATAGTTATTGATAAGTGTGTATTTATTGCCATTTTAAACCTCATTTTCTAGTTGATTTCATAGTTCTTCTTTATTCTTTTTCTCTAGTGTCCTGATGGTTTTCTCTTGTATTGGGCTTGAGTTCTTTCTTTCTAGTTTTTTGTGATTCTTTTGTATGTTTTTGCTCTCTGGTGACCCTGTGTAGACTGTGTGAATCCAATATTTTTGGTGTGAGGGCTGTTTTTGGTATGGGTGCCTGCTACGTCTTTCCTCAGGGTATGCTGGCCATTGTCCTCTTGATGGGGAGTATGTTTGGTGTTGGGGAGACCAGAGCCTACACTGAATGTTGGGTGGGGCAGCCTCTTTGCTCTGTGGTTGTCACAGCCCTGTTGGGGGCAGGGTCTGCTCCCCAGTCATTGGATTAAATAACCCCAGATCTGGCTTTAAGCTGCAGTGTGAGGTAGGCAGGAGTGGAGTTCTCCTAGTGGGAAAGAAACCCTTGTGTATTCCTCCTCAGGGGCTGTCCACAGGGGACATGCAATTCTGTTATGTTGCCCAGCACCCAGTGTGCGTACCAACAAAGTCTGCAGCTGCTGGACCCACCCTGGACTTGCCTCTGCTGAGGGAACACTGATAATTGGCTCAGATGTCAGCCCTGCCCCTGCAGTGTACACTCTCACAAAGCTCATGGCCACTGTAGCCACACCCTGCCTGAGCAAACTGACAGTGGAGGGTCCTATGGCAGACTCATGGCTCATCTTATGTGCTTTAACAGTGGTGGCCTAGACCACATTCTAGGCCCTTTGGGCTGTTTCTGCGCAGCTAAATCGAGCCTTCTCCCTGGGTCCGTCAGCTGAAACCCCATCCACTGCACACCCTGCATATACTGGCAGGAGCGTGTTTCAGGCTGGGAAGTACAGCGATGTGACAGCTGTCAGTGCTGGTCTCTCTCTGCCCTGCCTGGCAGCAAGGAAGTACCTGCAGAGTCCTCTCGAGCAGAGACCAGGCCATTCCAGCTCCCTGTCTGCCCAGTGGGCCTCCCAAATGGCAAAGGGGGTTCCCAGGATGAGGGACCCTTTCGTTTTTCACAATTCCCTCCCAGGGGTACAGAGTCCATCCTGCTTTTTTTTTTTTCCCTGTCCTACCTATTTACATTGGGCTCTTCCTTGCAGCTTTGGTTGTGAAGGATCTTCTGCCAGCTTTCAGCTGGTTTTCTGTGAGAATTGTTCCATGTGTAGTACATGTATTTTTGATGTGTTCGTTGGGAGATGAACTCTTTTTCCTCTGCTGTCTTGACCTCCCTCCCTTAGTCAGTCATCTCATCACAAGCCAGCTCAGAGATTCTCATCAAAATCCATTTCTGTTCTCTGACCTCACAGCAAGCACAGGCAGCAGAGGACAGACCCAGGTGAACAGAACTGGGTACAGCCCGCTGGTCAAGCAGGGTCCCTAAAGTCACAGTGCTGGGGTGGTCAGAGGGGCCTGTGGACGTCTGACACCTGCAGGGATTTCCTCTAAGCAGCCTGACACAGCACCAACCTTGTAGATGGAGTGACAATGTGGAGGAGGGGCCCACGAGCCCTAGATATCTGCCCCCCACCCTGGGTGTTCACACCCCACTCCTCCTCCAGGCCTGGGCATCCCAGGAAAAAGATGAGAAATAGCACAGCTCCTCCTCTGCACCTCACATCCCAATAAAATATTTATTATTTCAAGAAATAAATCTTTAAAAAAAGAGAGAGAGAAAAGAGTATCTCTATTGCTTTCCCCCGACAGGTCAGGTCCTTGGTGACTACTGAGTTTCTGTGGCCACAGGGGCCACCCAGGCCGAGAGGGCTCTCTGATGGGAGGCGTCCACCCTCAGGCCCAAAGCAGGCCTAGTCCCCCTTCTCTGGACTCAGGGTCCTGCTGCTGCCTCCCCGAAAGGGTGGAGGGGCAGGCCTAGGTGGGCGGGGCAGGTTGCCAGAAAGGGAGTGGGATTAAAAACCAACTCGGGTTGGGTGGCAGTGTTTCTGAAGTCCTGGTCTTTTTCCTCAAGCAGGGCTCTGGCTCAGGGTGAAGGGGAAGGCATGCCACACAAAGATGAATGGACAGCTGGATCCAGAGGAGGTCTGAGGCTGCAGGAAGCTGGAGGTAGGGACGCGGATGCAGCATTGATGGGGTGGGAGGGCATAAGGGGGTAGCAGGCCTGGGGAGCCAGGAAATAGGCCAGGTGTGCTGTGGGGCTGAAGGTCCATCCCAAGCCTACAAAAGATGCTTGGGAGGTGGGGCGGGGCCTGAGGCTTTGGAAGCAAGTCCACGGTCTGGAGTCGCAGTCATGCTGGGGGAGGTTTCAGGAAATGCCCAAAGTGAAGAGTGTTGGAACAAGCAAGAGGGAGACAATTCAACTCAGGGTCCAGGTGGTCCCTGCAGCCTCTGACTGTAGTCCCCAAGTGTGGAGGGGAGAGGGAATTTGGGAAAGCTAATAGGAGGCATAAACGGGGTCCCCCAACCTGGCCTTCCCTCAGACCCCCCACCCTTTCTGCCCAATTGCAAACGGCTCCAGAGGGACAAGGTCGACCCCTCATGCATCACTCCCCACTCTCTGGACAGTTCAGTGGGCCATCGAGCGAGCGTCACCCCGCCCCTCTGTCGTACACCCAGAGGGCCCCTCCTGGCCCCACGAGGGACAAGAGCCCTCTCTCCATCTGGCTCAGATCTGGTCTTGCACAGAGCAAGGGGCCTCTGACCGCCTGCTCCTGGGCCACTCAGTGGGACCCTTGCACCAACCCCCAGCTGCTTGGCCACTGTGCTGCCATGCGCCTCTGGGAGGAGCACGAGGAGCCTGCCGAGGGTGGGCACCAGGTTCTTGGCAGAGTCTCCCCCCTCCCTAGACCTACACACCAATCTGCTCTGCCCACGTCCTGGTCAAGGAAGAAGACTTCAGTTCGGGGGCATCGAGGGTAGGGTCACTGGAGCTCGGAATCTGCTGGTGCTTTCTCCTGCGGTGGGGAGGGCCAGCCGGGTGGTCACCCTCACAGACAGTCCTGGCACAAGGCCACCTGGCCCTTGCGGAAGTCTCGGCAGGGGCAGAGCCGCCGATATTTCGTGCTGGAGCCGGCGCAGCTGAAGAGCAGAGGTTCCTTCTGCAGGAAGCACTCCTGGCCGGGCTGGGCGAAGGCCGGGTACAGGTGGTTCATCTCTGACTCAATGCCATCACAGGGCACCTGCAGCCTGGGTGGGCACCACCAGAGGTGGTCACTCAGTGGGCACTGCCCATTCCCCCCACCCATTCCAGACCCAGGGATGTTTCTAGGAGGCGCTGGGAGAAATGCTGGGGTGGGCAGCTCCTGACAGCGGGCAGGAGGGCAGGGCCACAGGCTGATGCATCAGGAGGAATCGGGCAGTTTCTGAACCTGGACCTAGAAGATGCCCAGACAGGCTGGGCAGGGGTCTGAGGCTTTGCCAAGGGTATAGAGCTGCAATGTGGATACCTGCTTGGAAGGTCCCTTCCAGATCCTTCCTCTCTGGGAAGCACTGAGTCCCCCTCACCCTTGCTGGCAGGCCAGGGGGCATGGCGGTCAAGGGAGTGAGGGGCTACAGGTGAGGTCAGCTGGGCCAGGTCAGGCAGGGGGCTCACTCACTTCTGGAAGGCGTCCTGGCTGTTGAGGAAGGGGAAGAAAGAGGGCTCGCAGATCAGCCCGTGGTCCAGGCAGGCGTCTGTGCAGGCCCTCCCTGCGGCAGCCAGCCAGGCCCGGAGGGAGTGCGCTGGGGGCCAGGCCCCGGGGGCCAAGCTGGCGTTGTGGGCCCATTCTAGGTGGGTGGTGTTGGGAGCCAGGATGAAGGGGCTCTGTGGGGCTCGGGCCCCAGGTGGGGCAGGACCCGGGGCTGCACAAAAGTCCTGCCGGGAGGAAAGCAGAGTTAGGAGGAAAAATGGGGGCCTCTCTCCCACCGACTCAACCTACTCCCTCCTTCCCCTTGCCTGCTACCAAGCTTTTAAACAGCTTTATAATAAAATGAAAAATAAAAGTCTTTGCATTTTCATGCTATGATATGGAGGCTGGGATGCTAGAGCTGGGGGTCCAGGAGAGGGGCGCTCCAGGCCTGGTCTCTGAGCAGTACTGTTGGCCCCCCAGCAGTCCATCTCCACCCTCCACAGGGAAGGAAACAGGCTGGAGAAAGACTGGGGGGTTAAAGCACCCTGCACCCTGGGCAGAGGTGGGTCCTCAGACTCTGGAGCCGCCCCACCCCAGAGACAGACAGTGGGGGACCCACACACCTGGTGCTGGATGTAGGCGTGGATTCGCTCCAGCATCCCCTCACACGTGTACTCGTAGGGCAGGTAGGGGTCCACCTGTGGGAGAGACAGGCAGACACATGGGTCAGGAGAAACCCTGGGGCTCCCCAGACCTGGCCGCTCGGCTCTGGGAGCAGAGATCTGGGAGCTCAGGCATCCTGCACCCAGTGAGCCGACCACCCCATCCACTCAGATGCCCTGCTCCCCAGTGCACCCCACAGTGGCCCCCAGGGGCTCAGGACAGCTCATCTCTCCTTGGCTCCTTTCCAGCTACCCCAAGTTTCTCCTCTTTCCCTAAAGCTCATTGTTCCATCTCCACTTGGGCTATGAAGTCTGCTCTTTCCGAGCCAACCCTTGGAGTCATCCTCCCCTTCCCAGGTGGCTCAGTGGTAAAGAATCCACTGGCAGGAGACGTGAGTTCGATCCCTGGGTCAGGAAGTTCACCTGGAGGAGGAAATGGCAACCTTCTCTAGTATTCTTTGCTTCCCTGGTAGCTCAGTTCAGCTGGTATAGAATCTGTCTGCAATGCAGGAGACCCCAGTTTGATTCTTAGGTCGAAAAGTTCCCCTGGAGAAGGGATAGGCTACCCACTCCAGTATTCTTGGGCTTCCCTGGTGGCTCAGTAAAGAATCTGCCCGCAATGCGGGAGACCTGGGTTCAATCCCTGGGTTGGGAAGATCCCCTGAAGGAGGGCATGGCAACCCCTCCAGTATTTTTGCCTGGAGAATCCCAATGGACAGAGGAACCTGGTGGGCTATGGTCATGGGGCCGCCAAGAGTCAGACACAACAGTGACTAAGCACAGCATAGCTTAGATGTCACCTCCTCCAGGAAGCAGACCTCCTGTTAAACTCCTGCTAAAAGACCACTTTCCTTGGCCCCCGCCCCAGACTTCCCCAGTGTGTAGAACTGGTGCCTGTGTCATCATTTCTGATGTGTCCCTTGTCTCCCTCAGGTTAGGAGCCCCATGCACTCTGGGACCACGACTTGTTCACCATTGAACCCCTGAGGCCTCACCCACTGCCTGGTACACAGTCATCACCGGGGAAGTAGTCACAGAACAGAAAAGCATCCTGGCTCTGCCTGTGTCCTGCCCAAGATGCGGAAGGCTCACGCAAAGGAACCCAGAGCATCTCTCAGCCTGATGGAATGAGATTACATTTGTGAAGCTTCCTGCCCAGATCAGGCACCTGGGAGCTCCATGAACTAGGTGCCATAAGCAGAGGCCACATACTGTCCATCTAAACATCAAAGTTAAGAACAGGGCACGCCGGGGCTGATGGGAGCAGACGGATTTGGCAGCTGGGGCCCGAGAAGTGACGGGAACAGAGAGAGGAAGTGATGAGGGGTCTGCCTCCTGGGAGTAGGGACCCCCACCTCTCCTCCACTCTTCTTGACTGGCCACCCCTGCCCTGTTTACACCAACCCCCCGCTGGCCCAGCACACTGCCAGCTTGGAGGAAAGATTGGCCAGGTGGGCAGAAGGCAAGATCAGGCTGACATGGGAGACAGTCCATCTCAGACTCAGAGAAAGATCTGTTTTAGCCTTTAGCACCCCTGCGTGTGTGTGTGTGTGTGTGTGTCTGTGTGTGTGTCCGTGTGTCTGTATCTGTGTGTGTGTGTGTGTGTGTCTGTGTGTTGGCATCACACCCAGCCAGCCCACCTCCTGTTAATGCCATTTCCCATCCAGCAGCGCCAGAAATCAGGTAGCTTCAGCCCTGGTAGTGAAATCTTGCAGGTCTGCTCGAGGCCACACTCCCCCTGCACCCGCCCTTCCTCCTCATCAGAGGTGGGTGGAGTCACAGCCCAATCCTGCCTCCTGGAGACCCCACCTCAAGGGGCTGCAGGCCCATGCCTGCAGGGGACATGCCTGAGGTGGGTCTCGGGAAGCAGCCGCCACCAGGACCAAGTCTCGGGACAAGGCCCCTCCCATCTGACCTCGCCCCGGTCCTTACTTCACCTGCACTGTGAGCAGGTATCCTTAACCTGGGGGCAGTTCTGTGTGTCTGTCTGTGTGTGTGTCTGTCTGTGTGTGTGTGTGTGTGTCTGTGTGTGTCTGTGTGTATGTCTGTGTGTCTGTGTGTGGGGTCCCAGAGAAGTCCCCAGGTCCATCCCCAGCCACATCCTTCACAGCCCATTGACCAGCACAGCTTTTCAGCCCTCAGCTCTGCACGGTCAGTCCCAGCCCGAGCTGCTGGCCGCCGAGGCCCCGGCCGCCAGCTGCTGCCCTAAGCAGTTCCCCAGTCGCCTCAGGTACAAGGCTTCAAGTCTTGGTTATAAATAAACCCCCAGAGAAGAGACTTCCCCTCCAAATGTCACTGCCTGCTCTAGCAGCAGCCACCGAGTTATCCCCCTCGTGGTTTGAAGCCTATCACGCGGTGATTCAAAGCTGCACCCCCTCCCCCGAATGAGAGGACCTTTCATAGCAGCCACGTCCCACCTGCCGTGAATCTCCCACCGGACGAGCCAGCCTGCCTGGAAATTACCCCCATTAGGTCTAATTACAGGTGTGCACAGTGATCCGTCTCACAGAATGGCAGGTGCTGGTCCTGCTGGAATTACCGGCCTGTGATAATGAGAACGACGGGCGGGGAGAAAGCAGGAGTCCTCCCCCCACCTCCCTGCCCCTCCTCTCCCTCCCTCACCTCGAATGGCCTCACCCTGGACAGAGAGATGCTTGAAGGGCAAACCCACAGAGGCTGAGAGACCTGAAAAGAGCCCCCACCTGGAGCCTCCTCGCTGCCTGTTGGGGTGGGGGGTGGCAGGCAAAGGGTGGGGGCCGCCGGGCTGATGCCTCGGGTCCCTCTCGGCCCCTCCCCCTCCCTGCAAAAGGCCCACGACTCGCAGAAGAAGCTGTGTCCCCCGATGGCGGCCCTCATTCGCTCTCTGAGCTCCTGCCAGCTATCTCTGTTTTCTAAACTAGGATGATCAGATTTACCCAGGGGGCTTGTTTAGAATGCAGACTCCAGTCCAAGTTCGATGCATGAAACAGGGCACTCAAAGCCGGTGATCTGGGACAACCCAGAGGGATGGGATGGGGAGGGAGGTAGGAGCGGGGGTTCGGGACAGGGTCGGGGGGACACATGTACATCCGTGGCTGATTCATGTCAATGTATGGCAAAAACCACCACAATACTGTAAAGTAATTAGCCTCCAATTAAATAAATTTTTTAAAAAAGAGTAAAACACAGACTCCAAGCCACACCGGTCCTTTGAAATCAGAAGTCAGGGACAGGCCCAAGAGTCTGCCTTTTAAACACCTTCCAGGGATTGCGTTAACTGGGAGGTGGGGAAGGAGTGGGGGTAGTTAAAGGCAGAGGGGCCTGGGGCTGGTTTGGAGTCCAGCTGCGAGAGTCAGCCTGGTGAATCTGCAATACCTTAGTTCCCGGACCCTTATGTTCTTGTGATTTTTAATTAACTAATTAACACAATTAAGCAGATGTTCATGTTTTTAAAAAATCAAGAGAAAACAAGACAAAGGAAGTTTTCCTCTGACCCCAGATGCCCAGACCCTTCCTGGGGGCAGCCACGTTATCAGTTTCTTGTGTGTCCAACCAGAAATAATGTGTGAATAGATGAATGGGCTCACATGCACAAACCACCACCCCCAGCCCCCCATTTTAGGTCTGCAGCTGAGAACACCATCTCCACAGGGATCTCACTCACTGAGTTTCTCTCCAGGGAGGGGTCCTAGAGGTGGGGCCAGGCCTGTGACCTGCGGGTGGACAAAAGCCTTCGGAGGTCCCCCTCTCACCCCCGCCTCTGCCCCCACCTCCGGGTGGAAGCCTCGGATGACTGTTTTGGCAAGGGGTGGGCAGAGGGAACAGGAAGAGGGTGGGGGGTTTCCTCCAGGAGAGCATCCCACAGCATCCTCCCCCATACCTTCCACGGAGGTGCCTGTTCAGCCCAGTGTTGAAACCTGACCCCACCCCGCACCCATCCAGCGATGGATGGAGCTGGGGGAGGAATACCTCGGTTTCCTCATTTCTCAGGTAGGACAATTCGATCTGAGTACCCCACCTCTCAGAGGTCCCCTCTAGCATTGAGCATCAGGTGCCTGCAGGCAGGGGTAACCTCCATAACACACACTGACTCACTGTCACTCTAGAACCTTCCTTCTTGGGATCACCCCCCAAATAAACTACTTGTAGTCAAATCCCTGTCTGGGGTCAGCTCCTGGAAGAACACAGTTTCAGTCTGAGACTTGGAGGAACTCCCAACAGAGGAGGATTTGCTTAAGTGGATGCTTCAGAAGGGGGCGGAGGGCTCTCCCCACACCACTGATGGAGAGTCCCAGGGTTCAGCCACTTCGCAGGTCAACCTGGCCACGTCCGCTACAACTAGTGTACCGAGGCTGTAACGCGGCAGTCTCCTTGGCACTTTCTCTAAAGAAACAATCACACCCGCTCAGAAGGGAAGGATGAGGGTGTAGTGGGTAGAGGAAGGGAGCGGGTGCGGGAGGCAGGGACTCTCTGGGGCCATTGCTGAGAGGGTGGGCTGAGTGGGGAGAGGGTGATCCATGGGATGCAGGAGGGGGTTTTAAAAATGCCATCCTAGCAGTCCAATGGTTAGGATACGGGGATCAATTCTTGTTCAGGGAACTAAGATCCCACAAGCCACATGTGTGGCCACCCCCATAAAAAAGGAAAAAAAAAAATGCAAACCTGCCTATGGTCAGGACAGCCAGGCAGAACTCTGGACCCAGAGCTAAGCATTTAAGACCGTAGGGGGATCTATGCCTGCTGGCCTCTGCCCCGAGCCCAGCAGGGCCCCCAGCTCCCCTGGCAGCTGGGCGTCCTCCTGGGCATGGCTCTCCCTTGTAGAGCCCTGGCCCCACATGCTCTCCGACTCTGCCACAAGCCCACCTGAGCCACACATCCCCCCAGGGAGGGCACACTCAATGAACGAACAACGTGGTGTTGGGCAGGGAAGAGGACCCAGCAGGAGCGGTTATTTTGGCTCAGCCTGGGGTCCGAACTACCACAAGAAGTGGGTCCAGAGGGACTGTGGTGAGCAGAAACCCCTCACCCCCACCCCGTTCACACAGTCTGGCCTCTTCTCTATATAAAGGGACCACGAGAACACACAGGGAGCTCTCAGATGCCAAAGGCGCCAGTGGAGGAGGGGAGCTGCACAAGCCTCCCTGCCCCCTCACAAACACAATGCATCTCCTGCCTACACCAACACACACTTGCTGGAGGAAACACAAATAGGCCACCCACTTGCTACCTAAAGGGGGCACCACCAACACCACCACAGATCTGGTTTGAAAGGCAGGGCTTCAGCCCCGCCCAACCTGCTGAATCTGAGCCTGCGCTTTAACAAGATCCCAGGTGATCTGTGTGCACTGAGATGTGCTGCCCAAGGCCACAGAGACAGCAAAAATCCAAAGAACCTTCATGCATTCATCCTGGAAACCACCCTGCACCTAACTTGTGCTAACAGGACCTGGCCTCCAAAGACATTCAATAACTGATTCTGGATCCAGGGCTGCCATGTAAGGTTGTGCAGGCTGCCCACTGCACAAAAGCGTATTTCCGCCTCCACTTCCTCGACAAACACACACACATCCAAGTTGGTGAGTGGGGCCCCTGCACAAATTTGTCAATCCAGGCCTGCGAGTCTGAATTCACCAAGAGGAGCATCTTTTTCCGTTTATAGCAAAGACCCAAAGTATAGGATATTGGCGGTCCTGACTGGATCCGAGCCTCACCTGGGTTGTCATGATGGCCTGGATGGCTGCTTCAAACTCCTCTGAGTTGTTGTAGTCGACGGTCCACACGTGGGGCTTGCCAATGAAGTTCTCTGCGTAGGGATGCTGGGAGAACACCTAGCCAGGGAACAGAGACAGGCGGCTTCTCCCCGTGCTGCCAAGCTGGGCTGGGCCAAGGGGAGGTGCCCCCACCCATCTGGGCCATCTCTCCCTTCACCCCAGACTTCAGTCTTCCCCTTCCAAGGAACTCTGGGATCCCATCTCAGAGCCCCTGGATGTGGGCTCAGGCCCTTCCCACTCACCTCTCTGGAGGTGGGCTTGCCCCGGAAGAACTCGTGGTTGAGGGAGCTGTGGGGCGGGCTGAACCGGGACTGCAGGAAGACACAGCCATTGGCGATGGCCTCCAGGGGGGCGGGGCCCTCATAGGGAAAGCCGAACCCTATGAAGAGCTGCAGAACCAAGGTGGCATGGTGATCAGGGAAGGTTGGGTATCACAGCCCAGGAGCCCCGAGAAGTTGGGGGTGAGGTTGGGGTCAGGACATTCACAAGAGGCAACTGGGGCAGTAGAGAGCACAGGCCGGCTGTGTGCCTTGGCCACTGTGAAATGAGGAGGTCTAATTAGGTCATATCAATGGCTTCTTCCTACTCCAAATACTATGATTTGGAGAGGAAAAGAGAAGAATAAAGGTTCCCAAGCTTACAAGGCTTCAGGCCACTCCTACACTCAAAGGACATTTACTCACTCACCCAAAAGACATTCATTCAGCACTTGACTTGCACTAGGAGGAGTGCTCATAGGGTTGACCCCTGGATGATATAAGTGATTCTGAATCTGGGGTTGCCATGTAAGGTTGTTTGGGTTGCTCACTGCACAAAGTTATCCTCTTTCCACCCCAACACATACACACCACACATACCCAAGATGCCCAAGGAAAGGAGCTATGGTCAGATTAGGAAAGGACCTAGCAGCTGGAAAGAGACCCTCCAGGTTCAGCTGACATTTCAGGGCCCACAGCAGGATCATGCTCCAAGGACACAGTTAAGGGACTTCCAGAAGCAGTCAGATGGAACTCTAGCCTGGCTGCTCCTCCTCTTCCCCCTGGCCTGTCTTTCTACTCCCTCAGTGGCTCTGAAATCTACTCCTGACTCAGAAGTCGGCTGGACTGGTATTAAGAGGCAGCAGGAGGGAAGCCCAACTCTTTTTTCCCATCACTGAACCCCATCCAGCTCCCTTTCCCTGACGGGTATCCCTATCTCTAATCCTGGCTCTGACCAGCACCTAGGAGGCCTGGACACAAGATTCAGGGCAGCAGAGTGTGCTGGGGCATGTCCACACGTAGAAGGTGGCATGAGTGACAGTGGCAGATGTGGCAGGCATGTACGGGCAGCCTCCTGGGCGTCTATGGCCGGGCTGGGGTGAGGATGGGGGAGGGGGGTGGGGCTCACTTTGGCCTTGCGCAACAGCTGCTGGAACTCAGGCTGTGGCAAGAGGCCGTGGTTCTTCACAAAGGCTGGGACTTCGGGGGGCCGCTGGCTCTCGTAGTACACGGTGCCGTGGATCTCCATGTACTTGTTCAAAATGCTCAGGAACTTCTCCTTCCCCTGGAAGAGGAGGAGGAGGAGATGGGGGCCTTGCTCTGACCACAGATGGCAAAGCCCACTGAAGAGACATCACTAGTTGGGAAGTCAGAAAACATGGGCCCAGTGTCAGGTAGGTCCCTAATCAGCTGTGTGACCTTGAAGACGCCCCCTCTCCTCTCTGGACCTCAATTTCTTTATCTGTGAGTTGCAGAGGTTGGACTAGACCAGGGGCCCTAGGCCTGTTTAGCCATGGACCTGTTGTCTTCCAAATGCCTCCCATAGAAACCAACATCCAATTGCATCCAAAAGTTTGTATAGTCAAGCTATGGCTTTTCCAGTAGTCATGTATGGATGTGAGAGTTGGACCATAAAGGCTAAGCACCGGAAAACTGATGGTTTTGAATTACAGTGCTGGAGAAGACTCTTGAGAGCCCCGGGATAGTAAGGAGATCAAACCAGTCAATCCAAAAGGAAATCAACTTTGAATATTCACTGGAAGGACTGATGCTGAAGCTCCAATACTTTGGCTACCTGATGAGAAGAGCCGATTCACTGGAAAAGACATTGATGCTGGGAAAGATTGAGGGCAGGAGGAGAAGGGGACAACAGAGGAGGAGATGGTTGGATGGCATCATCAACTCAATGGACATGAGTTTGAGCAGAAGACAGTAAGGACAGGGGAGCCTGGCGTGCTGCAGTTCACGGGGTCACAAAGAGTCGGACACGCTTAGTGACTGAACAACAAATGGAGCTACTTGGCCTCCTCTGGACCCTGATGACCTCTGAGGACCTCTGCAGAGGTGTGCAGCATGGGCCAGCAGATCACACCTCAGTGCCTGGGCGCCCATCTGACCCTACGGCCCGGGCCCTGAGCAGGGAGCTGCAGTCAGTGTAGGACCTCCGTAGGAATAAGCATGGGATCGGCTGCTGGGGTCTATTTTTTAGAGTTTTCTGAGGCTCGCAGAAGAAAGGAAGGGATAAGTTGAGGGGAAAGTAGCTACAAGATCATGAATCAGGGTGGGGCTTGGAGCTCTTTTCAGGGAGTGTTGGTTCCCAGCAGATCAATGGGTCAGAGACAAAGAACCCATGGTTCCCCATGTCCTACCAGCCAGCATGAAGTCAGACCACAAGAAGCTCCAGCCCAGGTTTAGGTTATAAGCCACAGTTCTTGAAGAATGTTATCAACAAATATTAAAATAACAATTCACATTTTGAAACTCAAAGTGCATAAATTTTTCACAAAGAGGCCTACCACATTGGGTGACGCAGATCAGCCCTGTCTCTGAGAATGACCAGGAAAGACAGGGAAAACACCTACGATGGCCCTGAAAATCTGACAAAGAATGAAAAACTATGAGGCCAAGACCTGGGAGAAAGAGGAAGGGAGACTGTCGAGGCCAGTGTTGCGTTTGGTTTTCCTCCTGGGGGGCCCACCCGCGGATTCCAAGGGCAGGATCTAGGCAGCTGAGCAGACCTGGGAGATGAAAGTCTAAGTTCAAGGCCTGCTACAGACAGGAAGCGTTGATGGAAACCACACTTGGGGTTGGAATTCTGAGGAATTACATCACTGATGAAAGAAAGGGTGGACCAGAACTAGAATCACTCTTAACAGAGACTGAATTCTTTAAAAATGGTCTCAATCACTATCACTGATTAAGGTGATCTGGGGACTTCCCTGGCGGTCCAGTGGTTAAGAATCCACTCTTCCAATGCAGAGGGTGTAGGTTCAATCCCTGATTGGGGAACTAAGATCCCATATGCCATTAAGCATGGCTAAAAATATTAAAAAAAAAAAAAAGCGATCTGGGATTGCAAGGGCCTCAGTTCTAAGCCAAGAATAAAAGAAAATCCTCTCTGGAGGAAGAGAACATTATTCTTGACCTCAAATTATTTCTACGATTTTTCGTATTCACTTTTCAGAACCACCCCTAACTCAAAAAGAAAAAAAAAAGAGGAACCAATGAAATCCCAATCAAAATCCCAGCAGGCATTTTTATAGAAATTGACAAGCTAATTCTAAAACTCATTTGGAAATGCAAGGACCTAGAACAGACAAAATAACTTTGAAAAAAGACGAAGAAAGTGGGCAGACTTATCTGATCTCGAGACTTATTACAAAGCTACAGTAATCAAGACTGTGATGCTGGCATCTAGTTAGACAGATAGATCAATAGAACAGAAGAGAGTCCAGAAATAGACCCACACATGTGGGGTCAATTGATTTCTGACAAAGACACAAAGACATTTCAGTGGAGGAAGGGACAGTCTTTTCAACAAACGGTCATGGATCACTAGATATCCATATGCAAAAAAAAAAAAGGAAAGGAAAGGGGAAGAAAATACAAATTAAAAAAAATTTTTTTTAATGGGGGAAAAAGTACTTCAATCCATACTTTATATTGTATATAAAAGTTAATTCAAAATGGATCACAGGGACTTTCCTGGTGGTCCAGTGGTTAAGACTCTGACTTCTAATGCAGGGAGTGGGGTTCAATCCCTGGTCAGGGAACTAACATCCCACAAGTTGTGCAGCTTGGCCAAATTTTTTTTTTTAAAAAAGGAGAGATGTTGGGCAGAAGCAATATTTAAAAAATGGTAGCTGAGAATTTTCTAAAATTAGTGAAAGTTCAAACTATAGCGTCAAGAAGATCTACAAACTCCATGTAGGATAAAAACAAAACAAACAACAACAAAAGCCACTGAGGCTTATCTTAGTGAAATTACTGAAAACCAAATAAATAGAAGCCTCAAAAGCAGGCAACGGAAAACACACACACACACACACACACACACACATTACCTCTAAAGGAACAGTAAGAGCCACACTGACTTGTCAGCAGAAATGACAGAGGGCAGAGGACAAGCTAGAATTTGTACATGATGAACAGAACCATTAAGACATTTTTAGAAAAGTCAAAAACAGAGCAAACCCCGACCAGGGTGTTTCCTTCTAGAGAAGGACAATGATCCTAAACGGAATCTCAGTGACGCAGGAAGGAACACAAATCAATAAAAAGGACAGATGTGAGTAAATGTAAATAAACACTGACTTTATAAAACAACGACACTAATATATTGTGTGGTATAAAATATCTGGACAGTATTAAAATACCATAAGAGCATATCAGCTGGGGAGAATAGAAATAAAACATTTAAAGATTCTTTTACAACCCCATAAAAGCTTTAAAGTATTGACTTATATTAGGCTTTGATAAGTCAAGGATGTATGTTAAAACCTTTACGGTAGCCTGGGGCTTCCCTGGTAGCTCAGAGGGTAAAGCCTCTGCCTATATTGCGGAAGATCCAGGTTCGATCCCTGGGTCGGGAAGATCCCCTGGAGAAGGAAATGGCAACCCACTCCAGTACTCTTGCCTGGAAAATCCCATGGACTAAAGAGCCTGGTAGGCTACAGTCCATGGAGTTACAGAGTCAGACACGACTGAGCGACTTCACATCACTTCAAAGAATACAAAAACATTAAGAAAATCAGAACCAAAATATTATGAGAACATAATTAGCTAAAGGAAGGTGGATTTTAAAAAATATATCAATGTAAAAGAAGATAAGAAGTGAGGGGGGAAATCATGGAACAGCTGAGAAAAAGAGAACTTCCCAGGTGCTTCAGTGGTTAAGAATCTGCCTGCTAAAGCAGGAGACACGGGTTCGATCCCTGGTCCAGGAAAATTCCACATGCCCCAGGGCAACCAAGCCTGCCTGCTGCAACGAGAGAAAGCCCTTGCGAAGAAACAAAGACACAGCCAAAAATAAATAAATACATAGATTTTTTTAAAACAGAAAAAAGAAACCAACTAATAAAATAGTAGATTCAGAGTCAAATAATATGTCATCACACCAAATGTAAAAAGGATTACTTATTATAAATTGACTCATGCCCCCAGAAAAATATCAAATCAAGGATGTAACGTGTGAAGAAAATGTCTCCAAGGCCCCTGTTCAACTTCCTGACCCCATTACCAGAGCAGCTGTTAACAGTTTCTCGTGTGCCTTCCTCGGATCTTTTATGCATGATAAGCGGATATACATTTTCTCTAAACCACCCACATACATGACAAATGGGCTCATGTCACATGCACTGTTCACTTTTTTTCACCTAATCATATACACACATACATACATATGTATTTATGTGTGTAAAGTTTTACAAAACAATAGTTACCCTTAATACATATAAAGTCCTCTGACATCCTCTTATTCTACTGTTTCTAGGCTATTCTACTTCATTTAGAAAGGCTAACTGAGACTCAGAAAGAGACAAACTGTAAGATCTCACTCATCTCTTGAACTGAAAAGAGTCAATCTCACAGAAATAGCAGAATGGTGAGTGTCAGGGGCTGGGCTGGAGGAAACGGAGCCATGGGGGTCAAAGCGGACAAACTGTCGGTTACAAGAGGAATAAATCCAGGGATTTACCGTCTAGCACGGTGACTACAGTTACTCAACTGTACCGAACACTTGAAATTTTCCCAGAGAGTCGACCTTAAATGTTCTCACCACACACAAAGTATACAAGGTGATGGATGTGTTAATTAGCTTAATGGTGGTACTCATTTCACAGTGTATATGTATACCATGCCATCATGTACACCTTAAATACATACAGTTTCTCTCTGTCAATTATACCTCAGTAAACCTAAGGAGGAAAGACAAAACAAAAAAACAAAGCCGAGTTGCAGCTTGAAAAGCCGAGCTTAGGCCCCCCACATGGCACTTCTGATGTCCAGAATGATTCCTCCAGCAGCAAGGCTGCACCTGAATAAGCAGTCTTTTCCCCATCCTCTCACTCCTGGTTCCTGGGACAGAATCTCATAAAATAGCAGTATCTAAGCCTTAGCCTCCAGCTCTGGGGAGCCAGGATAAGACAAACCTCCTCGACACAAAAGTCCTCAAACCCTCACCCTGATCCCGGCTGTGGCTCCCCTAAGGATGTGACAACCACGCCTTCTCCTTCCTCCTCCGCCTCTCTGCCACCTGGTCCCCTGAACTCCGGATGGCATCTGTCCCAGGATGCTGCTGTTATTCCGTTTTTCACCGGGCCACCTCTGCCTGCCTTTGGTCACAAAGACCAGAGCAAAGATATCTTTTTTTGGAAGCAGCTTCTTTGAGGTCTCTTGCTGTACAGCATTGCTCCTGGCTATCCCAGAAGCTCCTGAGCCCGAGATAAAACTGTTCTCTTCCCAGATCTCATGACCTCTCATTCTCTTGGGGCAGTCTCTGAACAGTGTTCTTTGGTACAAGCAGACACTGGCTGTGCTCACTCCCTTGCCCAGTGCCCCAGGCATCCTGGCAGCCAGCTTGTCTGGCATCATATGAAAATGACCCCTTGCTCTGTCCTCACGCTGGGCACCGACATCTCAGCCAGGGCTCAGCCTCCAGAGCTTCTCTCTGCCACCGTCCAAGGCATCATAAATGAGGAGGCAATGTACGGTCGGAGCTAAGAGTCCTGGCCCTGGAGTTAGATGTGGGTTCGAATCCCAGCCCCGCCCACTTAACTAGTTTGTCACACTAACCTCACAGTTGATGGTCAAACGAGAAAATATATGTGAGTACCTGGCAACAGTAAGCTCTGACTGGATGAGTATTAACCATGGCTGTGACCTCCAGACCACCTGACCTGCCTCTTGAGAAACCTGTATGCAGGTCAAGAAGCAACAGTTAGAACTAGACATGGAACAACAGACTGGTTCCAGATAGGAAAAGGAGTACGTCAAGGTTGTATATTGTCACCCTGGTTATTTACCTTATATGCAGAGTACATCATGAGAAGTGCTGGCCTGGATGAAGCACAAGCTGGAACCAAGATTGCCAGGAGAAATATCAATAACCTCAGATATGCAGATGACACCACCCTTAAGACAGAAAGCGAAGAACTAAAGAGCCTCTTGACAAAAGTGAAAGAGCTGAGTGAAAGTGTTGGCTTAAAACTCAACATTCAGAAAACTAAGATTATGGCATCTGGTCCCATCACTTCATGGCAAATAGATGGGGAAAAAGTGGAAACAGTGACAGACTTTACTTTGGGGGCTCCAAAATCATTGTAGCCATGAAATGAAAAGATGCTTGCCCCTTGGAAGAAAAGTTATGACCAACCTAGGCAGCTAATTAAAAAGTAGAGACATTACTTTGCCAACAAAGGTCCATTGGGTCAAAGCTATGTTTTTTGCAGTATTCATGTATGGATGTGAGAGTTGGACGGTGAAGAAAGCTGAGTGCTGAAGAATTGATGCTTTTGAACTGTGGTGTTGGAGAAGACTCTTGAGAGTCCCTTGGACAGCAAGGAGATCCAACCAGTCCATCCTAAAGGAAATCAGTCCTGAATATTCATTGGAGAGACTGATGCTGAAGCTGAAACTCCAATACTTTGACCACAAACTCCAGGAGTTGGTGATGGACAGGGAGGCCTGGCGTGCTGTGATTCATGGGGTCGCAAAGAGTTGGACACGACTGAGCGACTGAACTGAACTGAACTGATGCGAAGAACTGACTTCTTGGAAAAGACCCTGAAGCTGGAAAAGATTGAAGGCGGGAGGAGAAGGGGATGACAGAGGATGAGATGGTTGGGTGGCATCACAGACTCAATGGACAAGAGTTTGAGTAAGCTCCGGGAGTTGGTTGATGGACAGGGAGGCCTGGCATGCTGCAGTCCATGGAGTCGCAAAGAGTGGGACATGACTGAGTGACTGAACTGAACTGTGACCTCATAGGGTTGTCTTGGCACAGCTCGTGAGATGTCCCTTAAGACCTCTTTCCTCACCCTTCCTCAGCCACAGAACTCCAGGGCTGAGCTGGGCACACGGCTAGAGCACACCTACGTCCAACGTCCCCGAACTCTGGCCGTGGCCACAGGACTGAGACCTAGCCACGGGGCCATATGGCGCAGAGCTGTGTGTAACGTTCAGGAGATACGCTAAACCTAACCTTCCTCCTCCTTCTCCTCCTCCAAAGCCCCCGCCCCTGCCCCACCGGCTGAAGGGCAGATGTAATGACTGCACTGTCTGTGGTCATCTTAAACCATGAAGCAAGACTGCAGATGGGAACTAAACACAGCGAGTCAACCAGGGCAAAGAGCCCTGGGGTCAGCCCAACACTGACAGCTCCAGAGCTTCTTAACAGGAAAGCAGACACACGTCCCTCTTGTCTCAATCACGGTTAGTCAGGGCTTTCCTTCGACAGCCGGACCTAACCCACACAGCGTGAGAATCAGTAACTAAGACGGTCATGTGACAGCTTGACATGGGCTGTGGGCGCTGCCCGATGGTCCCACGATGGGCATCTCTATTATCAACCTTTAACCTTGTGTCACTTGTCTTAGGTCAACTGTCCATCCTAGGAGTTGCCCTGTTCCACACCAAGCTGGACCCTGACCTCCAGGCCCCAGAAAGAGCCCACCTGAGACCCTGATGTCCCCATCACCCTCCTCCCACCTTGGTCTGGTCCATCCACAGGCACTACCAAGCCCAGAAAGCCCAACTTGGGAGCATCCCCAGGGGAGACCCCGTGGAGAGCAGGGAGGGGCAGGAGGTGGAAGGAGCATGCGGCAAACAGTCACCATACCTGGAGCTGCCTCGTTGCCAGGGGGGCAGAGAGAAAAGAGGAGAGAGAACAGGTCAGTGGCCAGGTGAGCGGTAACGTCCCACACAGACGGTGCTTCTTGGAGGGACTTTGCCCTGAAGCTGGGGTTCCAATCCCTAATCCTCTCTTATTTCTCCCCTGCCTCCCACCCCCCAGAATCCCCACATGTAGCCTGAACCCCTTTGGTGGGTTAGAGTGTTTGTGGATCCATCGGAGCAAGGGTAGGGGATGAAGCCATTTGAATTTTTTGCAAAGAGTCGGGGCAGGGAGGGGAGTGAGGCAGGAGTCCCAGGGTGGTATTTCCAACGGCAGTTCTTTTTTGACCATTACTGGGGGCCGTTTCCACCGTCCAGGGCTGGGGGGTGGGAGCTTCCTGGAGGCCGAGGGTTGGTGATGGGGTCTGGGGGCCAGTGGGTCTCACCTTCCAGATACTAGCCTCCTTGCCGTACACCACCGCCATGTTGCTGGCCTTGCCATCTTTGATGAGCTGCTTCTCTGTCTCGTTGAGCTCCTCGGACACGAAGCCCATGAAGGAGTTGTCCGGGGTATGAGCTGCACCCAGACAACGAGGTCAGGAAGGGGCATGCCCTGTTCTACCCGGACTGGCCGCATCGGAGGGGACACCCGTTTGGCGGAGAAGTGGAAGGGGGCTAGGGGGTAAGGGGTGCGGTTTTGGTTGGGCGGTGGGGAGAACATCCATCCATCAGGGCCTGGCCCCCTTCCGCGGCCTCTCTCACCGCCTCCCCACTCGCTCTCCATGCAGATCTGTGCTCACAGGGCCCAGCTGAGAGGTCTTTCCTGACCCCAGCCCCTCTCCGTCTCCTTTCCCAGCTTCATCTTTTGCCCCAGAACTCACTGATCAGACACGACAGTACACGTGATTTGTTCGTGCGTTACTGTCGGAATCTAAGAGGGCGGAGCTGTCTGTGTCCCTGGCCCCTGGGAGCGCCCGGCCCGGCTGGTTCACGCATGCGCGGACCCATCTTCGCGTTCACACCTACAAGCTTCTGCCCCTGCCCTTCGCTTAAGCGCCCACCGCCCTTTGCCACGATGAGAAAACCGTATTCCGCTCCAGGGCCCCACTCGCACGTCACCTCCTCTCCTCCCAGGAGCCTTCTCTGGGGTCTGAGTGCCCTCCCTGTGCGGGCAAAGCGCGGATTCGCAGCCTGACTCGCTTCCCAGAACCCAGAGCACCAGGGGCAGGATGTGCGTTTCAGCTGCGGCTCCAGTTCCTCCGCCAGGCTCCAGGCATGTCACTGATTAGCTCTGCCTGCCGCGGCCGGCTAAAGGAGTGGGCACAGGTGCCATCCATCTGTAAGGACCACGGTCTTTCCTTTCCACGCAGAGAACCTCGAGCAGAATGCCTATGGAACCCAATTACACCTACTCTACCTTCCCGGTGGGAGACGTTGCATGTGGGAAATAGGTTGGCAGCAGCCATATGGCGGTGATTTCCCAGAACAACCCTGAGGCCAAACACCCCGTTTCTTCATTTCAGATGCACGTTTTTCACATTTTAGCATTTCTATAATTGGGATATACTTTTTATTTTTCCTTCGGCCGTGCCACTCTTGGTTCCCCCACCAGGGATGGAAGTCGCGCACCCTTCGGTGGAAGCACAGAGTCTTAACCACTGGACTGCCAGGGGAGTCCTGGGATGTATACTTTAATTCAAATGTGTAGATTTAACATAGTATGTCTACCCAACCCCCTCAGTACCCATAAAATTCTTAATTAATATCTGGTGCATCTTAGAAGAGGTGGTGGTTTTCTATCCAGAAAGCTCATGGATTTTTGAGTGTGAAAAATCTGACCATTGCAAGGACGAGTCTTTGCTGGCTGCAAAACAAAATGATCTCCTCTCTGGGCTTCCCTGGTGGCTCAGTTGGTAAAGAATCCACTTGCAATGCAGGAGACCCCGGATTGATCCCTGGGTCAGGAAGATCCCCTGGAGAAAGGATAGGCTACCCACTCCAATATTCTTGGGCTTCCCTGGTGGCTCAGATGGTAAAGAATCCGCCTGCAGTGTGGGAGACCTGGGTTCAATCCCTGGGTTGGGGAAGATCCCCTGGAGGAGGGCATGGCAACTCAAGTATTCTTGCCTGGAGAATCCCCATGGACTGTAGCCCGCCAAGCCCCATTGTCCATAGGGTCACGAAGAGTCAGGCACGACTGAGCGACTAAGCACACACTGGGGCTTCAGAGGCTTGGGGGAGTTGGGGGGGAATAGGGAGGGGCTGGAGGCCAGGAGTTGTTTCTGTGATGCTCAGAGCTCAGGAAGCTCTCCTGCCTCAGGAGGCTCTGCCCAGGATGGGAGAAGCCCCAGGAAGGCAGACAGACTCTTCTCCCTGACTCAGTTTGCCTACCCAGCCCCACCCGCGCCTCTGTACCTACTCTCTGGCTCCAGCTGGGGCTGCAACCAGGCCTCCCTCCTGCTCGCCATTTTCTCCCATTTTCAAGAAAATCTCATTCCGCCAACTCCACAAGAAGTAACAGGTTTAGAAAAATTAGCTAAACTAGTAGACATGGGACAGGGATTTATTGCAACCAACTAAAATAACAGGGACCATGAAAAAGAGCTCCTGGGGCGGGGCAAGGTGGGGAGAGGCAGCCAGCCTCCCAGTTGCTCTTTGGGTAAATCAACCAGCTAGATGTGGAAAGAGGTCTGTTCATGAATTCCTTCCTGGACTTAGGATATCATTAAGACAGGCAAATTTGTGTTTCATTCTCTCTTTCTTTAATTTATTCAATCAATTAACATTTTCTGAAGACCTCGATAGGCTCCAGGGAAATAAAGCTAAATCAGTTAGTGGCTCCTTTTTGAGTGTTTCCTAATCTATCAGTGGAAATAAATGTATAAGCAAATAACTCATATTTCAATATATGCTTTAACAGAATTAGGTTTAAGAGTTATAAACACATTCTGCCTGGAATAGATAAGGTGATTAGTGAAAGTGCTGGTAAAAAGAAGAGACATTTGATATGGGGTTTTGGAGGATGAGTAGGAGTTTGCCCTGGTTGGGGAACTAAGATCTTGCAAGCAAAGCACAAGCTACACGGCATGACAACAACAACAACAAAAGTCTTCATGGCATTCCCTAGCTCAGGAATCTACAGTGACTCTCAAATTACCATATCCAATATAAACTAAGGAATCTTTGCTAAAGAGCCACCTATCTGCTCCCAGATCCTGTGTTTTTTCTCTCTGCTGTCATATATGCTATTTCTACAGTCCAGAGCGTCAGCACCACTACCCACCCACCCAAATCCAATCTCTCGGCTGTGAGCACATTGCCACCTGATGACCTGTTAGGACAGTCACTCTTCTCATGGAGAAGCCTCATGCAACCCTGCAATGGGCCCTGGGGAGGGAGTCTGGCACCCACAAAACCACGTGACTTCAGACAGGACATTCCACCTCTCTGGGCCTCAGTTTCCTCATCTGGGCTCCAAGGAAACTTCCCACCTTCCCAGTCAAGTCGCTCAGTCGTGTCTGACTCTTGTGACCTCATGGACTGCAGCCTGCCAGACCCCTTTAACCATGGGATTTCCCAGGCAAGTATACTGGAGTAGGTTGCCATTTCCTTCTCCAAATCAAGCTTGTGTATTATTCAAAAATCTCATCTACCTCTGATGCAGCCTAGAACCAGAAGAGTAACACAAAAGTCAATGAACACCCAGAAGGGATGCAGTCACTTGACGGGCTGAGTAAGGATCAGCTACTTTACTTATAAGCAAATTCCTCAGGACCCTGCTTGGAACCAAAGTCACTCTTAACTCAGAGACAATCCTGATGAGGATGCTTTGTCTGACTTTCTGACCCACAGCCTTCAAAGAGCCGCCAATTAGACGTGCGAGATGCCGTGGGAGGCAGATAGCCTAACAACGATTAAAAGTGACAGCTGACAGCCTCCCAACTAGGAGAAAAAGCACCATATCACACAATGACAGGACAAGGGGCCACTTGGCAGGGGACATGGCTCTGCACACCTCTGCCGGCCCCGCAGGGCAGGCTTCATGCCAGAGAGATAGAGCGTTGACCCTGAGTTGTCAAGAAAAGGTTAAATTATTTTCAGCATGCTGCATGGAAGAGGGGAGGTCAGTGTGTGCACATTTTAAAGTCTCATTAAAAAATCTCAAAAGCTCAGCTCAAATGGCCTCCCTTGCCTGAAGCGGCTCCAGCCCCCACCCACAGCCTGACCTCATCATCCCCAGTGTTGGAGCCTCCTGGAACACTTGCATTTCCAGAACTTTCCATGTCCATCTTCACTACATCTGTTTCCTCTGCTTAGAAAGTCTCTCCGTGCTGCCCCTCACCACTCAGTAGGTCTCCATCACTTAGGAATGTCTCTGGAAGGCCACAGAATCCTCTTTGGCCTGGAACCCTGTGCTCAGCTGCTCTCTGAGAGCAACCTGTGCTCCAGGAGAACAAAGGCTGCATCTTCCACGTGTTGAAAAGGCCACCACACCACCCCACCCCCACCCCAGGCCACCCCTCCCCCCACCTCCAGAGGCTTCCTTTGTGGCTCACACCTTTGCTGAGAGGGGATCGAGGCTTTCTTAGCCAAGGCGGATGGCTGGATGCATCTCTCTCCCCATACAGACCCCGAAAGGAAGAAAGGAGAGGATGGAATGGGACCTGCCTCCTCCCCACCCATTCCGCCCCACTCCATACGGCAGCTGGACACTCACGGAACATGGTCATGAACTGCTTGGGGTTGAGGTTCCAGTAGCCCCAGTTGGTCCGGTAGCCATGCAGCGTGGCGTATTCTTCATGGTTGTACGCAGGTTCGGTCCCAAAGGTGTCGATGACCCGGATGCGGCAACTGCCCCCACCCCGCCCCCCAGGAACCCAGGTCACCAATCTCCAGGTGTCTCCCTGGGCTGGGGTGGCCCCAGCCGCGGGTTCTGGAACCCAAAAGTGGCTGGGCAGGGTAGTGCAATGTGTGGTCAGGGCTTAGGCTCAGACACTAGTTGGCTGTGTGACCACAGGCAAGTGCCTTAACCTCTCTGGGTCAGCTTTCCCATCAGTCAAAGGGGGATAACAACTGCCGAACAGTCTCAGAGTCTTATGTGAAGCATGGACCACTAACTCAGCAACTATCAGTTTTTACAGCTGCCCCAAGGGAGTCTAGAGAGGGAGGCCCTTCCTGGAATGTGGTCCCTCCCCACTGTCCAGGATTCACCTGCACAATTTGCACTTCCGCGAGCAGGGCATCCACAGCCCCTCTGCCCAGGAGCCTGACACCCCAGGAAGTGCCAGGCCTTTCTGGACTGAGATGCAGAAGAGAAGGGCCCCAGGGAACCAGCCACCGCGTGCCCCAAAGTCTCCTCTGCAAGAATGGCCACTACAGGTGGGCCTCCCAGCCGGTGGGGGCTCTATCCCACCCTGAGGCCAGAGCCCAGAACCTCTCCCTGCATCTCGGCCACCGCGGGAGTAGGCACCTAAAGAAAACTGCCTCCAAGGTGCTCCCCCACCCAGAGTCCTTCTAGGTGACCCAGAAGTGTCCAGACTGCTGAGGTCAGCACTCCTCCCTGCCCCAGAGAAGAGGTGGGGTTGGGAGGAGGAGGCCCTGAGTGCACGGAGAACATGCATTAATAATAAAAGCAATAACGCTGCCTGTCACTTTTTTTCCTAATAAAATCATGTGGGA
This sequence comes from Moschus berezovskii, assembly GCF_049115385.1. Lineage (NCBI taxonomy): Eukaryota > Metazoa > Chordata > Mammalia > Artiodactyla > Moschidae > Moschus > Moschus berezovskii. The sequence continues at coordinate 66,144,533 of NC_142479.1, forward strand.
TAGTCAATGAGACTGGAGCACACGTAATAAATAGCAGGGCTCTCTGTGCTAAATTAAACCCCATATCCTGCTGGCTGCAGAGAGATGGAGCAAAGGCATTGGCCTTCCTCCCACCCAAGAGGGGGCCGGACGGAGGAGGGGGTGGGGAGGGGGCTGCTGGGTCCTCACACACAGGGCTCATGCCCAGTCCTGTGCCATGTTCCCTCCACCACTCCCTGCTGTTCCTCTGCCCTCTCCAACGGGGTCAGCTCTGATCTCATCCCCTCCGCCCCCCAGCCTGCCCAGCAGCAGAGGGTCCCTGGAGCACCCGGCTGCGGTTTATTAATTGTCATCCAAGTCAGCTGAAGCCAGGGGGCAGAGCTGTCTGGGAAGGAAGGTGGGGGGTGGGGGGGAGGGGAGGTGAGCCTTCGCTCCACCCTGGAACCCAAGGCAGTGCAACCCCCCACCTCGGGGACCAGTGGGCAGTCACCACCCTCCCGCTGCCCTCTCACCGGTACTTCCTGAAGGAGAGTCCCATGTGCTGCTTCATCTGCTGCAGGCCGTGGTAGTCGGTGTAGATGAGGTCGAACGGCAGGGGCATGGTGAGCGGGCAGTTCCCCCGGCCTGGCGGCACCCCTAAGTTACTGAGAGAAGAACCCTTCAGAGTCTGAGCCCTAAGAGGGACCCACAGACCCACTTTCCCATCCAGCCTTGTGTTTGGGGGATCTGGACCTCACCCTGGTTTCTACAGCCCAGAATAAAATGGGGAGGGGAGGGACACTGTAAAGGAAAGTGAGGTCAGTGCATGAATCCTGGTAGACTCTTGAAGAGGAAGCCAACAGGGTCGCCATGTACAGTTGCCTAGGTTTTTCACTGCACAAGAGCTTCCAACGAGGGGCAAATGGGACTGCGGTCCGGCATGGGCTACCTTGCCAAGCCTGCACCTGGCCTGGGCTACCTGCCAGAAGGAAGAGAACCTTCTGTTAATTTGCACAAACCTGATCCCCACAGAGCTGTGTCCACCCAGAGTGGGTGTGGACATTCACAAAGTGCCAGGAACACCAGTCGAGGTCCTCAGCACAGCTTCAGCATTTGTTTGGAGCTGAAGAGTCCCCAATCCCAAGTCCCAGAAGACACAATCCTGCTCTGCTGACTGGCTCCTGGCCAGAGATGCCCAGCCCTGCCCCACAGGGGGACCCTGCCTGCTGGGTCACTTACTTGCACGTTTGCTGCTGGGACAGGGCTGCTGCTGGGACAGGGCTGCCTCTGGTGACCCAGTTTGGAGTCTCTGGGTCATCACTCTGGAGCCTGAAGGTCATGGCCTCCCTCCTCCCAGGTCTACCTCCCTGGAGACAGGCTTAGAGGCCCCTGCCAGGCCCCCACAGTGCCAGCATGAACTTTGTCCTGCCCATCCCTGCCCACCCTCCAGGAGCCCCTGCTAAGCCTGCCTATACCCCCCCTACAGGGATGATGGGGTTTTTAGATCAGTGACTCAGTAAGTCTGTACTGAGTGGCTGAGCCTGGCAGGGAGTAGTGTCGGCCCCCAAGGAAGCCCTCCTTTCTGGGGGGGTCCCCAGCAACCTCTCACTTCCCCCTGATTCCTGCCTCCCTTGGATTCGTGGTCCAGATGCTGGAAAGCATCTGTGAGACCTCCCTCCCAGTGAGTCCCTGCAGGGATCCACCCGGCAAAGGGGCCACGATTATCATCTGTTCCCTGGGTCACATCTTGGGCTCCTTGAGACAATTCAAGCAAGCGGAAAAGCAGCACCTGGATGCCTCTGCACTCTCCTGCTCACACTCAGCAACACACCAACAGAGTCTCTGGATGCACCATCCCCCAGAGCAAACTGCCCTAACGCAGCCTTTTCCGCGATGTTTATGACAGCCTGACGACAAAGCCATGATGGAACAATGTCGAGGGAAGCTTTGGGAGACGAGGATCAAGGCATCAGGGGTTGGCCTGTGCCAGCAGAGAAGGGCAGCAAGACAGAGGGGGGTTTCTCTGTACTGCTCCCCACCAGCCTGTGCACCCCAGCCTCACTCAGCTTCCCCACACTAGCACCCCAAGTGTGAGAACCTTTGCTGCCACGTGGGGAGAGGGGAGTGCACAAATCTTATAACCATTTTCTCCCCGTTCCTCTCGTGTGTGTGAATATGCCATAGTCTATTCATTCAGTGGAAAGGCGGATGGATTGTTTCCTGGTTTTTGCTCCTGTTGCCCACTGTAAGCATGAATATCCTTATACACACACCTCCTGATGTAACTGTGCAAGAATTTTGGGGGGTATATAATCAGAAATAAAAATTCTGAAGCTCACAAGTATTTATCTAGGAGTAATCTGGACATGGAACAACAGACTGGTTCCAAATAGGAAAAGGAGTATGTCAAGGTTGTATATTGTCACCCTGCTTATTTAACTTATATGCAGAGTACATCATGAGGAACGCTGGGCTGGAAGAAGCACAAGCTGGAATCAAGATTGCCAGGAGAAATATCAATAACCTCAGATATGCAGATGACACCACCCTTATGGCAGAAAGTGAAGAGGTTCAAAGGCCTCTTGATGAAAGTGAAAGAAGAGAGTGAAAAGGTTGGCTTGAAGCTCAACATTCAGAAAACGAAGATCATGGCATCTGGTCCCATCACTTCTTGGGAAATAGATGGGGAAACAGTGGAAACCATGTCAGACTTTATTTTTTTGGGCTCCAAAATCACTGCGGATGCTGACTGCAGCCATGAAATTAAAAGACACTTACTCCTTGGAAGGAAAGTTATGACCAACCGAGATAGTATATTAAAAAGCAGAGACATTACTTTGCCAACCAAGGTCCGTCTAGTCAAGGCTATGGTTTTTCCCGTGGTCATGTATGGATGTGAGAGTTGGACTGTGAAGAAAGCTGATCGCTGAAGAATTGATGCTTTTGAACTGTGGTGTTGGAGAAGACTCTTGAGAGTCCCTTGGACAGCAAGGAGATCCAACCAGTCCATTCTAGAGGAGATCAATCCTGGGTGTTCATTGGAAGGACTGATGCTAAAGCTGAAACTCCAATACTTTGGCCACCTCATGCGACGAGTTGACTCACTGGAAAAGACTCTGATGCTAGGAAGGATTGGGGGTGGGAGGAGACGGGGACGACAGAGAATGAGGTGGCTGGATGGCATCACCGACTCGATGGACATGGGTTTCAGTGAACTCCGGGAGTTGGTGATGGACAGGGAGGCCTGGCGTGCTGTGGTTCATGGGGTCGCTAAGAGTCGGACACGACTGAGCAACTGAACTGAACTGAACTGAACTGAATCATTAAATTTAATAGATAATACTCAACTATTTTGCACAGTAGTTTCTTATCTTTAAACTTAAAACTGGCCAAGTTCCCCTACTCCCCACCCATCCAACCTCCAGTGATCCCTCTAGCCAACCAGATGGCCATAGGAAGGATTCTCAAAGCCAGGACTTCTAAGGCAGGGCCCGCCTCTTCAGCTTTTTTGTTGAAATACCCAGAAAGCAAAGAAGAAATACTTCAGCTTTTTTGTTGAAGTACTCAGAAAGCCTAGACCTCAGAGGTCTGGCGCTGTCACAGGAAGCAGCTCCCATAACCTGGAGACTTCATGAAATATCTGGTGGTATTTTTGAAGTGTCAAGCAGGTTTTATATTCTACTCTGTGGGATCCTGTTTTCTTTCAAGGATGGCTGTCTCTCACACGCACACCCCAAACTCCTCCAGTCAGATGGAGCATCATTGTTGTCCTGGGTTACAGAAGCTCTGGGTTGAGGACAGACCCTAGTCCCCCTCCCCACTGCCTCCACTCCATTGAGGGCCACAAATAGAAAGACAAAGTGATGACGCCTCTTGCAGAACTGAGGAAGGGGGTGGCTGCTCCTCCCTGGTGGAATCTGGGTCTGGGAAAAATGAAGACGATTCTGAAAATATAAACCGTAGGTGGGTCTAGTAGCTGCTACCTGCACCAGTCACATGATTTCCCCACACTGCCTTTCTGGCTGGTTACCAGGCAACATGTTTTCCCTCCGTAGCCATGAGTGGTACCACAAAGTCACGGGGGGCTCCCTTTGGTTGCCTCAATCCTGGCCACACCCCTGGCCCGAGCCCCAGCCCCAGACACCAGGGCCACTGGGAGGCCTGATGGACAAGTCACGGGAGGATGACTCCGCACTGATGTTCTAGAGCCTCTGTCATCATCTCCCTCACCTTCGTGGCTACCATTCTGAAGACAGGTACCATTCTACATGCTTTCAACTCATTAACTCATCAATCCCTTTCGTCTGAACAGTTACCCTATGATATCAGACCCATTCCTAACCTGCTCCCCTCTTTACAGATTAAGAAACAGGTTTAGTAATTTACCCAGGATCACAGAGCCAGGGAGGAGTAGAGCTGGGATTGGAACCCAGGCAGTAGGCTCCAGCACCCACACTCCCACGGCCAAGCTCTCCTTCCTCCCCAGGCTCACTGGGCACCAGACAGCACAGCGGTGTGTCATCAGTCCACAGTGACATCCCGAAATTGGAGCCACAGGCTGCCAGCAGAGATCGGCCCCAGTCCCAGTTTTGTTGGTAACCTTGGAGGAATCATAGCCTCTAGGAATTTCGTTTTTTTCATCAGCAAAAGACAAAAAGTGCCTCCCTCACCAGGTTCCTGATAAGGTCGAGTGAGGCAAGGAGAGTGACTTCAATCATCAGTTTCACCTTCTGAATCGCCAAGTCTGGGAATTCCTGACTCCCACCCCAACACAAACACGCCCCTCACCTAAGGCCCCAGTCGTGTTTCAGCGAGAATCTTGAAATCATTTCCTCTCTCTTCTGCCTCCCTCTAGTCTTGCCTGACTCTTTTATGGAGAGATGTTTCCACAGTGTCAACCTGGTCAGTCACCCCTGATTGCACCTGATCCTTTTCAGAGCCTTCTCACCACCTGCTCCTTGACTCAAACCTTGCCTCTTCCTCCAGGAGGGCTTCCCTGGTAGTTCAGCTGGTAAAGAATCTGCCTGCAATGCAGGAGACCCTGGTTTGATTCCTGGGTTGGGAAGATCCCCTGGAGAAGGGAAAGGCTGCCCACTCCAGTATTCTGGCCTGGAGAATTCCATGGACAGTATAGTCCATGGGGTTGCAAAGAGTCGGACAGGACTGAGTGACTTTCACTTTCCTCCTCCAGGAAGCCTTCCTTGGGCCTCTGGACAGGGTGAGACACCCTTCTCCTTTGATACCCCTGCCCCAGCATCCCACTACCCTCCCTACCATCCCTCTGCACTGCCCTGAGTCACCTCTTCACAACTTGGTCCCCCCAAGAGTAGGGCTAGATTACCTTTGAAAGCACAGAGCTGGGACAGGATCTGACGCAATAAGTATCAGGTTCATGAAGGAATTAACAAAGCAGCGAACCTGGTGAAACCCCCAGGAAGAACCGGTTTAAAGGCTGAAAATATGGTCAGGAAAAGCATGTTGGGAGAGAGGGGGCGGGTGAGCGAGAGGAGCCCAGGGCTCATGTGGGCCTCTCCAAGGGTTATCAAGACCTCCTGGTCTGTACTGGACACAAGTGGCCCCACGGGTCCCCAAAGGACAATCACGGCAGGAAGAAGAGGAGGAGAAACAAATCGGCCCAGAGACAGCAGGTCCCCTTCCCAGGGGGAGTTAACGAGGAGCCCCACCATCCCCACAGCCACAGAAAACAAAGATTTTCAATTTCCAGTGACTGCACTGGAGATGCGTCTGCAGTTTTCTCATTACTCTCGTCAGGAGGAATCTGAGCTCGTCCAGGGAAGAGCTGAGAGGGTCAGTCGAGGGGAGAGGGGGCTATGGTTTTATCACTTGTAATTTAAGTTCACTTTTATGGGCAATTTTATGCTAAGTGGTTGCTTGGAGCAGCGACATGAATTGAAAAACACTCTCCTGACAACCTTCAGCCAAAGGTGCCCAGGGAGGTTCAGTTGTACAATTCCACCTTACGCTGAGTCCTCCAAAGGTCCCTGTCCAGAGGGTCCCATAGTTCCAACGTCAAGTTCATTTCTCTTCTGACTCTTACCGAGAGCTGCGTCAGGAGGGGCTCGGGAAGCCTCCCCACCCCCACAGCACTGTTGAGCGGGGGACAAGCAGCATCTCAGCATGAAGGGACTTCAGACGCACCCAGCTAGTAGCCCCCGTCCGCCTGCCCACAACCACCCCCAGCGCTTGGTAAGTTTCCATGGAATTGCCAAACTGGGCAGTTGGAATGAATTTCTAAACGTTCCCAGGCCAACTGAGTGGGAATTTCAATGCAGACGAAGGGGATGCGGGAGGGGTGATCTAGGGACATGGTCCTTGTACTGGTCACCAGGTCATCTGGTCTGTATTCCCAACCCAGACTAATCCACCCATGAACGCCAACCTGGGGGGAGGGGTGATGGGGAGTCAGGGTTTCATGGGGACAGTTTCGGTCTGGGAAAATGAAAGAGCTCTGGAGGTGGATGGTGGTGATGGTTGTACAACTGTGTGAATGAATCTAATGTCACTGAACTGCACGTGGTTAAGATGGGTAAACTTTATATGTATTTTACAAACATTTTTCTAAAAACCCAAAACCAGATTGTCCACACTCACAATGTCCATGTACAGCCCCACAAACACACGCCCAGCACTCTCTCTCCCAGAGGCACCCTTGCCCCATCTTCTACAGGGCCCCCCACAATGGAAATAAGTGTTAGTCACTCAGTTGTTTTCCACTCTTGGCAACCCCATGGACTGTAGCCCTCCAGGCTCCTCTGTCCATGGGATTTCCCAGGCAAGAATACTGGAGTGGGTTGTCATTTCCTTTTCCAGGGGATCTTCCCAACCCAGGAATAGAACTTGTGTCTCCTGCGTTTCAGGCAGATTCTTTACCAACTGAGCCACCAGGGAAGCCCCCCCTCTATTTGTTGAGAGGGTCAGCAAATAGGCGGAGCAGGATGTATCAGCCACTTGTGGCCAAAAGATCGAAAGAAGGTGGGACTTCCCTGGTGGTCCAGTGGTTAAGACTCCGTGCTCCCAATGCAGGGGACAGGGCCTAATCCCTGGTTGGGGGACTGGAACCCACACGCCTCAGTGAAGATCAGAGTCCAAGTGTTGAAGCTAAGACCCAGCTCAGTCAAATAAATAAATATTTTTAAAAAGAAAAAAAAATCAAAAGGTAGGATGCAACAAGGTGGAGAAGAAAAAATACAACCATGCCCAAAAGAGGAAAAAAAAAAACTCTCAGCTAGGAATCAAAATGCTGAGTTCTATGCATATAAATTTTTAAAAGAGATGAGTGACAGAGCTAACCCTTATCTGTAAGTTTTGAATTTATATTGCTTCATCCCATGTACCAAAAAAAGAAAAAAGTTCCAAGTTCTAACAGTGAAGAGGCTCCCTGGGCGAGAGCTCCAGCACACATTTGCTGGGTTGCCTCGCACAGACGTAGAAGCGCTCCGGCGTGCACCTGCAGTCCCATTCTGTGATACACGGACAGATCTCCCAGTGGTCCCTCCAAGGCTAGAAATTCTTCGGGTTTATGTCTCCCTGTGTTTGGTCTGTGGCTGGAAATAAGCTCCCCAGGTAGCGCTCAAATTCTGGAACAGACTATTCTCTCGCCCTGCCTATCTTCTCTGTGTGGGAAGGACCAAATTAAAAAGCATCCTTACAAAGTGCTCAAAGATCTTTGCCTTCAAGAGCTAAGAGAACAGGGGAACTTCAGCTTCCTTGGATCCATCTCATTACTGGGAGCACCTGGCTGAGAAACCCAGGACCTCTGTCTCCTCTGGGGTCCGCTAGCCCTCGGATGCCATCCAGTGCCCATCCCCCGAGCACTACGCTCTCCCAAGGTCCATTGTGAAAGCGCCTGCCACCCCTTCCCCAGAGCACAAGGGACACAAAGAAGCAAATGCGGAAAGTTAACTGGGCATCTACCGAGCTGCTGCAGAAGGCAGGCTAGGGTCACCAACGAGGAAGGAATGAAATTCTCCTGCCAGATTTTCCTCTCTTGGCCAGCGTGGGATGACCTTCCTGAGCCCGACAAAAGCAACCCTCATGATGGGTCCACCCACAGCTTCTGTCTCCTGACAAGACAGTGCCCTCGGAGGGTCAGGGATCACAGCTAAAGAGAATGGCCCGGTCCCCAGCGGAGTCAGGGCTCCGAGGAAGCAGGAATTCAAAGGAAAAGCAGATCAGAGCTGACTCCAGCCACGCCTTAGCCAAAGCCCAAAGGAAGTACAGGCAGGAGGATGCTGAAAGGGAACTGGTCGGCCTGCATCGGGCCTGTGGTCTAAAGCCAATACTTTCTTCCCCGGCGTTCCTTCCTCGTAAGCAAGCTCAGGACTAAGAATAGGGCTGCCACTCCCAGGAGAGGTGGCTGAAACCACAGACTCATTCCTTCAGCTCCCCAGGGGCTGCGGTGCCAGGAACGCATCCCTCTGGCTGTCCCCTGCCTCCCTCCCGTTTATGTAACCATGTGTGTGAGTGCTGAGCAGGAGTCCAGGCTCCTCTCGCCAGGCCAGACTTTCCATGGAGGTGACTCGGGCCCAGGCACAGGTTTGGATCACTGAGGTCTATTCTGGTTCCTGATGGCCAGGCCAGTCCCAGAGGGGCCACCTCTTCGCTCTCAGCGGGGGCCTGCCCTTGGGATGTTGGTTTTCAGTTTTTCTGGGGATTCTCATATCCTAGGCGCTTTTGCTGTTCTATGAGTGCTGCTTGCTAAGTTGCCTCAGTCGTGTCCAACTCTTTGCAGCCCTATGGACCGTAGCCAGCCAGGCTCCTCTGTCCATGGGATTCTCCAGGCAAGAATACTGGAGTCGGTTGCCATGCCCTCCTCCAGGGGATCTTCCCGACCCAGGAATCGAACCGGCATCTCCTGCCTTGGCAGGCAGGTTCTTTACCACCAACGCTGCCTGGGGAGCCCCTCGCTGTTCTATCCAACTCCACAAACCTTTGTAGAGAAGCAACCCATAGAGGAAACAAAGATGGGGTGAGACCCTGCTCTCACATTGGAACAAGCCCTGTGGGGGATGTGGGTTAAAACACAGCCCTGGGGTGCCAGCCACGAACCGTGTGGGGATCTGAGTCCATTCCAGAACAGCCCAGGAAAGAACAGTCTGTTTTCAAGAAAAGTCTTCTCTTTACCAGAGCCCTTTGACGATTTGGGGGAAGTTGGAAGGAGCGCTAGGGGTTATTCACACCATTCTGTCTTCTGCCAGCTTCACCAGGAATAAAAAGTCCCAGGCCAACCCTGACCCTGACCTGAGCTGGGAGCAGCAGAATTTTATCCCTCCTGTGGGAGGCATGTCAGTCTCCAGGAAGTTCATCCCACCATCTGCCTCCCTCCTCTCTTGCTGCCATGGGACAAGACCTTCTGTTCAGGATGCCCCCTCCCTTTACAAGAACCCACGGCTCCTGAGGTTTGAAGGTGTACTGACGCGTTCCTCCCCTCCCCCAGGACAAACCCCACCTCCTTACTCTTCCTTCAAAAGCCTGCAGAAGCCAGCCCTCCTCTTCCTTTCTTCTCTGACTCCTCCCAAGTTCTCCCCACCCCACTGGGTTGCATGAACCTTTCCTGAGAGCCTGTGATTTCTTTTAAATCGCTCTTCCCTTGCAACCTCCCAGTCCCAATGTGGACCAGACCAGAGCTGGAAAAGGTGCCTTGGCCACTGCATCTGTAAGGTCAAGACTTAGGGGCCTTGATTAGCAAGAAACAGACTCCCACTCTTTGAGGCTCAGAGCAGCTTGGAGGGGGAGGAGCAGGGAATCGTCTCTCCTGGATCCCTGGGAAGGATGAAGGCTGGGGACCAGGGAGGCTCTGGGCCCCCAGCAGCAGAGGTCTCCCACCTTCTGTGGTATCCAGCTGTGCTGAACATGATCCCACAGCACAGATTAAAAGGCCTCCTTGGAACCCAAGGAGAAGGAAGGCAAAAGAAGGGAGAGGCAGGAATTCTCTGGGGGTCCAGAGGTGAGGACTCCTAACTTCCAGTGCAGGGGGCACAGTTTGATCCCTGGTCTGGGAGCTAAGATCCCATAAGCCATGTGGTGTGGCCAAAAACAAACAGAAGGGAGAGGGAATAGAGTGTTTTATTGTAAATTAGCCATTTGCCTCTCATGCCTCCTCTAGGAAGAGGGGGAGGGGGAAGAACCACTGTGTACAGGGTCTGCTAAATGCCACGCAGAAGCTGGACATGGCTTTTCCTCCCCTGTTCTAATTGGACAATCAAATATTTCAAATATCCAGAAAGTTATAGAAAATAGTACAATGACATGATGAATATCTGTGCTGCCACTTCCCAGCCTCGTCAAGTAATCAGATTTCTGCCATATTTGGTTCAAGGGTTTTTGTGAAGGGTTAACACATTAGAAGTCCAGGGCAGCCTTCTTGTCTACTCTCCTTATTCCTCCTGACCCCTCCACCTCACTCCCAGAAGATGCTCGTTCTTCCTACATCAAAGATAAAATAAGGAGTTCCTTGGGACACAGTGGTAAGAGTCCATTTGCCAATGCAGGGGACATGGGTTTGATCCCCGGTCTGGGAAGATTCCAGTAGCCTGCGGACCAAATAAGCCGGTGAGCCACAAGTACTGAAGCCTGTGCCCTGCAACTACTGAGCCCACACGCTGCAACTATGGAAGCCTGTGTGTACTAGAGCCCATGCTGTGCAACGAGAGCCACTGAAATGCGAAGCCCAGGCACCACAACTAGAGAGTAGCCCCCGCTGGTTGCAGCTACGGAAAGACCACACGCAGCAATGGAGACCCAGAGCATCCAAAACAAGAGGATGTTCTAAAAGGTAAAGTAAAAAGCATCGATGGGAAGGTCCCACCCCTGTAACCCCATCGGCAGCCCCACTATTTCCTGCTCTCTTCCCCTTCCTCCTGGGGGCCACCCTCTGGGCCACGGTTCATGATAATGTCTTTCCTCCTGGAGCTTCAACCACTCCCTTTTCTGGCTCCTTCACACCAGCATTTAAACATGCTCACAGGGACTTCCTAAAGCAAATCAGTCCTGAATATTCACTGGAAGGACTGATGCTGAAGCTGAAACTGCAATACTTGGGCCACCTGATGTGAGGAACTGACTCACTGGAAAAGACCCTGATGCTGGGAAAGATTGAAGGCGGGAGGAGAAGGGGACGACAGAGGATGAGATGGTTGGATGGCATCACCGACTCGATGGACATGAGTTTGAGTGAGCTCTGGGAGCTGGTGATGGACAGGGAGGCCTGGCGTGATGCAGTCCAAGGAGTCACAAAGAGTTGGACACAACTGAGCAGCTGAACTGAACTGAACTGACAGGAACTTCCCTGGTGGTCCAGTGGCTAAGACTCTGAGCTCCCAATGCAGGGTGCCCGGGATTGAATTCCTGGTTGGGGAACTAGATCCTACATGCCGCAACAAAGTCAGCATGCCACAACCAAAATCTAGTGCAGCCAAAGAAATATTAAAAAACAAAAAACAACCCTGAGGCCTGATGGGACTGGCAGCTTAGAGGGTTTTTTGGCTGCAGCTAGGTCAAGCTGGGCTGAGTACAAAGAACAGGACGTGGTCCCTGCCTTCGTCATTCTCCAGGGACCCTCCCCAGTATTTCCCTTGAACAAACATTGATCAACCAGAAAGGCCAAGAGACCTATTTCCACCAGGGCCGGTGCTTGACAGCGAAGAATCTCCCCTCCTCGCCCTCCTTATTTAAACATCCTCCTCTCAAGCTTTCATCATTTGCCAGTTAAGTCAACTAATTTTCTACTAAACCCAATTTCACTCATGGAGGGAGGAAGAGCTCAGTCATTTTTCCTCATGCCATGTACTATTAATGATGCTTGAAATTATGCAAATAAAATGGATGAGCACAGCCTATCCTGGGCAGGCGGGAAGGGGAAAGGCTTCGTTTTAAAATGCCCACCGTGGACCCGGACACCCCTGGGGACGTCTCAGATGCAGCCAACGGGGGCTCTGGCTTCATGTCTCCTCCCGCCGCACGTGCAGGGCGCGGGCAGGACTGCCTGATGTCCCCGAGCTGCAGTCTGATCAGAGCCCCTTGTCCCCACCCGCCGCCACTGCCGTCACCCTGGAAACATCTTGCAGAAGCAAAACCAGATGTGGATGCCGTGCACTGCCCCAAACATCATGCCAGCGCATCGGTTAATTAAAACACCAAAACACGAGGAGCGGAGAAAAGCGGCTCGTCTGTCCAGCCTCGTTGTCGAGTCAGTGACCAAGACATCTGCCGCGAACATCTGTGAATCAACAAATGTACGGGCAGCATCCTCATCCTGCTGCCTTCCCCACGCGGGGCGTTTCACCAGCCCAGGGAGACGTTTCTGCGGCAGGAGCCAACCGTGACTCTCTGAATTTGGATTATCTGCACACCCTGCTGACCTATTTTCACATGACCCTGGTGCCTCTTGTGTAGGACGGCTCTGCCAGGCTGGGAGACGGGACCCCTGGATGAGCCCACCTCCCGCAGAACTCACGGCAGCACCATGCCTGTGTTCAGCGGTCTCTCTGCCCATGACCCCTTTTTAGGTTCAAACGGTCACCATCTTGTTACGGGTTGCCGTGTTGTCCTCCCACCAAACATATGTTGGAGTCCCAACCCCAGAAGCTCAGAATGGGACCTTATTTGGAGGTAGGGTTCTTACAAAGGTGACCAAGTTGAAATGAGGTCATTAGTGTAGGTCCTGATCTCATACAACTGGTGTCCTTATACGAAGGGGGACACTGAACCCAGACACACGCGCAGAGAGAATGCCATGTGCAGAAGAAGGCAAAGATGCAGCTGATGTTTCCTCAAGCCAGTCAACACCAAAGATCACTGACAACCAACAGAAGCTCAAAGCCTCCAAACCAATCAACCCTACCAATGCCATGATCTCGGACTTCCAGCATCCAGAAGCAGGAGACTACCCGCTTCAGTTGTTTAAACCTCCCAACCTGTGGCACTTCGTTACAACAACTCTAGCAAACTAAATCACCTCTGTATGTTAACGTCCACTCAAGGAAAGGCCTTCATGTATGTAGCATTCGGGTGGTTCTGGCAGAGAATGAGTTTGGGGAGCTCATAGGCTAGGTCCAACTAGCAACTGTCACCGGAAAACATACATCCAGGAAAAGGTGTGGCATGAAGCGTTGGGTTGGCCAAAAAGTCGATTAGGGATTTTCCATAAGATGTTACGGAAAAACCCCAAGGAACTGTTTGGCCAACCCAATACATTCCAGGTCAGCAGGTTCACACAATGTCCCAGGAGGCCCTACTACCCAGGCCACCCCTGGGGGTACCTCCATGGACTGCCTCCTCCACTTGGCCCCTACCCTGCAGCCAAGGGGTAACACGGGTGCTTGCAAGTGTGCAAAGGCAGGCTCAGGAGGAATTCACACATCTTTTCACAAATCCTTTAGGGCACTGAGCCCCTACCCCAGGCCTGTTCCTCGGTAACCATTCACACGCTGCAGTATCCTAACCGCACAGCTCTCCTGCCAAACAGACTGGGAGGTGGGGGACGGGGCGTCGAAAAGCCACATCCTCAACTTTTCTAATTCCCAACCATCACTGCTTATTAGATCATAGATCGCTAGGGGAGCTTTGAAAACTTGATACTCGGCCCCACCCCAGACCAATTAAATCAGAGACACCGAGATACCCAAAGGCCGGTAAGTTTCCAAGGCAGTTCCACTACAGCCAGGGTTAAGAATTCCTACCTGAAATGAATTTCAACACAGTGGAGGCTGTTAATTTTATAGACATAACTGTACTATGTCTCCCGGGGAAGGAGGTTTTCTTTTTTAAATTTTTATTCTTTCAGTTGTCTTAAACTGAACCTGGTATCAGATTTAGAAAAAATCTTCCTGAGACTGTTCCCTTGGGTAGCTAAGCTGTTTACACAATTCTGCCCCATCTGAGCAAGAGCCTTTGTGGCACCTACATCCTACAGGGAGCCCAGGGCAGAGCTGTCTGGGCACCGCCTCGGGCCTGCCCACTTAACAAACTGCAAAGTGGAGATGGGGTGGCCTCTCTCTAGAGCTCCTGCTCCAGGGAGCTTCAGATCTGCATGGGTGACACAGTGGTGGATGTGAAAAATGTGGATCCTCTGTGGGGTGTGTGTGTGTGCATGGGGGTGTACCAGTGTGCAAGGGGGTGTACCTGTGTGCATGGATATGCACAAGTGTGCCATGGGCTGAATATCATATATAGAGGTATGTGTATGTCCATGTGCAAGGGTGTTTGCATGTGTGTGGAGGCATGCATCTTCATGGAGGGGTGTGCATGTGTGTGCATGTAGGGGTGTGCATACATACAAGGGTGTACACATGTGGTTGTGCAAGGGGCATGCGTGCATGCAGGAGGGTGCACATATGCAGTGAAAAAAATGGCAGCAGGGGCATATTTCACAAAGGCCTCACTTTCAGGACTCCCCAAGTGCAGTGACCCCCATCTTCTCTGCTCTGGCCCTGTGATGGACATAGGCAACCTCACTGATCACAGGCTCAGCTCCAGCCGGGTCCAGTGAGTGGTCAGAAGAGGAGGAAATACTCTGGGCAGGTAAGGACTCAGGGTCGAGGTTGGAAGAGGAGACATCCCAGCAGGGGCTGAAACAGAACAACCGAGTTAAAAGTCCTGCCTCTTGGGCTTCCCTGGTGGCTCAGTGGCAAAGAAGCCACATTCCAGTACAGGAGACACGTGCTCCATCCCTGGCCTGGGAAGATCCCACATACCACAGAGCAACTAAGCCCATGAGCCAGGACTATTGAGCCTATGCTCTAGAGCCTGTGTGTCACAACTACTGAGCCCACATGCCCCAGTGATTGAAGCCTGGGCAGCCTAGCGCCCATGCACCACAACGAGAAAAATCGCCACGGTGAGAACCCCGTGCACTGCAACGAGAGAGCAGCCCCTGCTCGCTGCAGCTGGAGAAAGCCCACATGCAGCAACGAAGACCCAACGCAGCCAAAACTAAATAATAAAATTAATGAATAAAACGGGTTTTAAATTCCTGCCTCTTAGGGAGACTTGTCAAATAGCTGCTCTCTCACGCAAAGACACTTCTGTAAGTGTGATGTTGGGCTGTCACAAATGCAGGGAGCCTTCCCATTCCCTGAGGGAGCAGTTAGGAAAGGAAGTTCTCACCTCTCTGGCCCCAGAAGATGCACAGTCAGAAGGGAGGAGTCCAGCTAATGCTGATAAAAGTGAATTCATCTAACCTAGAGGTGGAGCCAGGTGTTGGTGGTGTGGATAGAAGGATGTTCCACACTTGCAGGGGACTTGTGTGTGGCAGAGCCTGAGATGCAGGCTCTGGACAGTCCCCACCCCCAGGATTCTTCCCCCTGCATCTTGGGGTCTCTGTTGACCCGGGGAGAAGGGTCCCCAAACCCTTGCTTACTGCTCTGCCTGAGGCAGGTCTGGCTTCCCACAGCACTGGCTGTGCCATCGTAAGTTGTCTGAGATTTCTCTGACTTCTGCACCTCGGGTCCCTTTTCTCTATCCTCCTCCTCTTCCCCTGTCCCATCTGAGTTTCCCATAGGAAGCTTTGAGGCCAAGAAGAAATGCCTCTTTTCATTATTTGCAAATGTCAGCTGCTTCTGCAGTGTTCTGCTCCACAGTGTAGACGTGTCTCCCGAACTCTCTGTTCAGAGGGAGCAGGGGCGGGCTCAGTGCGGTGAGCAGCAGTGCGTGCTGGCGGGCAGTGAGAGGGCACACCCAGCTCTGAAGTGGCCCACACAATGGGAACAGCTTGTCTGACAACAAAATACCACAAGGTGAGAGCCGGCGTGGGGGGCGTGCGGCTGGTTCCCGCTCCCAGCCCTGGGTAGCTAGTTTGGCACTTCAGCACCAGCCTCCGGGACAGCTCCCAACCTAGCCTATTCCCACTCAGGTGATTCAACCAGACGGCGTGGGGCTGCTGTTTCCAAGTGGCACCTCCTCCCCCAGAACTCGCTGCCCCCGACCTGGGATGTGTTTCCAAATGCTGCCACAACTATGCAGCCCCTTTGTCAGGCCCTGTCACCTTCTCCCCCTACAAAGCAGACCGTCTTCCACATCCACACTTACACATGCTATTCCTCTCTGAAGATTTTGCATCTTTCCTGAGCCTACTGGAGACAAGCACATCAACTTAAAAGGATGATTCCAGAGGGATGAATTTCAAGCCATGGTGATGAAAACCTTCAAACTACTAGGTCATTTGGTAGCCTCACAGCACACCCCAGTCTCAGCCTCCTTCTCCCCCTGACTCTCTCTGACAGCCTGAGTCACTGGCAGACTCTGAATCCCTCACTCTGAGTAGCTGCTCAAGACCAGTGCTCCCTGGGCCCTGTTGACCGAGTATTGTCGATGGCTCGGTCCCCGCCAGCATCCTCCTCTCTCCAACGCTTTTCTGCTGCAGAGCATCAGCATTTGTGGTCAGGACAAAAATGCCAATTAAACAAAAGAAAAGAGAGAGAGACACCTAGAACTAACAGACCATCCAGGTGGTGGTCAGGCTCACCAGAGAGTAAGTTCAAGGGCTGATGAAAAAAAGTCAATTTGCAGGCAAACAATTTAGGAGCCTTCCTTAGCTATGTGCGCAGTCATTCAGCCATGTCCAACTCTTTGTGACCCCATGGACGGCAGCCCTTCAGGCTCCTCTGTCCATGGGATTTTTCAAGCAAGAATATTGGAGCAAGTTGCCATTTCCTCCTCCAGGGGATCTTCCCAACTCAGGGATCAAACCTGCATCTCTTGTGTCTCCTGCACTGCCAGGTAGATTCTCAACCACTGAGCCACCTGGGAAGTCTCCTTAGTTAGACCCTGAGACAAATTAGGACAGTCTCATTTCAATGCCAGTGAAAGGAATAGAAATTCGCCAAGCACAAAATCTCAAGCCATAAAGAAAATGTTTTGATAACTTTGAATATATTAAAATTAAGACCTTCCATTCCTTAAAAAAAAAAAAAAAGACATAAAGAAATCACAAAGACAAGCCAGAAATTAGACTGGGAGATTTTAAAACATATATAACTCACACAGGATTTACACCTATAATATATAAAGAACTCCTACAACTCAGTAAGGAAAAGATAAACAGCAAAGCAGAAAAGTGACAATGACATGAATGGGCATCTCATCAGGGGGAAATAAGGAAAGCCAAGCACATGGCCAGTGGCTCAACCTCGTCAGTTGTCAAGGAAGGAAAGTTAAGACCATAACGAGGCACCACAACCCCCTCCACACCCCCAGGGAGAAAGCCCGGTAACGCCAAGTGTGGGGAAGAATGCAGCCCCTGGGCACCGACGCATGGCAGGACCCGACTGCTGCGGTCACTTACGAAAACAACTGGCATTTTCTTGTCGGGCTGAATTTTTAGACACCTGGAGTCCCAGCGGTTGTGCACCCAAGTCTATACCCAAGAGAAACGCTGACCCAGGGACACCAGGGCACAGGTACAAAAGTGTCCACCACAGACAGTGTCATTCCAGATACCTTGAGAAAACATGGGGAAATGTCCACAGATAGGAAAAATTGATAAATAACTGTGGTACAGTCACACGATGGAATATTATACAGCAGTGAACAGGACTGGCATAGAGCTACAGGCAGCAACGCGCAGGAATCTTGGAAATCTAATAATGAGTAAGAAAACAAATCTTGGAGGCCACAATCAGTAGGCAAAATTTTTACAAAGCTCAAGTTAAACCAAAATAAAAACTAAATCATATTGTTTATTGCTACATGAATTTGTAAAACAACAACAACAAAAGAACAAATTTATTTTTTAAAGCAAAAGAATGATAAACACAAAATCCAAGTTCTAGGTTTCCTCTAGGGCTGGGCGGGGTCGAGGGGAGAGGGATGGGTGAGAGGAACCCCCAGGTGAATACAAGAGTCCTGGTAATACTCTCATTCTGCAGCTGGGTGGCAGGAGCATAGATCACTTCATTCTTGTGCTTTGTGACATCTGGTACATATATTTTTGTACGTATCAAATATCATATAATAAATATTAATTGATAAAATAAGAAATATCTTACGTATTTCTATATCCCACAAATACAGTGGTTAAAACTGAACCTAATCATACACACACACACAATCCTCTCCCCTCTAACCACCAGTCTCCCACCTCCGACAGCATCAGAGGGACCCAGGAAAGGCAAGCACTGGAAGGGGTAGGCATCACTGGCCCACCTCTCCACCTTCCGGGTCTTCCTGGCCCCCACAAAGAAGCCCAGCCCCAGAAGAGGAGTCCGAGGCTGCACCAAGTCACCCAGGATGGGAGCAGCGGGGACCCTGTCTGATGACGCAGCTCAGCTCCACAAACCGTATCTGTCAGTCCTTGAGCACAAACAACAGGGCTCCCCTCAGGCCCAAGACGGAGAACAGGGCCCTGTTTGAACAGCACTGAGCAAATACGCTCCCCGGTGCATCCCCCAGAATGATGGGGGATCAGAGCTAAGGACGGCAGGGCGGAAGGCAGGCTGAGCAGGTGGATGGAGAAAGCTATGGGGAATGTCACCATCTGACAGTAGCTGGGCTCCTGGGGGACAGGCTCCCCTTCCTCCCCTGCCCCACACTCACCTCTGCAGCTCCTTCAGGGACACTGTGATTCGGAGGCCGTGGCCCAGGACATAGAGAGCAGCCAGGATGTCTGCCCACTGCACCATCTCCCCCAGAGGCCCGCCCTTCAGCACCCGCGGGCTGAACACGTCCCCAGACTCCTCCGTCAGGAAGCCGATGTGGACAAGGATCTGGTGGGGTCGGGGGTGGGGGGACACAGAGGGTCAGCTTGGAGGAGCAGCAGCCCCTGGCCCAGCCACCCCCAGGGAGACCCGGCCAGCGGAAGACACGGTCTCCCTCCCGGCTGTGCTTTCTGGCACCAGCGCACAGCGGAGGGACCAAGAGGCAGGGTGACCTCGCTGGAGACACGGGTGAACAGGACGGTCACATCCTGCCCTCAAGGCGCTTATGTTCCAGATGAGAGGCAGACAACAGTAAGCACAGACAAGAGATAATTCATGAAATGACAAGGACTCTGAAAGAAATAAACAGGGTGAATGAGACAGTCAGGTAGGTATTTATTGCACAGACGGATGGATGGACAGACAGATGGAGGAAACAACGAGCCGAGGAACTCCCCCAAACAGGCTACATTATTCCCAACATTCCAGGTAAATGACACGACTTTTCTGCCTGGCAAGAACGAGATGTCCACAGAATGTAGGACTCCTAAAGGGGAGAGGGTGTCACTCTGCCCCAAACTTGAAAAGGGTCAGGACCAACACCCGCATCTATCCGGACTCTGCCGCTGCACCACTCCAGCTCAAATTCAAATAAACACAACAAAAGTCTTTTAAGGGTAGACCCAGGGTGCCCCTGGCAGCCTGAGGCCCCGGGCTCACTAAGCTCAGCTCCTTGAATGCACTGAGAGGATGAGGTACCTGCTTCTGGTCCCTCCGGACGCCCCCCAGTTTCTGCTCCAGGCGCTGGGCGGCCAGTGCCCACTGGACTGCGAACCGCTTGGTGCGTTTCTTCATGAAGATTAGCGATTCCTTCCCACTGCCCATCAGCTCCAGGAGGTGGGACAGATTGCTCCGGAAAACTGCCTGGAGTAGGGGGTCCAGACCTCAGTTCTCTAACTTCCAGCCAGCAGCTACACCACCACCATCACCCGCCACCCAGGGCATCTTCCCTGTGAGCTTGGGTCTGTTCTAGCTCCTCCCACTTTTCTAAGTGTCACGAGCCTTGCTCTCATCCCCGCAACGTTCACTCCCCAGCCACGTCTATCCCAGACCAGCTCAGTCAGCCACCGGTCCTGGGCCCTTCAGGAGGGGGTCAGCTGTGACCTGTTCCCAGGATTCCAGCCCTGACAAGGAGGCAGTGAGGTCGTGGTCAGAGCCGGGGCTCCAAGGGCAGAGAAGCCAGGCTGCCTTTCAGCGGAGCCAGAGTATCCGTATGCCTTAACAAAGTTAACTCAGCTCTCCAGACCTCAGATCTGTCATCTGTTAAATACGACTGTGTAAGGACTGCTGCGAGATTTAAGTACAAATAAAGTGTCTGGCACACAGGAAGCCTTCAATGAGTGACAGCTATTATTACTATTATTCCAGTCCATTAAAGGAGGTGCCTCCAGGGCCCCAGCCTGCCCCTCAAGTAGTTTCAGCTTTGCAGCATCCCACAGGAGTTAAGACGGGCACCCGCAGGCTGGGACCAGCCCACCCACCAGGCAGAGCCAGCTGGCCTTATCTTACCCGGGGGCAAAGTGTTCCCTGCTGTCCCCCAAGCACGACCCAGCCACCAGCCCCTAGGTGACCCGCCCACCTGCCACGCCTACCTGGCCTTTGGGGAGGGGCTTGGGAGCCCTCCGGGTGGCCGTCTGGTTCCTCCAGGGCAGCGGGGGGCAGAACCACTCGACCTCACTGAGGTAGATTAGGAAGGAGCACTCGGTGCCGTCCACCCCGAAGAAGGCGTAGCAAGGGTCAGAAGTCCAGCGGGCACGCATCCACTGTGGAGAGGGCCAGCCTGGGCCAGCGAGCCAGTGCCAGTCCCTCGTGTACCCTCAGGGCCCCCTTGCGTGCATGTCCTTGGGGACCCCGAGGTCCCCTAGGAGAGGGTCCCTGGGTCCCATCCTAAAGGTGCAGCAAGGCCAGAAGCAGAGAAGAGAGACTGGACCAGGGTCCTAGGACCCAGCCCTGTGTCTTGGCCACTGAGAAACTCAGGGAAGGCCAGACTGGACCACCATCCCCCAGGCCCAGAAAGAGAAGGACCCTGCGGGAATGAGGCCCAGTCAGGACACATGCGGTCAAACAGTGGAGGTGCAGCAGCTGCGGGCCTGGCGGGTCCCTCATCACTTGTTCTGCATCCACAGCCAAGAGCTGGGTTCGGCTGACGCCAAGGTCAGGGCGCAGGGCTGCGGCCAGGGCGGGACTCATCCAGAGTGGCCCCCACGTGGCCCCCAAGAAAGGGTCTGCAGTGCCACTGCCCCCACTCTTAGGGATTTCAGCACCAGTGAGGGGCTGGCTTTTATGCCTGTGAACTGGCTCCCCAGATAGACAGACTCCATGCAGCCGGGGGTGGGGGGGATCACCCTGGGCAGCGGGGAGGGATTCTCTCAGTCCAGCTGGGCTAGAAGGGATGGGGATAGAGAATGAGGTCCACTCCTTGTGTGAAATTGTCAGGAATCAGACTGCTGGGGGTGGCATACATATATTTAATAGCTTGTCTGCTGTAAGACAGTACTGAAAACCCCGAAACATGACCCATTCTGGGAAATTCAGTTCGTGGGCC
Source organism: Moschus berezovskii (assembly GCF_049115385.1). Lineage (NCBI taxonomy): Eukaryota > Metazoa > Chordata > Mammalia > Artiodactyla > Moschidae > Moschus > Moschus berezovskii. The sequence goes on from NC_142479.1 coordinate 66,165,749, forward strand.
AGGCAGAGAAGTAGTTCCTCTGAGGTTGGCCTCTGCTAGCTAGTGCCAGTGTAAGGGTCCGGAGCCCAGGCAGAGAGCCCCTTGGTGGTAGATATTGCTGCTAGCAGAACCCCAGAGCTAATGTGGGACACGGCCCCCGCAGAGGGGCCCACTTCTTCTGGTCACCCCCACCCCCACCCCTCAGCCCCAAGACTCACCTCCACCTTCCCTGAGCAGTCAGGGAACTTGGGGTCACTGGGTGCCTCACACTGGTCCCGCCGGCCTTCAGACACTGCAGGGAGAGAAGGCCAGCTTGCTGAGGACCTGGGTCCTGGAAGGAGCCCGGCAGAGAAAGCACAAGGCGGGGGGTAAGGGAAGCGTGGGGCACACACTGCCCTTGACCTGAGTTTTCTTCCCTGAAAGGCCACCTGGCAGGGGTTGCCTGGGCCTGAGTTTCCCCCTCTGCCACCATGCCCACCCTCCTTAGGCGATTCAGGCCAGTGAGGAGCTGGCCTGAATGGTTAAAGACCAGTTCTCTGGATGGGTAGACCTCAGGCACACATCTGAATGTACTCCCGACTTTTTGAGGGGGGCTTCCCAGCCTGATGCTCCCCACATCAGAGGAATGGAGGAGCCACCAAGGGATGGCGGGGTCACCCCACTGAGAGCCCGACGCAGGGCCCCCAGGAGCCAGAGGAGCTGCTGTGGGGAGAAATCAGGCCCCACCCCAGACATCCCACCACCCTGTACTCTGTCCTCCTAGGGGTCACGAGGTGCCCCCGGCCCCCACCCTTGCTGTGCAGGAGCAGGCTGTGGCGCAGGATCTGGTCCACCTTCACGGCGATGTCCGAGACGTTCTGGGCGATGGCCTGGATCCTCTCCATGAGGCCAGTCCCAGCAGAGAGCCTAAGAGGGAGAAGCCAGGGTGAGCCTGCGGTGATGGCCTTCCCAGAGGCAGGGGGAAGAGGGCCCAGCCTTCCTGCAAAGGACTGCAGGGCCCCCAGCACCCAAACGCCAGCCTGCGCTGAACGGAAATGCAGTGACCAATAGTCAGGCCAGGAAATGAAGCCGCTGTTGTCTTAGCCCGGGCTGATGGAGCTCGCTAACTAACCATCAACGTGCCCACCTGGCACACCTCTGGGAAAACCCACACCTGCAGGTACCAGGTCAAGGGCAGTGCTTGGGCTGACATGGGCAGAGGAATTCCCTTCAAGAGCCTGGACGGGATGTGTTTGGGGACCCCCAGGTGATGGAGGCCCTTTTCCTGGGCTCAGCCAGCCGTCCTGAGTCTCTTTCTCTATTTTCTCCTGGCGGGGAGGGCTGTATCTTGCCAAAATAAATTCCACACAAAGTAGCCTGGGGACTTGCCAACTACTAAAACCTCTAGTAAAATTATTGCTGGATTCCCAAGAATAAATTCTCCCAGGACCCTAAACGAGTTCATTGCCATAAACATCACAGCCCTCCGACTCACCATCAACACCGGTGCTGCCTTAATTTTTGGAGAATTTATTCCCTGGTGTTGATCACCACTCCCCTGTCAGAGGAGTTTATTAGACATCAGATGCAGTACTCATCTCACGGCAAAAACTTCTATTGAGACAGATTCCACTCGGCTGGCACGTGGGGCTCGCGGCAAGGAGGGCTCTGGGGGCCCCCTTCCAGAAAGCCACTTCCCTTTTTCTGAAGACAGTAATTCCATTCCCTTTGATTTTCACCACCTCCTCTGGCTTTGCAGGCCAACTTTAAGCTCCCTTTATCCCTTTACAAGGACTGGGTCTTCCTTGCCGCACATAATAAGAGCTACACGAAGGAGGATTTTCCCAACCTGGGCTCCTCTGGGATCTTCAAATCCCATCACCCACCAGTCAAGGCACAGGGCTGCCCCTCCTCGGCCGGCCGCCCCCCAACATTTTCCTTTTTCAAAACTTCGGCTGTGCTGGGTCCTCACCGCGAAGCGCAGGCTCAGCATTGCGGTGCTCAGGCTTCTTTGGCTGTGGTGTGTGGGCTGAGCTGCCCCTTGGCATGTGGGATCTTAGTTCCCCAGCCAGGGGTCAAACCCACACCCCCTGCATCGGAAAGCGGACTCTTTGTTTTGACTGTGTTGGGTCTTCACTGCTACACAGGCTTTTCCTCTAGTTGCAGCAAGTGGGGCTCCTCTCCAGTTCTTGTGCTCTAACTTCTCACTGCAGCGGCTTCTCTTCTAGCGGAGCACGGACTCCATGGCGCACGGGATTCAGCAGTTGCGGCTCCTGGGCTCCAGAGCACAGGCTCAGTAGATGTGGTGCTCGGGCTTAGTTGCTCCACAGCACATGGGACCTTCCCGGACCAGGGATCCAACCTGTGTCTCTTGTATTGGCAGGTGGATTCTTTACCACTGAGTCATCAGGGAAGCCCTGGAAGGCGGATTCTTAACCACTGGAGCACCAGGGAAGTCTTCCCTGCTCCACTTTCCATTAAGGAGAGGAAGGGCGTGGGGACAAAAGGCAGAGGTGGCAGGAAGGGGGGAGGTGAGCCCTCCGCACACACCTGTGCGCACACATGTACACTCGTGTGTACACACGTACACAGGCAGTCCAGTCCACGCTCTCCAAACTCTCCTGGAAAATGGCATTGCCTTTCATTCACTTCCTGTGGCTGCTGTAACGAATGACCTCAGACTGGGGGCTTAGAGCAGGACAGATGTCCTCTCTCACACCCTGGGCACCAGAAGTCTGCAGTCATGCTGTCGGCAGGCTGGCCCCCTCCCGGGGGCTCTGGGGACACCTGTCCTAGCTTCTGGGGGCACCAGCAGTCCCCAGGTTCTGCCTTTCCTCGGCCTCCTTCTGTGTGCATCCAGATTTCCTCTTCTCAAAGGAACCAGGCACTGGATTAGGGCCCACCCTGACCTCATCTTAATTTGACTGCATCTACCAAAGCCCTATTTCTGAACAAGATCATATCCATAGGTACCATATCCATAGGCTTCATCCTGCTGCTTCTTTCATGGGAGATGAGGAGCAACGGGGGCTGGGGGGAAGCCGTTGACTCCTCAAACTTCTAGGTCCACATTATTCGGAGACTTATTGGAGGGCTTCCCAGGTGGCACTAGTGGTAAAGAACCCACCTGCCAATGCAGGATACATAAGAGACATGGGTTCAATCCCTGGGTCGGGAAGATCCTCTGGAGGGGGGCATGGCAACCCAGTCCAGTATTCTTAACCTGGAGAATCCCATGGACGGAGGAGCCTGGCAAGCTACAGTTCATGGGGTCACAAAGAGTCGAACACAACTGAAGTGACTTAGCATGCAGGCATCGGACTGAGAAAGGACCTCAGAGTCAGAGGTCCTGGATTCAAATCCTGGTTCCACTGGAGAGCTGTGTGACTTTGGGCAAGTAACCTAACCTCTCTGAGCCCTGGGGTTAGCTCATACAAAGTCTGAATAATTTCAGCTCCCTCACAGAGTGATGAAATGCAAGCATTATACGTGAAGTTGACTGTCAAGGGCTCAGTATACAGTAAGTGCTCAATAAATGCTTGAGACGTTCTCACTCCTTACCTTCAGGAGTCACCCCATCCTTGAGAAGAAGTCTCATAAGTCTAACTACAGAGCAAAGCACTTCACTTTTGGGGAGATTCAGCAATTTTCATACGATAAGCATCTTTTTTTTTTGCATAAAACATATCACCAGCCTGGGCTTTAAAACAGCACAGATGGCATCTGTCTGATTTAACAAGTTCAACTTGTTCAAAACAGAATTACTTGGCGTCACTATTATTATACTGGACTTAGCATTTGCACAGCACTTTCTATTTTCAAATAATATAGGATTAGGCTTCTTTCCCTGGGAAGTTTTTTTTTTAATGACAACAAAAGTAGATGTTGTGAGACTTCAAACCACAGCACATCTGTGACCTGGGAAACTCTTCCGTGGAAAAGAAAGGGGTGGGGGGTGGATTGGGGACAAGGTGTGCGGCTGCCCACCGCTGACAGTGTTGTCACCGTGGGATTGCGGTGGTGGCAGGGCTGGCTTCTCCATCAGGCCAGGGTGGCGCACTGTCAGGGCCCACAGTGCTTTTAGGGGGCCACAAAAATGTTTCCATTCCTCTGAGCATCAGGAAAAAATGGTAGGTCAGGAAAAGATTTTAAAATGTAATGTTACTATAAGCATCTTTATGCCAATGCAGTCATAAAATATAATTTTGCTATTGGTTAAATATGCTCAGGCATAAGTGGCTTCCTGGAGCCAGCCGCCCGCCAAGGCTGACCCTGGTGCGGCCAACCTCTGAGCACTGGCCCAGGGTCCCCTGAAGAAGCAACCAACACCACAGGCCGCCCACTGATCTCAGGACCCTCTGCCCCTTCACCACCCAAAGCCAGGGGCCAGAGGCCAGAACGGAGCAGGGAACTCTGGCTCCAGCCGGTAGCCACTTCCCCCCAGGACACCGGCTCCAGGCATCACCTCCCATCAGGCCAGGTCCCCAGAAGGCCCCCCTGAGGCTCGGCCCCTCCTCCCAGCCTCATGAGGCCATTACTGATTCCGGTTCTCAGTCCCCTGGCCCCAGCACGAGTGCTCCAGGAAGCCGTAAGAAGGAGGTTTAATTTTGAGTTCCACCCATGATTTATGAGGGTTGCATTCAATTAATGAGATATTGATTTCTGCGCAGCTGGCCAGCGTGCTTGCTGGGAGTTGTTATTTTATTATAAAACTGATTGCTTTCCTTTTAAAACAGAGAGACTTACGTTCACAGGTGCCTGAAGACACATGTACCAAGACACAAACGCTACACAGAAACACGAGCGCCGCGAACAGGATGGGTTCTCTCCAGGGGTCTGTCTCTCTCACACACACCGCACGGAACACAGGAAAGCCCATTCCTGGTGTCCAGGCTTCCCTGCATTTTTTTACTGCTCTCCTCCTCTGCTCTCCCCTCTTCACTCCCATCAGAGGTCTGATGCCATCAGAGTGCTCCCAGCACGTGGTCAAGGACCTGCCTGCCCCTCCCTGGTTAAGAGCAGAGAGGATGCTTCTCTCCTGCCCTGAGAAATACATATACACATACATGCACACGTATGTATTAGAAAGACAGGATAGACAGACAGACAGACAGTCTTCCCACTGCTGACAGGATCAGAGCTGGAGTTGGACTGTAGTTTCATCACTTGGGGAAGGGACTGGTACCCCATGGGTGGGGCAAAGCCAGACCATAGGGAACAGAGCCCCCATCCCCACCCCAGAGCCCAGGGCTTCCCTGGAGGATTTTCTTTTCTAACATCTCATATGTCTTATTTAGGGCTTCCCAAGGTGGCACTTGTGGTAAAGAACCCGCCTGCCAATGCAGGAGATGTGAGAGACACAGGTTCGATCCCTGGATCGGGAAGACACCTTAGAGGAGGGCATGACTACCCACTTCAAAATTCTTGCCTAGAGAATCCCATGGACAGAGGAACTGGTGAATTATAGTCCATGGGGTCTCAAAAGAGTCAGACACGACTGAAGCAACTTAGTACGCACTCATGTTTATTTAAGACACACTGATATCCTGCTATATATGCCTTGCTTCTTGCCTCTTTTACTTAGACTGTATGATGAACAAATACGTTGCCAGCCATGAAATATTTTTAATGTATTTTTAGTGGTTACATTTTATTCCATCATGTGAGTCCATACCATATTGACCTTTTCCCCACTGATTTCTTTTTTAATATTTACTTTTATTTCTTTTATTTATTTGGCTAGGCCAGGTCTTAATTGCAGCAGGCAGGATCTTTAGCTGCAGCCTGTAGGGTCTAGTTTCCCTGACCAGGGATCAAACCCCGGGCCCCCTCCATTGGGATTTCTCAGAGTCTTAACCACTGAACCACCAGGGAAGTCCCAATAGTAGGACTCTGAAGACTCTGATGCTGGGAAAGGTTGGGGGCGGGAGGAGAAGGGGACGACGGAGAATGAGATGGCTGGATGGCATCACCGACTCTGTGGACATGAGTTTGAGTGTACTCCGGGAGTTGGTGATGGACAGGGAGGCCTGGCGTGCTGTGATTCATGGGGTCGCGGAGAGTCAGACACGACTGAGCGACTGAACTGAACTGAACTAAACTGAACTGAAGTATCTTAAAAGTACATGTGTCTATCTGGCTGCATCCTCAATGATAAAAATCTTATAATTAAGACATATTTCCCAATTTGATAAGTTAAACAGTTCCTTAAGCGTAGGATTGTTATTAATAATGAAGGAGAATTATTTGTTCTGTTACATGTTCTTTTGCCTCAAATTCTGCTTTGTTTGGTATAAATATTGCCATCTCCACTTTCTTTCCGTTTGTGTGTCCTGGATACATTTCCTTTTATTTTTAATTTCTGAGTCACTGGTTTTGAAGCCTGTCTTACAAATGGCATACAGTGGGATGCTGAGAATCTTTGTCCCTGTTAGGGATGTTTAACCCTTCGCATTTATGTCACATTTGACAGCTGTCTGACCTGGAGTGACTTTCTCAACCAGTCACCAACATCTCCCCCACCCCCGTATCAGTCCGGCTTCCCCCAGCCCAGGGGGCCAGACACACTCCCAGACCTGTCGTGTTAGGAAGAGGCAAATCCAGAGGCTGGACCCAGCACAGGGCCTGTGAGAAGTGGGGCATGTCTTTTAAAACTGAGCCCCAAGTCATCTTAACCGGCAGTATCCCCTGTCCTACACCCCACCCCCACACAGAGAAGCTACACTCCTGGCCCCTGGCCCCGCCAGCACAGAGACGGCCGAGATGTCTAGAAGCTTTTTGTTATTATTATTAATGTACTGATTTATCTGGCTGCGCCGGGTCTTAGTTAGTGGCATACAGGATCTTCGATCTTGATCTTCACTGAGGCATGAGGGATCTTTAGTAGGGGCATGTGGGATCTAGTTCCCTGGCTAGGGATAGAGCCTGGGCCCCCTGCTCTGGGAACCCAGAGCCTTAGCCCCTGGATGACCAGGGAAGTCCTCAGGAGCATTTTTGAGTTTTTAAATAAAGCTTTAAAAAATTGGGGGAAAAAAATTAAACTTCAAGTCCTTCAGTTCAGTTCATTTCAGTTCAGTCGCTCAGTCGTGTCTGACTCTCTGCGACCCCATGAATCACAGCACGCCAGGCCTCCCTGTCCATCACCAACTGCCGGAGTTCACTCAAACTCATGTCCATCGAGTTGGTGATGCCATCCAGCCATCTCATTCTCTGTCATCCCCTTCTCCTCCCGCCCCCAACCTTTCCCAGCATCAGAGTCTTTTCCAGTGAGTCAACTCGTCGCATGAGGTGGCCAAAGTATTGGAGTTTCAGCTTCAGCATCAATCCTTCCAGTGAACACCCAGGATTGATCTCCTTTAGAATGGACTGGTTGGATCTCCTTGCAGTCCAAGGGACTCTCAAGAGTCTTCTCCAGCACCACAGTTCAAAAGCATCAATTCTTCGGCGATCAGCTTTCTTCACAGTCCAACTCTCACATCCATACATGACCACGGGAAAAACCATAGCCTTGACTAGACGGACCTTGGTTGGCAAAGTAATGTCTCTGCTTTTTAACATGCTATCTAGGTTGGTCATAACTTTCCTTCCAAGGAGTAAGTGTCTTTTAATTTCATGGCTGCAATCAACATCTGCAGTGATTTTGGAGCCCAAAAAAATAAAGTCTGACACTGTTTCCACTGTTACCCCATCTATTTCCCATGAAGTGATGGGACCAGATTCCATGATCTTCGTTTTCTGAATGTTGAGCTTCAAGCCAAGTTTTTCACTCTCCTCTTTCACTTTCATCAAGAGGCTTTTTAGTTCCTCTTCACTTTCTGCCATAAGGGTGGTGTCATCTGCATATCTGAGGTTATTGATATTTCTCCCAGCAATCTTGATTCCAGCTTGTGCTTCTTCCAGCCCAGCGTTCCTCATGATGTAGTCTGCATATAAGTTAAATAAGCAGGGTGACAATATACAACCCTGACGTACTCCTTTTCCTATTTGGAACCAGTCTGTTGTTCCATGTCCAGTTCTAACTGTTGCTTCCTGACCTGCATACACGTTTCTCAAGAGGCAGGTCAGGTGGTCTGGGATTCCCATCTCTTTCAGAATGTTCCACAGTTTATTGTGATCCACACAGTCAAAGGCTTTGGCATAGTCAATGAAGCAGAAATAGATGTTTTTCTGGAACTCTCTTGCTTTCTCCATGATCCAGCAGATGTTGGCAATTTGATCTCTGGTTCCTCTGCCTTTTCTAAAACCTGCTTGAACATCTGGAAGTTCACGGTTCACATACTGCTGAAGCCTGGCTTGGAGAATTTTGAGCAGGACTTTACTCACAGACTATAATTCTGATAGGTCTTCCTTGCTGCTGTCCCTTCTCTACAGGGATGGGTTGCTGGTTCCCTCTTCCTAAGGAGTTCTGACACTCTTTGAGGACAAGAACTCTGACTTCCGTCTTCTGGGTTTCCTCCACCCATTCCTGACACCCCAGCCCAGAGCCTGCACCCAGTAGGCACTCGACAAATACAGATTGGCTCAAACGCAGACAGCCTCAAATCTCGGCTGTCTTTGCCACTGCAGAGAGGCCTTATGGAAAATTCAGAGATCACTATTTAGTTTTAGGATACATAATACGATGCCATTTGCAATAAATCGGCAAATAAACCTGAATTGTGTTTTCCTAGGCTGAATAAAGCGAATTTGCTTTCCCTAAGGATATACCAGCCATGAGTGGGAGGCACAGCCGAGAAGCTTCCAAAGGGCAGAAGGGGGGCAGTGGAGGTTGTTCTTTTTAAAGCCACAGATAATTCCAAAGTGAGAAATCCGAGTGCAGATAACTGAGAGTTTGCTGGAAACACAGCGGCGGCAGGGTTCTCACCTGCCAGCTCCATGCTGGACGACCCGGAGTGGGGTCAGGGTGGGAAGAGGACTGCAGTGTTCGTGCCCATGGGAAGGGTGAGCAGGCAGCCTCCGCGTGCCCTGGACACACCCACCACTTCGCTCCCTGAAGCCAGAAGCAACAGTGTCCCTGAAATTTATGGCTCTGCCTGTGGGGTTTGATGGGCTCTGCTGGTCATGATGGATTGTTGCTATTTCCTGGGATGAAGCTGGAGCGGGTGGAGATGAAGGGCAGAGCAGGGGAGGGAGGGCGGGCTGGGACGGGAAGAAGCCGGAGAGACACTGAACGTGCTGGCAGGAGCACTCCTGGGACCAGGAGGCAGGCCCGGCGGCCCAGGAGCACTTGGCTCTCTGCTGTCACCCTGGTGAGCAGACCAGTGTGGACAGAGGCTGGATCTGCAGCCTGGACAGCGGGGAGCATAGCCGGGGCAGCCGGGAAAGTGGAAAGGCTAAGAGGCGGGGCGAGGGGCTAAATCAGAGCGGCACAGCAGCATCAGAGAGGGTCACGCTGTGCACACGGAGAAGCGGCCTCAGACCCCAGGGGGAGGCCAGGGGTGCCCAGGACCTTTGTCTCCATCTCCCGTCTCTGCCCCCTGGAGGAGGGCATGGTAACCCACTCCAGTATTCTTGCCTGGAGAATCCCATGGACAGAGGAGCCTGGCGGGCTACAGTCCATGGGGTCGCACAGAGTCGGACTCGACTCAGTGACTAAACCACCACCACCTGTCTCTGCCCCAGCTGCTCTCTTCCCCTCTCACAGCCCACTCATCCAGAGACATCCCTCAGCTCTAAGAATAGGGTCCCAATGCTGCCTGCCATCACTGACAAAGCTCTAGGCCACCTGCCCACTGCTGTCTCCCACCACGCGCTGTCGGGTGGACCTTCACGCTGGTTTCTTTCCTTCAAGACACCACACTTGGGACGTCCCTGATGGCCCAGTGACTGAGACTCCGCACGCCCAATGCAGGGGCCCAGGCTCCGACCCCTGGTCAGGGAAGTGGATCCCATATGCTGCAGCTAAGACCTGGAGCAGCCAAATCCATAAATACATTTTTTAAAAGACACCAAGCCTGCTCCTTCCCCAGGGCCTTTGCACTTGCTGTTCTCTCTACCTCAAATTCTCTACCCCCAGCTCCTCACGTGGCTGGATCCTCCCGCTCATTCAGAATTGAGCTCACATTTCACCCATCCCCATGGGCCTTGACAGACCACCCTGTCTGAATAGCCTCTTTCCCAGTCATCTGCTCTCTCCCGCGTAGGGCTCGGCTCAGGATCTCCAGATTATCTCAGTTTTCTGTCTCAGTTACTGTCTGTCTTCCCCGCAGGGATGGGGACAAGGCTCCCTGCTGTGTCCCCTGCACCGGGAGCAGTGCCTGGCGCTTCGTTGGTGCCAAGACGCATCTCAGGAGCAGAGAGATCTCTAGTTTCTTCTGTCAGTTGCTCAGGCTCTGGAGAGCCACAGCATGTAACCAGAGACCCCGACTTCCCAAGGAAGAAGAGCTCCCACCAGGAGCCAGGCACTCTGGCAAGCTCCTCACACCACCGCTGCATTTAATCCCAGGCTCCGGAACTGCAACTTTATTTATTTTTTAATTAATTTTTATTGGAGTATAGTTGCCTTACAGGGTTGTATCAGTTTCTGCTGTAAAACAAACCCAGCCAGTTACACCTGCTCTCTTTTGGATTTCCTTCCTATTTAGATCATTAATACATTGACTAGAGCTCCCCGTGCTTTACAGCAGGTCCTCCTTAGTCATCTATTTTATACCCAGTATCAACAGTGTATGCATGTCAATCCCCGTCTCCCAATTCATCCCCCTCCCTACCCGCCGCCCTGTCCCTCTTTGTTCTCTGCGTCCAGTAATGTAATTTTAATGCCTACATTTCCCAAAACAAAAAAAAAATCAGAGCAAAGGTCTAACGAAGGATTTGTGTCTCCTGAGCTGCGAATTATTACTAATTGATATGAAAAATCTTTCAAAGGGATAAAAACAGACCCCCAAGAAACTGCATAGTTAATGAACGGCCACCAAGAGCTCGGTATTTAGAATATTTAGAAAGGTGGGCTTCCAGTGGGGCCAGCTGACCTGGGCCCTGAGCCAGGCCCAGCTCCTCAGCAGCTGTACCACTTTGAGCAAGTTCCTAAACACCTCTGTGCCTCCGTTTCCTTCTCTCTAGGATTAAAGCCCCCCGTAAGGCACTGTGGGATTGATGCGCTCTCGGCAGTAACACCATAAGGTGAGCTGTGAGTAAATGTCATGCATTAAGAGGACCGTGCTGTGCTTAGTCACTGAGTCACGTCCAGCTCTTCGCAACTCCATGGACTGTAGCCCGCCAGGCTCCTCTGTCCATGGGGCTTCTCCCGGCCAGAATACTGGAGTGGGTTGCCGTGCCCTCCTCCAGGGGATCTTCCCGACCCCGGGATCAAACCCAAGTTTTCCACATTGCAGGCGGATTCTTTACCATCTGAGCCACCAGGGAAGCCCTCATGAGGACAGGGATGATGATATTGGCCAGTCTGACTGGTCAGCCAGAACATTCAATCACAGAGGTCTGCTGATGGAGGGACCCAGCGCCAGCTGTCCAGCCCAGGCAGCCTATGGGGCCGAGAATCCCCCACCAGACTGAAGGAGTGGGCTGTGCTTCAGGCTCCCCGGGCCGGGATCCCTCAAGGACCAGCACTCACCTTTGATCTTACCCAACACCAAACTTCAGAAATGTCTTTGGCTTTTACATACCACACATTGGCTGAGATATAGCTTTTCCCACAAATTGTCCAAAAGTGTGGATTTCAAACACATTTTTCAGCAGCAGAAGACTTTTAGCAAATCACATTGGCTGAGGTACAGCTTCTCCCAAATTGTGTAAAAGTGTGGGTTTCAAACTAATTTTTCAGCAGTTAGGACACATTGGGGCTTCCCTGGTGGCTTGGGTGGTGAAGAATCTGCCTGCAATGCAGGAGACCTGGGTTCAACCCCTGGGTTGGGATGGTCCAGTGGATATGCGAATGGCAACGCACTCCAGTATTCTTGCCTAGAGAATCCCATGGACAGAGGAGCCTGGCAGGCTACAGTCCAGGGGATCACAAAGGTCGGACACAACTTAGTGACTAACGCTTTCACTTTCAGAACATACTGAGCAGCTCCAGCTCATCAAGAGCCCAGTATCTATTAAGAAAAGGTCAAGTGCAGCCTGTCCCCTAGGATGGGTGGGGTCACAGCCTCGTCTCCTCCACATCTGAGTCTGGAGGCCAGGACTCCCAGCTAGGCCAGCCCTGGCTTCATGCCCCCTCATTCTCAGGGGATCAGGAGAACCTCACACCTCAGACCACCACCTGGGTTCCCAGGGACAGGCAGAAGCATGTGGGGCTGCCGCACAAACCCTAGGGGAACTCTGCATATTGTGGCCTCAGCAGGGGAATATTTAGAATTCATAAACCAGGCAATTCTTGCACAGGTGGCCCAGGCCCAGACGATCACTGGGGTCATTGCATCCCATGCAGTCACACACGCAGGTCAACATGGACAGAGCTCAAAATTGTCACAAATGACGTACAACAGGAAGCCATTTAGGGAAGATTTGCAAAAACGACACACTGTGCATTTACTGTGTGTACGTGTGTGTGTGTAAAATGCATTCTGAGGCGGTATCCCCGGCCCCATCCCCGGTATAGCGGGTACCACTCCTCCCCGATTCCAGGCGCCCCTCCCCCACTCCAGGAGCCCCTCCCACTCCTGGGTCCCCCTCACCTGTCCACGGCAAAACGCCCCTCGCCGGCAGCCCGGTGCAGCTCACTGCTGTTCTCCAGTCTGGCCAGTGTGTCCATGCGCTTCACCATCAGCTCCAGCAGGTCACTCATCTTGCGGAGGACACCACGGGACTCTGGCCCACCCATCACTGCGGGCAGAGGGTGGGCACAGTCAGGCATGGCTCAGGCAACCCCGGGGCCACCTGAGAACACATGGTGTCTGGTCGGGGGTGGCTCAGACCCCAGCCCCACTCCCTTCTTCTCAGAAAGAGGAGGGATGTATGGCAAAAACCATCACAATATTGTAATTATCCCCCAATTTAAATAAACAAATTTTTTACAAAAAAGAAAGAGAAGGAGCCAGGAGAGTGAGCCTGCCCACCCCACCCCCCGACCCCTGCAAGACAGGGATCCAGAGAGCCCTGGGCCCACCTTGCTCCCTACCAGCTGTGTGACACTGGGATAATCTTTTAACCTCTCTGAGCCTCGGTTTTCATCTCCTGCAAAATTGAACTGTAGACATACTCTCAGGCCTGTGAGATGACAGGGAAGGCCCAGTAGTGGGACAGGAACCCCAAAGACTCTTAACAACAAGTTCCAGACAGAACTTGTGGATCAGGGTTTCTAAAAGTATGGTCAACCATCCAGCCACAGCTGAACCTCCCGGCCAGGTGAAATCTAGATTCCTGGGCCCTCGTGTAGATCTGCTGATTCAGATCTCTAGGGCCTCGGGCCCCAGACTGTATTCTGCTTACTCCTCACGTGACTCAGATGCATAGGAGAGGCTGTGAGCCTGTGTTCAAAGGGGTGGGGGCCCTGGCCACCTCCCTTTCCCATCCACTCCCCCAGACCCCATTCTAGAAAACCAGCATGAATTTGTCCTCTCAAGCCAGCCTTTGGGTTTCCAGAGATCAACTCCAGGGTTGAGGGGCCAGGAGACCTCGTGAAGAATAAAATTAAATGAAAATGAGGTGCTTCAACCAAGATCTCATTAACCAGCCTGAGACTTCCCACAATGTCCCATCTAATCATTCCTGATCATTAGCACCACACGTGTCAGCATGGGACAACAGCCCTCACCTTCCTTTTTAATTAAATTTTGTGAAGGTTTTAAATGGCCCCTCCAAACCAACCATCGGTACTCGGTTCCAGGCATGACAGCCCCCACCAAGGCTGCCTGCAAACCTTAGCGGCCAGGCTCTGAATCTCTGTTACCAACTGACCTGGGTCCCTAGAGACCCAGATGCTCCCAGGGATTCCCTAGGCTGCTGGTGGGGGTCGGGTTGTCAGGGGGCACCTTGGGAGGGGATCCCCAGAATCAGACCCCCCAGATAAAGGTTTGAGGGCAGGTCATTATGGAGAAGTGAGCCAGGGAAGGGGAGACAGACCAGAGAGGGCATGTCATCACCCTGGGGAAACCAGCTGGTGCAGAAGCAGCCTCACAGTTCTCTCCCTGCGGGGGCAAGGGGACCAAGCATGTATACACCACCTCCTGCTAGTCACTGCTTGAGGGCTGCTCCCCAGGACAGCCATGATCTGGTACTTTCCATGGGGTGGCAGTGTCAGCTCCAGCATGTGACGGGACTCTTTGAGGGCTGGGCACCTTTAGCATCTGCTTCTCAAGAAAGCCAGGGTCGGGGCCTGGTGGACTCAGAGGGCTGGGGTGGACACCTGGGCTCTCACCTGCCTCTGACAGCAACCCCTCAAGGAGCCATGTGGCCAAGGGTATCATCGTAATATTCTCAGCCTCAGGGTCCCCAATTCAAGGCAATAAACATTAGGTCTCATCTGCAACCCAAGTTCAAGGTGCCAGGATGCAGGCAAGAGGGATCACAGCCAGCCACAGGGAACCAGAGGCAGAGACAAGAAGTTGAGTAGGGAGGAGGGTCAGGAAGGGGCCAGTCTCCTCTGCTCCATGCTTGGGACTGAGCCAAAGGGGGACCTAGAGAGGCTAGCTGCCACCCAGGCTACTTGAGACATTTCCACTGCGCCTGTCCCTGTATCCTCTGGTGCCAGGCCCATTCCAGTGCCTGCGGCCACCTTCTCATACCAAGTCACCTTCTGGCTGGGTGCCCCTGCTTGCTGAGCCGGCCTGAGCCTAGAAGGGAGGCCTTGGGGGGCTGGGGGCTGCAGGTTACTCAAAGAGCCTCAGTCCCTGGCTCCAAAGAAAAGAGAGAGCATGAATGATGGGGGAAGGGTGGGGGGAGCAGAGGAGGGGCTGGGTGCTGGAAAAACTGGGCCTCAGAAAGAAGGAAGGAAACAGTCTCCACTCCTCCCCACCTGAGTAGCTAAAAGGGCTAATGGTCTCCCCACCTTCCCGTCTCAGAAAACTGGGTGGATTTTTCCACTGGGATCAGCAAATTTCACTGTAGTGTTTGATGAAGCAAAGTGAGGTCTCTCCCACCACTCAGCCCCTCCCCTCTCACTCATGGCCTCAATCAGTTAGTCCCTCAGCAAGCAAGATATAAATAGCTCCTTCTCTCTTTCAACTCCACAGAGTTGGGGACAGTTGACTCTTTGAACGTACTCTCATCCAGAGACCTCCCATCCAAGCCTGTCGTCCAAATGCAAT